>NC_064645.1:414080231-414389606 GCF_023864345.2 Schistocerca serialis cubense
ACTCTGTCGCATTTCGCTGGCTGGAAGGCAAAAAGCTTATTGACAAATTTCGCAGAAGGAAAAGAGGGACGAAATGTCTCCCACTGGAAGGTCATGTTGTTTTATTTAAATGATTACAAAATCAGGTAAAACGAAGAATCAGGCTGTCAGTATAAGCACATTACTCTTGTCAGTATAATGCACTGCCCAGGGCCTGTAATGATAAAGTGCCCGTTTAGGTCAGGCATATTGTATACAGAAGTGGAAGAGAGAGTACCACCAATAATGTCTATGAATGAGTTTCTTAGTTTTGAGTACACTTACGAAAGAAATATAAAAACAACTATGAGAGTTACTGATTTATGATGCTTAGTTTTCAGTCAATTCTGAGTATTATCAGTAACTACGGTCCAGTCCCTAAACCTAGTTACAGAAATGTGAGTCAGACGCATTACGTATTCTAGGCCGTAGCAGCCGCGACTTGGAGACACCAGCTATTGTCACTTCCCAGCCCGCTGTAAGATCACATCGGTTCGTCTTCCTCCTGCTGGTATTGTAACTGAGATTTGGCACCAAAGCAATGTATGCTTGGCAACTTTGTGCTCGACGAGTTACTTCCTGGTGTGCACGGAATTAAGCCTCAAAGTTCACTTGATTTTACCTGTCATTTCCATTGAATAATCTGAGTTATTATCGCTTGAGATGTAACAATAGATTGTAACTTTACGGTTTTCAGCCCAGGAAAATCGTTGCACTTGGAAATCGCAATTAATCTCCTCTTTTAAATAGCGGTTTACGAGTTCTAGCCACTATTGGTCTCGTAACAGGAAGCTACGGCACATACTTCTTCCCCAGCTCTGTGGTAATGTGCTGAACCGTGAAAAAGGGTCTGTTACTGTTCGCAGTTCCAGTCTTACTGAGTGTAGCGTTCTTATCCCTTCTGTGAAAGAGCTACAAGCAGTCAGATCAGACATCGCTAAGGAAATCTCAAGAAAATACTTTCTGCTCATGGTGAAAAACTTACAATGCTGCACAACAAGTAACACCTCTTTCCGCTGCTGACAAGCAAATTTTAGGTTTCTAGAAATACATAACTGTAGTTACGATATGCCACATTTGCATCCATCTTGAGTATGAAACAGCATACCGATTAAACACAGACCCCTATCAAAATGTAAGTGAGTAGTATTTTACCAATTCGTGACGATAGAAGCACACTTGTGTCCAGATACTCAGTTTTATTAAAACAGACATTCGTCGGAATGTTATCGTGGTTCGTTTTATTTCGTTATTTATAATACAGTTCACAATTTTCGGAAGGTTTCCTTTAATGTTGTTAAAACAATAGTAAACATGACAGAGAAATTAATCATCAACGATATATGCCAACTATCTAATGTTATCTATAACAGCCTGAAAATGCACATGCAGTTTATTGATTACACGCATGTAGAAAACTTGTTCTGAGTTAAAGCTCTCAAACAAGGTTTGAAGGAGAATAAAATGCCACTACCAGACGACAGCTAATGTAGAAAATACTTTTGCTGGCCGGAGTCGACGAACGGTTCTAGGCGCTACAGTCTGGAACCGCGAGACCGCTACGGTCGCAGGTTCGAATCCTGCTTCGGGCATGGATGATTGTGATGTCCTTAGGTTAGTTAGGTTTAAGTAGTTCTAAGCTCTAGGGGACTGATGACCACAGCAGTTTAGTCCCATAGTGCTCAGAGCCATTTTAGAAAATACTTTTCCGACGTATTTCGGCACGATGCACTCTACCCATACATAATACAAAAGTTTCGAGATGCATCTACTGTCTGGCTGTCTATCGCAGAAGTTAGCCCTTTTTCCACATATGACTATTTTGGGTTGAGAAGTGAAGGGAATTATGTTACAAGTTCTATTTGATTGACAACTTTAGCAGACAGCAGAATTGCGTTTTAAAAAATATAGCAGTGAATGTACTCGAACTCGCGACATCTTATTTACCATGTGCGATACTTACCATTACGCTACTAGCTGACACATAGCTATAACAGCTCGAGAAGTCAACAACAATTCCTCCAGAACTTCTGCATTCCATAGCGCTGTGGGATAATGCATATGGCCAGGTCAATACTTATGAGAGACAAACAGTTATACGTTTTCTTTTGCACTGGATGACGTTTTTAACAAACAGATAGCGCAACAGAGTAGCTCAAGTAGAAAGGAACACATCCTATTTAATTTTCTGCATCCTTCACTGTTGACAGTTCTTTGTAGGTGGCAGTTACGTGATTTTATTTTGGTGATTACAAAATAAAGTTGAATGTATGCACTGGGTAGCCGAGGCAGCTAGTTCATGGTGATTCGGTCAACCAAGTAAATGAATTTACCGAACATACTGCAATTTGATACAGGGAGCCTGTGTGTCAGAATTCTCAGCCAGTGTGGCACAGCGGCGTTATGTTGGGTTGATGATAGGTTCATATATCTACGGTGTGGGTTCGATTACAACTTCGGTCAGTGATTTTAGATAGGGAGAGACAGATTCCATTCTCTTGTGGCTACACCAAGTGAAGAAGATATAATGGCATTGTGGTCTGAAATTCACTTTAAAAATGATATTCCTTCTCTACCAAGTAGACGTTAGGTTGGGCCACAATAAAGTCTGGAGTGTCGACGTGTAGAAACTCTATCACCAGTAACCTTTCTTATACTAGTTATTTATTTCTAGTGATGAAACATACGCTATGTAGGCTCACGGGACACTTATTCCATCTTTTATCTGAGCTTATGTATGTGGATGAAATTGGTTCTGAACTGGGAATGCAACTCGGACCACCCTTTACGCGGAATTTGATCCCTCCGTGACAGTACAGCTCGGCTACAATTTGTTGCTTGTTCAAAACAGCAGATTCCTCAACATCTCCACATATTGTGCGTGAATGGTTTCGAATGCTGGCCCGGCACTAAAGATTTCATTATGTATTATCAAGCTCTACCATGAGAACTATTTGTGAAATAACTGTAAGTTCAAGATGTTATTCCGAGCTGCTGGTGGAGAAAAATTCTGTAGCTGGCGTCTCCTTGTGTGTAGTCAACAACGATGTGTGTGGGGCTCTATTCCCAGTCGGCACTGAACTCTTCGTCATATTATTTCCAGATCAAACATGCTCACATGTCACGGCTGGTGCAACAAACCCATATTTAACGTTCGTTTTCTCTAGAATATAACAGCGATAGGTGCTGGGTTGGAGACCTTGGAAGGAAGAAATTAATGTTTCGTCTCGTCATTTCAGTTAAAACATCTAGCCACAGCTGAGAAAACGCGATATGTCAGAGCTGATTGTGCTTCGATATCCATCTTATTAGGTTCTGGGTTCGAATCCCTGTTCAACACAAAGCTTAACCTCACGGCATTTCAAGTAAGTTACTCGTTAAGAAGAAATATTTAACATCTCTCGTAGTTAGTTAACAGGGACAATAGGTGCTGGGTAAGAATTCGTGTACGTTAAAAATATTTGCGTTATATAATTTAAAGTTGGTATTTGCTAATTGATACTGTCTATAATCGAGGTATATCACTCTCTGTATGCCTAATCAGGAATGACTGTTAGTTTCCGTCAGTCACGAAATCTTTGCTTAGTCTGCATACCTGGGTTTGAATCCATATGGAGAACGATACGATTCGTTGTGTCATTTGAAGTTCATGCATATTCTTAACTAGCTGCTCGTGAATAACTCAAATTTTTAATGTCATTTTGTGTTAAATAATAAGTACGGTATGTTACTTTGAAGAGGAAATCATGAATACGACGAACTTACTACGGGCATTACTTATCTGACTTAATAATGAGAGTGGTAACGTTTCAGGTATGTCATTTATTGTAATAAATGTGAGCTTACAATCCTTAAGGACAGTCTTACCTGTGATAAGGTGTTCCCTGATATTTGTTGTATCGTAGTATTGCCTTACATCTTGAGTTATTGCGATCCAGAGTAGTGTTTTCTATTGGTGACTTGTTGGAACCATTTTCAATAGTCAAACGAGTGTACCAAGGAGCGATTAGAGGACCTGCTAGACGGCTGCGTTATGTGGGTTGCATGCAAATCAGGCGAAATGCAGTTCAGGTCCTTCGGATATTTTTGAGTAAGACTCTACATGTGCAGACAAACAAATGATTAAAATTTCGTAAAAATTGAACAATTTATTTAAGAGAAAGAGCTTTGCAATTGAGCAAGTAAATAATGCGCTGGTCCACCTCTGGTCCTTATGCACTGCTTTGTTGGATGTCGTAAGTGTTATCGGGCCAGATTCTGTCTGATTGGCGTGCTAGATCGGTAAAATCCCGAGCTGCTTGAAGGGCCCTACCCATCCATTGTGCTCAAAAAAATCTCAACTGGGGAGAGATCTGGCAACATTGCTGGCAAATGTAGGGTTTGGCAAGCACGAAGACAAACAACATAAACTTTATCCACGTGTGAACAGGCATTATCTTGCGGAAATGTAAGCCCAGGATCGCTTGCTATGAATGACAACAGAACAGGGCGTAGAATATCGTGATGTGCCGCTATGGTGCAAGGGTGCCATTGATGACAACGAAAGGGATCCTGCTATCAAAAGAAATGGCACTGCATACCGTGACTAATGACTGCCATACCGTACGGTGTATGACAGTAAAGTTGGTAACAGAAGATGTGTCGCCAGATACATCTTGGCTGGTCATGGGGGCTCAGTTCGACCTGCCACTCATCACTGAAGAAAATTATACGACGTTCAATGAGATTCGCGGCCGAATGTGCCCAACACCGCAGGAACCGGTCTTGTTGGTGTATAGAAAGGGGCACCGTGAACCCAGCTCCCTAACTTTGTGATGCCTATTAATGTTCCTTGTTGTTTCTGAAACACCAGTTATACGTCTCATAGTTGATAATGAGTAATCCAGGTCTCTGATTGTCTGACGATTGCTGAGTCCTCTTATTGTATCTTCACTCTCGGTCGATCGCTTTCTTCTTGGCGCTACGTTCGGCTATGGTTCACCCATTTCTGCCAACACTGTCGAACAGTGGCATCGCTGCTATTGAAATATCGAGCTATTCTCCAGTTATTCCAACAGTCTTCTTTGAGCCCAATTACAAACCCTCTCTCAATTACTGACGACTGTGTATACTGTTCACGCGCCTGTCTGCGTGGCATAGTGTTGTGTACATAGTTCCGCGTAGTCAGCGCGTACACAGCTTTCCCACAAGAGCGTGCCCCGCCAAGCACAACAGCGCAGGCGCAGTGCTCGTCTGTCTCCGCACTACGAGATGGCGCTGCCTTCGAGGCGGACCAAATTCTGCTTCTGCCGATCCGTGTATTAATATGTAACGCAGCCAATGAGATTGCTGGTAACATAGAACCTTTTCTCCTCACAGATCACACTCGCGCAGTGATACCTGAATGCGCGAGTTTTTATAATGAGTGTACAAACCTCCGATTAGTCAGTCTGCATTTGTCTGCACCAGTTTCTACCAGTCTGCTTCAGTCTGTACCAGTCTGCATAAGTCTGTACCAGTCTATAGTCAAGTTTCAGTCCGCGCCTAATAAAATTATCGTAATCCTGTACATAGCCATGAAGATAAATGAATAGATACATTGTCAAGTATCAGAGATATGTGAGAATAAGATTAACGTACTAAGACCAAAGTAACTTCAGATTGTCAATTGTAAACAGCATCCAGAATCAAGTTACGTAAGGTTTATGCTTGTTACTATTTTAATAAATGCGCGTGAAAATTAATCCAGTTCTGTTTAAAGTTGGTCACCGTCAATCTGCTACTCTAAGCGTGCAAGTGGCATTTCTATCGTCTGACCTTACAGCAGAAGATAAACACGCCGCGATAGGACCACGAGACTTATTGCTGACACTCGTCTACTTCGTTAAAGCGCCAAGTCAAATAATCTGATGGTGTGTGTACCGAAGGTCTTACAGTACGCACACCACACATAGTTAACTGCCTAACTGAGCACATGGAATGAAATTCGAAAAGATTTTATGCTCCGGGATCACATGCCCCTTTCTACTATACTTGACAGTTACACAGGGTGACCGACAAAATTTACAATGTTGCAGTTTACGTCGATATATGTATGAGCATCGATTTGTGACTGTGACTCATTTGCGTAGCTTCTTTGTGGTTCGTTGTTTCTTTTGTATCAGAGTGAGTTATAACCACCTTCTTCGTAGCGCGTTGGTCCACCTCTGGAGCGCAATAAAGAATGATTTTGCATAACACGGATTTGACAAACCGTTGGTAGTTTTCCAGAGGTATGAGGAACCAGATTGATAGGCACTGGTCGCAGTTCCTGTAAATTATTCCTTTAAATTACGGACCGTTGGTTTTCGGGAATGGACCTCGCGCCCGGTGATGAGTTCCACCGGGTTTATATCAGCTGAATCTTGTGCTCAAGACATCAACGTAAATTCATGCTCATTAAACCACTTTATCACGATTCTAAGTTTGTGACACGGGCAGTTACCTAGCTGTCAGGTGGAATCGCCGTCGGGAGAGACGGCCAGAATGGAACAGTTTCTTCTAGCTCAGTCTCTATGGTACCTAGGACTGCTATCACAGGTCCCACCAATGTCCACGTGAGTGTCCTCCGTAGCATAATGCTGCCCATATCTGCCTGCAACTGTGGCGTGGTGCATGCTTCGTGCAGTCGACAGTCTGGGTGAAGGCCTATAAGAACAAGACCGTCGACGTTGTGTAACAATAAACGTGACTCATCCGACGATATGACCTATTACCGTTGAGTCATGATCAACATGGGAACATATATGACACCTTCTGTAGAGCCGCATGTTCAACAACGTGTGCTGGAAGGTATGCCCTGAAGCAACTGTACCTGCACCAAATTTTTACTCTGTCTTATCCGACACGTATCGACGCTTGTCCTGCTATACGGCATGGCTACGCTTCCGAGCTCAGCGTTCCGTGATGAGGTGTTGACATCCATTCCTTCACGCCTACACAGGGGTTTCACCAGACATCAGTTACTGTCCATAGATGCTCAAGACAGCAGCATGCAAACTGCCGACCAGCTTCTGCGTTTCCGAGATGCTCGTTCCGACGGATAAGGCCTAATCTGCCAATGTCGAAGTCACTTATGACAGGGCATTTCCCCGTTTACAGGCCGTATCGTTGGTACTATTACACTGAAGAGAGAAAAGTCATGGGATACCTTCAAATATCATCTCCAACTTCCTTTCGTCACATGTGATGGATTCAACAAGTAGCTGGAAGTCTCCTGCAGCATTAATGACCCATTCTCCTTTCTAGCCGTCCATAACATAACATTGCCCAGAATGCTCTTCATACCAATCGCGAGCAATTGTGGCCCAGTCATTCATCCCGTTGTCATCCATAAACATTGCATCATTATTTGCTAATATGATGACCGTGAATGGCCGCAAATGGTCTCCAAGTTTCCGAACATAACAATTTCCAGTCAATGATTGGCTCAGTAGGACCAGAGGACCCAGTCATTCCATATAAACACAACCGACTCCGTTTTGGAGCCACCACCAGCTTGCAGAGTGTCCTGTTGACAACTTGGGTCCATGCATTCGTGGTATCTGTACCAAACTGGAATCCTACCATCAGCTCTTACCAAAAAAATCTGGACTGTTCTGACCAGACTACGGTTGCCCAGTTGTCAAGGATCCAATCAATTTGGTCACGAGCCCAAAGAGGCGCCATAAGCGATGTCGTGCAGTTAGCAAAGGCACTAGCTTCCGTCTTCTGCTGCCATTACCCATTAATGCTAAACTGTAAAAACTGACACATTCGCCGTATGTGCCACACTGATTTCTGCTGTCATATCACGATGTGTTCCTTGTCTTTTAGCATTGACAACACTACACAAATGTTACTGTTCTCGGTCGTTATGTGAAGGCCATCGGATAGGGCGTTGTTCGTGGAGAGAGGCAAAGATTAAAAATCTGGTATTTTTGGCACGCTTGGACACTGTGGATCTCGGAATAGTGAATTCCCTACCGATTTCCAAAATGGAATGTCCAGTGCATCTAGGTCCTACTACCATGCCGCCATGCGGCCGTAAGCAAGTCGGAATCACCTGAATACATATGATTGCTCTGTCAGGGCACTGTCTTTTATACCTTGCGTACGCTATAGTACCGGCAATTGTATGTTTGTAAATGTCTGTCGCATTATTTTTTGTCTCGTCAGTGTATTTCGTTCGTCTCTGTTCCACTTCTACAATTTCCTTACCGCGTCACGTGCTCGCAAACCTACCAGACGGCAATCGATCTGATGATGGTCAGTGACCATAATTTTGTGATTCATCAGTTAATAATGTCGAGTGACGAGGGCCTCCTGTCCGGTAGACCGCTCGCCTGGTGCAAGTCTTTAGATTTGACGCCACTTCGGCGACTTTCGTGTCAATGGCGATGAAATGATGATGATTAGGACAACACAACACCCAGTCCCGGAGCGGAGAAAATCTCCGACCCAGCCGGGAATCGAACCCGGGCCCTTAGGATTGACAGTCTGTTGTGCTGACCACTCAGCTACCGGGGGCGGACGATTCATCAGTGTACGTCCACTAAGAATCAACCGCATTGGATACAGATGCGTGGAACACAGTGATTAAGTTTAACAATCAAGAATAACGACTGAAGTACTATTGTACCACGATACCCAAAAAACTGTTTTAAATGTAGGCAACTTTCCGTTATATTTAAAAAATCATTAGAAGGACAGTAATCAGTTGCCAAATCCGTCATTTATTGGAGCAGACCTGCACTTCAACTATTATATGGTCATCATCGCCGGCCAGTGTGGCCGAGCTGTTCTAGGCGCTTCAATCTGGAACCGCGCGATCGCTACGTTCGCAGGTTCGAATACTGCCTCGGACATGTATGTGTGTGATGTCCTTAGGTTAGTTAGGTTTAAGTAGTTCTAAGTTCTAGGGGACTGATGACCTCAGATGCTAAGTCCTATAGTGCTCAGAGCCATTTGAAGCATTTTTAATCATCATCATTACAATTATCAATTGGCCCCAACGTCTCAGAACATAAACACTGATAAATGACACAACCCTTTTCATGACTGTGTGATCGTTTCAGGTCATTTATTGGTGTTTATACTCTCAGAAGTAGGGGCATATGTCACTCTTTGGTAGTTGCAGTGATGATGATTATGTAATAGTCGAAATCTAGATCTGCTCCAATAAATAAATGATTCTCCGAGTGATTGCTGTTCTTCTTTAGGCGTGAAAACCCAACAGTCGCTGCACACACAAGTATCTAATGGATTTCTACTTAGGTTTTGTTGAACAGTTCAAACAAATTGGAGCAGTGGGGACTGGCTGTCACAATTTACCTCCAGTACTTGCCAGTAATAAAGGACAGAGCCTTCTAGTATACGCCCACGCTGCTACAGTTTACCATTGCAGATACAAAATTATGGTACACGCTGGTTCTTCTGTGTATGCAACGTTGACTGATGACATCAGTCGCTAGTTAGAGGTAGGTGCTTCATTAACAAAGATATGCTGTATTTAACGGGCGTACATGTAACGAAGTTGCTACATGTTTCTGTATCGACACAGTTGTGCATGTCCGTAGAGGTGACATTTAGTTATTGATAGATACTGTGCTGGTGTTATACAACTTATTTTACACTTTTTGATGATTTCCATTCTTCCTTGTTCTATTAAGGTGCAACTATGTAGACTGTCAAGAAACCTGGATATGACAGTATTGTTAACGTGTTTCATTCTGCCCGTGAAACTGAATTGGCTATTTGGGACGACAAGTTTCACAGCCGTTAGTGGGGAAAGTCTTGAGACACTCTTCATCAGCCCTTCGTTGACAATAAAATGTATAACGCCTGGTAGTGCAGATAGGTACTCGCTTCCAGATTGTTCAGAAAAAAACAGAACACCTTGAAGGCTAGAGATAGGACGTTTATATTCACAGGTCATCTGCAGCAATGTCTGGAACTGAACTATGTCGGCCCGCGGCTCAAGGTCAACATCGATATCACGGCGGCAACACCATCCAGCGGTAAAATGTGTCTTCGGCTCTCGTTGTAGATATAAACAGAATGGAGCAGTGTGAGCGGCGCAGTTGTGCAGGATCTCTTGCATACGTATGGGCGAACCGTACCGTCAAATCAGTGAGTTTTGAAAGAGAGCGCATTACTGGCAAGACGGAATATGACGCACTCATTCGTGGAACTGGCGCTCATGTGGTACGGAAGTGTTTGGAAACTGCAACGGATGTGTGCCGAATGCTTCACGGAGGCCCATAGAACACGACGAGATGGGTGAGGTCGCGATTTTATCAACCCAACGCTTTACCACTCGCCAACCAAGTACCCTCCACCTCAATTGGTTTCCACAACGCGATTGTCTATCGTATTCCTTGCATTTGTTCCATGCCATATGTTGCCCAGACCATTAGCACCGTGGCGGACCGCAGTCTGCGTATCAGCATTAATCACGCTTACAAAAGCAGAGCAAATCTGCTGCCGGTGAACATTGCCTTGGCACTCGTCACCCTATTGAATTCAACAACACGGAGTTTCTGACATGCACTTCCAGCTATGGAAATAGTGTTATTAAGGGAGGAGTTGAAAGTCACTTTATGAACATACACTCCTGGAAATGGAAAAAAGAACACATTGACACCGGTGTGTCAGACCCACCATACTTGCTCCGGACACTGAGAGAGGGTTGTACAAGCAATGATCACACGCACGGCACAGCGGACACACCAGGAACCGCGGTGTTGGCCGTCGAATGGCGCTAGCTGTGCAGCATTTGTGCACCGCCGCCGTCAGTGTCAGCCAGTTTGCCGTGGCATACGGAGATCCATCGCAGTCTTTAACACTGGTAGCATACCGCGACAGCGTGGACGTGAACCGTATGTGCAGTTGACGGACTTTGAGCGAGGGCGTATAGTGGGCATGCGGGAGGCCGGGTGGACGTACCGCCGAGTTGCTCAACACGTGGGGCGTGAGGTCTCCACAGTACATCGATGTTGTCGCCAGTGGTCGGCGGAAGGTGCACGTGCCCGTCGACGTGGGACCGGACCGCAGCGACGCACGGATGCACGCCAAGACCGTAGGATCCTACGCAGTGCCGTAGGGGACCGCACCGCCATTTCCCAGCAAATTAGGGACACTGTTGCTCCTGGGGTATCGGCGAGGACCATTCGCAACCGTCTCCATGAAGCTGGGCTACGGTCCCGCGCACCGTTAGGCCGTCTTCCGCTCACGCCCCAACATCGTGCAGCCCGCCTCCAGTGGTGTCGCGACAGGCGTGAATGGAGGGACGAATGGAGACGTGTCGTCTTCAGCGATGAGAGTCGCTTCTGCCTTGGTGCCAATGATGGTCGTATGCGTGTTTGGCGCCGTGCAGGTGAGCGCCACAATCAGGACTGCATACGACCGAGGCACACAGGGCCAACACCCGGCATCATGGTGTGGGGAGCGATCTCCTACACTGGCCGTACACCACTGGTGATCGTCGAGGGGACACTGAATAGTGCACGGTACATCCAAACCGTCATCGAACCCATCGTTCTACCATTCCTAGACCGGCAAGGGAACTTGCTGTTCCAACATGACAATGCACGTCCGCATGTATCCCGTGCCACCCAACGTGCTCTAGATGGTGTAAGTCAACTACCCTGGCCAGCAAGATCTCCGGATCTGTCCCCCATTGAGCATGTTTGGGACTGGATGAAGCGTCGTCTCACGCGGTCTGCACGTCCAGCACGAACGCTGGTCCAACTGAGGCGCCAGGTGGAAATGGCATGGCAAGCCGTTCCACAGGACTACATCCAGCATCTGTACGATCGTCTCCATGGGAGAATAGCAGCCTGCATTGCTGCGAAAGGTGGATATACACTGTACTAGTGCCGACATTGTGCATGCTCTGTTGCCTGTGTCTATGTGCCTGTGGTTCTGTCAGTGTGATCATGTGATGTATCTGACCCCAGGAATGTGTCAATTAAGTTTCCCCTTCCTGGGACAATGAATTCACGGTGTTCTTATTTCAATTTCCAGGAGTGTAGATGTGGAGCATTGTGGCTAAATTCTGCGTGGAATCCTGCTATCTCGCTTGTCAACAAAACAGAGGGACTGATACCTCATCCGTTGGTTATTAATATTCATTGTCGTTAAGTTCTGATGGCGGACGTCTTTGGTCGCGTGGTGGCGCTAGTGTTTACAGTTTGAGTGTGCGTGTGGGGGAAGAGGAGTGTTATCTTTCCTGAAATCCTCTTGTGCCTTGAAAAATGACAAGTTGTGCACTTGTCGAAATATCGACGCCTGCAGTAGATGTCATTCCCGTAATTTATGTGAACAAGACGTTTAATGACATTTAATATATATACAGTATAACAGAATAAATGGCTGGTTGTTATGCAAATAAGTTTAACAATGGGTGAATTTACTTTAAGAAATTTGATTTAGAATACAAGAAGCTCGTTAGTAATAGTTTCAAGTGATCTTAAGCCCACATTAAAACACGTCTTCGCAGACAGGGTAAGGTCTTATGGGACCAGACTGCTGAGGTCATCGGTCCCTAAGCCTACACACTACGTAATCAAACTAACTTACGCTAAGGACAACACATACACCCATTCCCGAAGAAAGACTCGAACCCCCGACGGGGGGAGTCTCACGGACCGTGACAAGGCGCCTCAGAACGCGCGGCTACACAACGCGGCTCGCACACAGGTAGACTAACGGTTTACTAACCCAGTGAACCTTACGGATCAATGGACGACTAATGCAACAGCTACAAGACCGACGCTCATGAGACCTCCATGAAAAATAGCCGAGAACGTGCAGGGTGCAGCAAACAACAAAACTAAACCAATACTGGAAGTGCTCCCTAGACGGTGGTGTTCTTAGGTTCAAGTAAGCGGGATGTCGGATGAATCATCTGTAGTAAATCATAAGGGAAACTGACCATAAACGCAAAGGTCCCCTGGGTGGTATGATACCCAATTGAAATATAGAATGCCATAGTAAGGCAAACAACCTCAGTGGGTTACAGGTAGACAAACAACGGCAGTAGCTGATCAGATATACACAATGATGTAGTTAAGCCCATCGGGCAGAAACGACAAACAAATATATCACAATATCATTATGAAACTGGTGGCTAGTTCGGCAAATAGGTAGTAACAAATTACCCAGATTTACTGTAATCAGCTAGACAGCTGCCTTACAGAAATACACTATGTGATCAAAAGTATCCGGACACCCCGAAAAACATACGTTTTTCATATTAGGTGCATTGTGCTGCCACCTACTGCCAGACACTCCATATCAGCGACCTCAGTAGTCATTAGACGTCGTGAGAGAGCGGAATGGGAAGCTCCGCGGAGCTCACGGATTTCGAACGTGGTCAGGTGATTGGATGTCACTGTTGTCATACGTCAGTAAGCGAGATTTCCGCACTCCTAAACATCCCTGGGTCTACTGTTTCCGATGTGATAGGGAAGTGGAAACGTGAATTGACATACAGCACAAAAGCGTACAGGCCGACCTCGTCTCTTGACTGACTGAGACCGCTGACAGTTGAAGAGGGTCGTAATGTGTAACAGGCAGACATCTAAACAGACCTACACACAGGAATGCCAAACTGCATCAGGATCCACTGCAAGTACTATGACAGTCAAATGAGAGCTGAGAAAACTTGAATTTCATGGACGAGCGGCTGCTCGTAACCCACATATCAAACCGGTAATTGCCAAACGACACCTGGCTTGGTGGAAGGAGCGTAAACATTAGGTGGTTGAACAGTGGAGAAACGTTGTGTGGAGTGACTAATTGCGTTAGACAATGTGGTGATCCGATGGCAGGGTTTGGGTATGGCGAGTGCTCGGTGAACGTCATCTGCCAGCGTGTGTAGTGAGAAATGTAAAATTCACAGGCGGTGGTGTTGTGCTGTAGTCGTGTTTTTCATGCAGGAGGCTTGCAACCCTTGTAGGTCTGCGTAGCACAGGCCTACATTGATGTTTTAAGCACCTTCTTGTCTCCCACTGTTGAAGAGCAATACGAGAATGGATATTGCATCTTTCATCACGATCGAGCACCTTTTCATAATGCACGGCCTGTGGCGGAGTGGTTCCACGACAATAACATGCCTGTAATGCAGTGGCCTGCACTGCGTCCTGACCTGAATCCTACAGAACACCTTTGGGATGTTTAGGAACGCCGACGTCGTATCAGGCCTCACCGAACGACACCGATACCTCTCCTCAGAGCAGCACTCCGTGTAGAATGGGCTTCCATTCCCCAAGAAACCTCCCAGCATCTGACTGAACGTAGGCGTGCTAGACTGGAAGCTGTCATCGAGGCTAAGGATGGGCCAACACCATACTGAATTCCCGCATTACCGACAGAGGGTGCCACGAACTTGTAAGTTACTTTCAGCCAGGTGTCCGGATACTTTTGATCACATAGTGTACATACCTTTTCTACAAGTGTACGGGAAATTTACATTATCAAAAATTATCTGTAGAAATTCACAAGAGAAACCAAAGCATAGTAGAGGCTCCGTTCCCAAGTTAGATCTTGAATTCAATAAACCAGATATTGAATAATGGCTAATCCGTTAAGTAATCAAACACGTAAGTATATTTAAACACCATTCTAATAAAATACAAAAGCCACTAAATAAAATAAGGTTGACAAGCACTGAACAGATATTACGCTGGACAAGTAGGGTATAGAAAAATTTTAACAGTAAGCATGGACTTACGTACACTGTCAACGAAAGCCCGCTACCGAGTAATGTGATACGTATGAATCACAATCCGTGTTACAGTCCACGTTCACTACAAAGCTCGATGGAAAAATACAAATAAGCATCTTCCCTCACAACAGAATATCGGAGTAACAACCACAATTACTAGCTAGATCCAAACGGAACAGTGATGCACTGGGTCCCACAACAGCTACAAACGAATTTACAGATTGTTACAGATAAAGGTTCTCGTTAAAGTCCACAATACAGGCTCTCTCCCTCCAACGGTCGAGTAGCTGACAAATTCCAAACTGCATGATGGCGCCAACAACACTTTACGGGGTAGGCTACCGCCTTCCGGGTATGTTCGGCCCAATGGAGTTCTCGAAAGTTGTAGGTAATACCCGACCGCTAACTTATGCCAGCCCGTCCGTTTCAAACATGGTTCAAATGGCTCTGAGCACTATGGGACTTTACATCTGAGGTCATCAGTCCCCTAGAACTTAGAACTACTTAAACCTAACCAACCTAAGGACATCACACACATCCACGCCCGAGGCAGGATTCGAACCTGCGACCGTAGCAGTCGCAGCGGTTCCGGACTGAAGCGCCTAGAACCGCTCGGCCACCTTGGCCGGCCCGTCCATATCCTCCTGCTTGCTGCGCACGAACGTGGTCTTTGCTTTCGCTGCTAGCACGGCCTCTTCTGGGCTAGCGTCTTTCTGTTTCTCAGCAATGGGGCAGAGATACACATACGACACAAATTATCGATGATTGAGGGCCAATGATATCGCGCATACATGGCCCACCAAGGTTATCCTTTACGGTTATTAAGAGAAACCTAATCTTAGATGGTAGTAAAAAACACATTTCACTTAATATTTCCACAAAATACGACCAATATTATCATAAATACTTCTTGAATAACACAAAAAGGCCACAGACTTTGGTGCCACCCCGGTATTACCATCATTTACCCGGTGCGTAGTTGCTCGACTGCGCAACACACATTTGATCTGTATTTCCCCATAACTATTCTGCCAAACGATGATCTCAGCTGACAGAATCCCAGGGTCGGAGAAAACGTGTGTCCTGGGAACCAAAGTACACACTGAGCCAGATGGTGTCAACTGTCAGCCTGTAGACAAAAGTCAGTGTGAGCTGGATTCATACAAATGGGATGCCTCAAATTCCTCCTAATTACATCTTGAAGCTAGAGAAGGTAGTCGCCCTTCTCCGTCTTCATTCTGAAACAAATTTTCGGATGAACTGAATTCAGATGTTCTAATAAGCCATTCAAATTCTCACTTCCATGAAGCCTGAAAAAAAAAAAAAAAAACAAACATGCAAGTTTCAATGCCACCATCTGCAAGACATGTTCCTCTAAGTCTTTCAGAAACAAATTTCTAACACTAGGTGACAAAGGGCATCTCACGGCGACTCCATCTATCTTCTCATAGTAATAGTTATTCAACAAAAAGTAAGTAGAAGACTACACATGTCGAAATACCAATGTTGTTGTTGTTGTAGTCTTTAGTCCTGAGACTGGTTTGATGCAGCTCTCCATGCTACTCTATCCTGTGCTAGCTTCTTCATCTCCCAGTATCTACTGCAACCTACTTCCTTCTGAATCTGCGTGGTCTCCCTCTACGATTTTTACCCTCCACGCTGCCCTTCGATACTAAATTTGTGATCCCTTGATGCCTCAGAACATGTCGTACCAACCGATCCCTTTTTCTAGTCAAGTTGTGCCACAAACTTCTCCCCAGTCCTATTCAACACCTCCTCATTAGTTATGTGATCTACCCATCTAATCTTCAGCATTCTTCTGTAGCACCACGTTTCGAAAGCTTCTATTCTCTTCTTGTCTAAAGTATTTATCGTCCATGTTTCACTTCCATACATGGCTACACTCCATACAAATACTTTCAGAAACGACTTCCTGACACTTAAATGTATACTCGATGTTAACAAATTTCTCTTCTTCAGAAACGCTTTCCTTGCCATTGCCAGTCTACATTTTATATCCTCTCTACTTCGACCATCATCATTTATTTTGCTCCCCAAATAGCAAAACTCCTTTACTACTTTAAGTGTCTCATTTCCCAATCTAATTCCCTCAGCATTACCCGATTTAATTCGACTACATTTCATTATCCTCGTTCTGCTTCTGTTAATGTTCATCTTATAACCTCCTTTCAAGACACTGTCCATTCCGTTCAGCTGCTCTTTCAGATCCTTTGCTGTCTCTGACAGAATTACAACGTCATCGGCGAACCTCAAACTTATAATTTTTTCTCCATAGATTTTAGTACCTACTCCGAACTTTTCTTTTGTTTCCTTCACTGCTTGCTCAATATACAGATTGAATAACATCGGGGAGTGGCTACAACCCTGTCTCACTCCCTTCCCAACCACTGCTTCCCTTTCATGCCCCTCAACTCTTATAACTGCCATTTGGTTTCTATACAAATTGTAAATATCCTTTCGCTCCCTATATTTTACTCCTGCCACCTTCACAATTTGAAAGAGAGTATTCCAGTCAACATTGTCAAAAGCTTTCTCGAAGTCTACAAATGCTAGAAACGTAGGTTTGCCTTTCCTTAATCTAGCTTGTAAGATAACTCGTAGGGTCAGTATTGCCTCACGTGTTCCAATATTTCTACGGAATCTAAACTGATCTTCCCCAAGGTCGGCTTCTACTAGTTTTTCCATTGGTCTGTAGAGAATTTGCGTTAGTATTTTGCAGCCGTGTCTTATTAAACTGATAGTTCGGTAATTTTCACATCTGTCAACACCTGCTTTCTTTGGGATTGGAATTATTATATTCTTCTTGAAGTCTGAACCAATAGGTTTGTTAATATCAACACAAAACCTTTCTTCATTTAATCATAACGTATCAGACAGAGGAATGTGAGTGGCCCACACGTAAAGAATCTGCCGAGTTCTTAATGTCATTTTCACACCGACCAACTAGCGGAGGTAACAGAGCACCACGGTGTTTTGCTACAAGATATGTTAAAACATCAACGTTAGTCACAATCGGCCTGCTTCCCCGGGGGTCTTAGGGGTGTGGAGGGGGGTGGGGTGGGGGTGGGAAGGGGGCGATGGAACGAAAAGAATTAAGATTCTTGATAATATCCCGCGACGAAGTACTCTTCTTTAGAAGGCTGTTAGCCTTATTCACAACACCTTCTGTCGGGTCAGCGCTGATCCTGTGAAACGCTAAATCCCGTAGTAGACACTGCATGTTTTGAAATACCGATTTTTTTATGCCTTTGCACAGCGGTTCCTCTCTGCATTTGTGCCTTGAATATGATAGCGTGCGCACCTATCAAAATATCAGCAGCCGTCGAAGACGTCACCCTGCAGCATTTCCGTAAGCTATTTGAACGTTGTACACGCTAGGAGAAGCTCAGTTGAACGACTTCCTATATTAATAATAATAATTACGTTTGGTTAAATAATCTGGTACAATTATTTCAATTGGGTGCCTCTTCGACGACTTGCGTACTCCTATCCTATCTCGTGATCACATTGGGGATAGGAAACCTACAGTACCCTCGGTTTGAGACCAACTGGCGAACGTAGAATGTAGTCAGAATTTTTTAACGGTTTTAGTATCCTTCTCGCTTTAAAGGATGAAGTTCTTGAACAATAGTGCAGATCTTAATAAATTTGTCAGCATTCTAAATACTGTAGCTCAAATAATAAAAGTTGTAAGCCCATGTAATGCTTTTCCGTCTTTGAAAAGATCTTTTGGGAACAACTTGATGTACGAATTTCAGTTTTTGGTTTCACACTTTTCCCTAAATCGTATTTTGTGTTGAAAGTGAAATAAAGCATCTTTATTATTTATGTACAGGATAGGTATACAATTTCGAAAAAAAAGTAGGAGCTTGTTTTTCTGGAATTTCTTTACACTATTATGCCTAAGTTAGGTTTTTAAGAAGATGTTGCTGTCATAAATTATGGTTAAATTTTTAAAAATAATGATTACCAAAAATTTCAGTTATAACCCTTAGCTATTTTAAAAAAGTCTTTTTCAAATTCAAGTCATAAGCATAGTCTACTTTTAAGACTGTAAAAAGTTTCAAATCTCTTTATTTAGCAGTTTATAATCAACTTGCACGAGAACATCAAACTAGTGAACCTCTGGGAAATTAAAGTTAAAAGTTGTTTCTCCACCTACCCTGCTTAACAGTTATGCATCCCGCGCCCCCGCTCATCTTCTTTCTGGTGTTGTTCCCCCACCTTTTTCTTTTTCAGACTTCTTGTACTTGCTTCTTTGTTGGCTTGCAACACTGATATCTCTGCTGTGAAGAGTCACATGTGGTTAGTGACAAAGTTTTTTTTCCATATTTAGTCCACCATGCACTCCCAAAAGTTCCATATTCTTGAACCTTTACACGGCAGCACCATTGAAACATAGCAGAGTATCCAACTATTTTCAAAAAAGTTAGGCCTACCAGGACAATTTTTGGGATCCGTTCCCGTATGCAGTTCTGAAAAGTCTCATTCGGTTTTGAGTCTTATCATCATGTACACTCCTGGAAATTGAAATAAGAACACCGTGAATTCATTGTCCCAGGAAGGGGAAACTTTATTGACACATTCCTGGGGTCAGATACATCACATCATCACACTGACAGAACCACAGGCACATAGACACAGGCAACAGAGCATGCACAATGTCGGCACTAGTACAGTGTATATCCACCTTTCGCAGCAATGCAGGCTGCTATTCTCCCATGGAGACGATCGTAGAGATGCTGGATGTAGTCCTGTGGAACGGCTTGCCATGCCATTTCCACCTGGCGCCTCAGCTGGACCAGCGTTCGTGCTGGACGTGCAGACCGCGTGAGACGACGCTTCATCCAGTCCAAACATGCTCAATGGGGGACAGATCCGGAGATCTTGCTGGCCAGAGTAGTTGACTTACACCTTCTAGAGCACGTTGGGTGGCACGAGATACATGCGGACGTGCATTGTCCTGTTGGAACAGCAAGTTCCCTTGCCGGTCTAGGAATGGTAGAACGATGGGTTCGATGACGGTTTGGATGTACCGTGCACTATTCAGTGTCCCCTCGACGATCACCAGTGGTGTACGGCCTGTGTAGGAGATCGCTCCCCACACCATGACGCCGGGTGTTGGCCCTGTGTGCCTCAGTCGTATGCAGTCCTGCGTGTGGCGCTCACCTGCACGGCGCCAAACACGCATACGACCATCATTGGCACCAAGGCAGAAGCGACTCTCATCGCTGATGACGACACGTCTCCATTCGTCCCTCCATTCACGCCTGTCGCGACACCACTGGAGGCGGGCTGCACGATGTTGGGGCGTGAGCGGAAGACGGCCTAACGGTGTGCGGGACCGTAGCCCAGCTTCATGGAGACGGTTGCGAATGATCCTCGCCGATACCCCAGGAGCAACAGTGTCCCTAATTTGCTGGGAAGTGGCGGTGCGGTCCCCTACGGCACTGCGTAGGATCCTACGGTCTTGGCGTGCATCCGTGCGTCGCTGCGGTCCGGTCCCAGGTCGACGGGCACGTGCACCTTCCGCCGACCACTGGCGACAACATCGATGTGCTGTGGAGACCTCACGCCCCACGTGTTGAGCAATTCGGCGGTACGTCCACCCGGCCTCCCGCATGCCCACTATACGCCCTCGCTCAAAGTCCGTCAACTGCACATACGGTTCACGTCCACGCTGTCGCGGCATGCTACCAGTGTTAAAGACTGCGATGGATCTCCGTATGCCACGGCAAACTGGCTGACACTGACGGCGGCGGTGCACAAATGCTGCGCAGCTAGCGCCATTAGACGGCCAACACCGCGGTTCCTGGTGTGTCCGCTGTGCCGTGCGTGTGATCATTGCTTGTACAGCCCTCTCGCAGTGTCCGGAGCAAGTATGGTGGGTCTGACACACCGGTGTCAATGTGTTCTTTTTTCCATTTCCAGGAGTGTAATTACTTCGTTAATAATCTTATGTCACTAAGGCTTTAGAGACGAAAAAGTAAACAAAAAAAAAAAAAAAAAAACAAGAAAGTGAGGACAAAACTCTGTTTCTAACAGAGCTGTCTGCCTGTCATGGGCAAACACTCTTAAATTCCTCTAATTTTCTGTCTTTCTTCAGTGAAATTTCCTCAAAGTAAACTTTCTCTTGTTTCGAAAACAATAGAGAATTCTTAAAACAAAAATTAAAAATAAATTTTTTAATACTTGTTCATGTACTAGTTCCCTTAAGGGCAAGCAGGAAGTAGCAAATATGGCCTCGAGTATTTTCGTGTTACCATAAAACACTCAGAATTTAATTCAACGCGAAGTCGTGGCAGCTGAGGTATTTAGCATCCAGCGGCGGACGCGCTTCTACGGAAATGTTTGTGTACATGCAACACGGAATACAAAGCCACGTACGGACGATGAGGTACAAGCCTGTGAAGATAGCACCAGGTGTAACGTGAGTAATTTCAACCGTCAAGATTTTATTAACAGCCGGCCGGAGTGACCGCGCGGTTCTAGGCGCTACAGTCTGGAGCCGAGCGACCGCTGCGGTCGCAGGTTCGAATCCTGCCTCGTGCATGGATGTGTGTGATGTCCTTAGGTTGGTTAGGTTTAATTAGTTCTAAGTTCTAGGCGACTGATGACCTCCGAAGTTAAGTCGCATAGTGCTCAGAGCCATTTAATTAACAGGGGAACGAGGCAAATAAAGGAATCTCAAATTCCAACGAAACGTGATTAAAAAGAGAAAAGGAAGAGCACAAACAGTGAAGCTACGGAGAGGGCGTAAGCCATCTTCTTCTTGATACCACCCCGCATTATGATAATAATTAACGAGAATTTTACGTTAGCGGACAATTTCTCGCAACGCTGTTGCCTGGCGGCCATTCTGTCGCTCGTAATACCTGGCCGCTACTACGAGTTGCCCAGGGAAACAGGAAGTGAAAACAGAATTAATTGGGGGGCTTAGTGCTGGTTTTAGAGAGTTGTTTACCAGAGTTGCAAATCCCCTTTCGGCTCCTGGCAGCACTTAAGGAAAGCACAAGTAGTCCTTCACGCTTCTCTTCATCTTTCAAGCTCACAATAAATGTGTTGGCCTACAACTTAAATCTTTTCAGGAAACAGTTCTTCTGCATTTCTGTTCCAAGGCCAGATTCTCTTGCTCGTTAAACTCAGATAAAGATTCCATTGTATTCTCGGGAAAACAAAGTATTCTCCTTGAAACTTTAATGGATTAATATGCTGTGCTCGAATACTATGAAATTACGAATTGTAGAAAACGGTTTATTGACAAATAGCCAAAACGGTTTCGGAAAATAACGTTCTTGTGAAATAAAACTGGCTCTTTATCCTCACGAAGTAATGACTGAAGACTTTTCACACTGTTTCTCACAACGGACTTCTAATCAAACAACGTGCGACTGGATTAGTGATTTCCGATAAGACAGGTCACAGTTCGTAGTAACTGACAAGAAGTCATCGAATAAAACAGAAGTAATATCTGGTTTTCCCCAAGAAAGCGTTATAGGCCCTCTGTAGTCCCTGATCAGATTAGGAGACTATCTCATGAGCCCTCTTGGACTGTTTGCAGATGATTCTGTCATTTGCCGTCTTGAAAAGTCATCAGATGATGAAATCCAGTTTCAAAATGATTTAGACAAGATATATATTTGGTGCGAAAAGTGGTAACTGACTCTAAATTATACAAAGTGTGTAGTCATCCTCATTAGTACTAACAGCAATCCGCTAAATTTCAGCTACGCGATAAATTACACAAATCTAACGGCTGTAAACTGGACTAAACAACTAGGGATTACACTTAAGAATAATTTAAACTGGAACGATCACACACATAACTGCTATTTATTGGCAGAGCTCTTAGAAAATACAGCAGATCTAGTAAAGAGAAAGTGTACTCTAAGTATTCCATCCTCTTCTGGAATACGTGGTGTGGGATTCGCATCAGACGGGATTGGCGGAGGAAATCGGAAAAGTTCAAAGAAGGGCGGGTCGTTTTGCATTATGGTGAAATAAATGTGTGCAACGGCTGCGAAAAGCGAAATGGTGTGGTAATCATTAAAACATCTGCTGTTTTCCTTGTAGCGGTTTCTTCTCATGAAACTTAGGTCAGCAGCTTTCTCCTCAGAGTGCGAAAATATTTTGTTGGCACCCACCTACATATAGAGAAATGATCATCATAGCAAATAAAACAAAAAATAAATAAATAAAATAAAAACACAGCTCACACGGAAAGATTTAAGTGTTAATTTTTCCGCGTGCTATTGGTGAATGGATGATTAATACTTCACGATTATCTCACAAATTATGATATTCTTAAACTATATGGAGTAGAACCAATAGCAGACAAGATGAGAGAAAGTTATCAGCAATGGTATGCGCGTGTTCTTCAAGCAGACTAAACAACATTTGCAAAGACATTTCTTTTTGAACGTAGCAAGGCTTAGGCACTTACCACGAAGATTTCAAGATCGAGGACTGCACTCTAATCAGGCACAGCCTCGGATAAAATGGCAACAGAGCGCTAAAATAGCGCGACGCTGCCAGTATTCGGGACAAACAATAACGAAGAAGCAGAAGATTACTCTTCAGATAAAAAGAAATTAAAGAGAGTTGTAAACGAGGTAAGACACCCTGGTCCGGAAACGACAAAGTCGAAAGTTGTAAACGTAAATCGAGGTGATACCTGTGACAGTAGACATCTTCTACTGCAAGCTCATAGATTTCCTTATTTTGGAAGAATGTAGTGTGTACCAAAACAAGGAAAAACGTGCATTAAAAATCGTCTCTAAATGGTAAATCATAAAAGCTACGAGCAGTAGTTCAACAGATGTGTTTCACAGCAGCAAAGATGAACATGTGTACATAGCACTTAAGACATGCATTTTAAACATTTTTATTTCTTGTTTTAATACGTTACATTTTCTCCGAAAATATGAAAATCAACGAGGTTATAGTAGAAGATCTCAACTGGCAGAGGTATTAGAACCATTTTCGCTTCGAAATTTCGACTCGTCCTTTCCGGACCAGGGTCTGTTACCTCAAATTGATCCATTTAACCTTCTCCGTCGTCCTAGAAAGTCTGCGACATCATTACGGTATCACCCGATATACAGTGCTATAAATTAAAATTTCATGAGTGCTGAAGGCAATCTTGCTAATCCACTGCCTTTCTAAGAAAAATAAAGTACGTCCACTTTCGTGTGTATGTCAGCAGTGGCATGAAGGTCCAGTCTAGTCGTCTTAGTCAGTTCGGATATTTTTTATTGGTGATGCCTCTTTCAAGTGGCATACGAAATGTTACACTGAGAATAACAACTTTCATAATGTATCAATAAAAATTAAATGAAAAATACTGCCAAGAAAATTACCGAGCAAGGTGGTGCGATGGCTAGCATAATGGACTCGCTTTCGGGATGGCGACTGTTCAAAACACCGCTCAGCCGTACGGTTTTAGGTGTTCCGTGACTTTCCTAAACCGACAGGCAAATGTCGGGATGGTTCCTTACAAAACGGTACGGCCGATTTCATACCCCATTCTATTGTAATTTGAACTTGAGCTCCGTCACTAACTACCGCACTGTCGAAGGGACGTTAAACTGTACTCTTCCTCCTTGCTATGAAATTTGCTTTCCAATTCAAGGGAGCAATGTACTTCGAGTGGTTACGAGTGACAAGAGTGCTTCGGCGATGAGGTGCTCCAGAAAACAGGGAGCAGCGTTTTGCAGCAGCCGGCAAACAGCCGTCCATAACACAGGGTCCGGCGACCATTGTGCTGTCGCCATTATCGTAAACGACGACCGGACCGCTATCTGCCGGCTATTCCAGCCAATCGCCGGAAGGATGCAGCACTGCCACGCCTTATCTGGTCTGCGACTCCGGTAATTACTTGCTCTATCTCTCTCTGCCTCCGTGTGTGTGTGTGTGTTTGTGTGTGTGTGTGTGTGTGTGTGTGTGTGTGTGTTGGATTAGACGGAGACGAAGGAATGCTGAAGAATGCGAGATGGTTCGTGTGAAAAACCGTTAATGGACAGTCGGAGTGCATGGAAAATGAAGAAACACTAACAAACACTTGGAGTGCTATAAAAGGCAACATCTTTCTGGAATAATTGATTCAGAAGCTGCTCAAGATAATCACAGTTTCATATTTATTGATTTTCTGGCAGATCAATAACGTATTTATTTACAAAGGAAATAAATAAGTTGCTTCACACTTGTTCTGTTTCGTTATAATTAAGTGCAGTTACCCAAGGAGGTGCAGTGTGTGTGCTGAAATTATCGTATCACAACGAAACTTAGTAGATATGCTAATGCGTTAATTCGGAACAGTTTACTCTGGAAATAAATTATTTCCAGTTTTGGCCACCAGGTGCAAATCTGACGTTGTCCACTGTATGATGGTATGACATCCACGCTGTGATTTGACAAGCCGTAACGATTAATAATAAAATCACTAAGCCTTTCAGGCCTGTTTGACCTTCTCTGATCACGTCCCGTTCCCTTATCTGTAGCTTATGGAAACATTTCTATGCGTCTCTCTTACATTCACAGTGCCAGATTTACACCTAAGGCCAAAATTGGAGCCGGCCGGTGTGGCCGTGCGGTTCTGGGCGCTTCAGTCTGGAACCGCGTGACCGCTACGGTCGCAGGTTCGAATCCTGCCTCGGGCATGGATGTGTGTGATGTCCTTAGGTTAGTTAGGTTTAAGTAGTTCTAAGTTCTAGGGGACTGATGACCACAGATGTTATGTACCATTGTGCTAAGAGCCATTTGAGCCATTTGAACCGAAACTGGAACTAATTATTTCGATACGATACGATGATTATTACACCACACATTGGAGCTCTGCAAGGAGCTGCAGTTTCACTGTCATATTTAATTATTACAACTACCTGTTACATCGATGGATCGGCGCTGTCATAAGAACTAGCGAGGGGAAGATACCGGGCAACACACAGTCGACGACGAAGTCGTTACAGGCGAATATCAATCGATAACTGTTCAAGAATAAGACAAAATTTGTTAAATTTTAATGTTTTCTTCGTGGCGTAGTATCTGCTTTCTCATTGGATCTAACTATATGTTCCACAGAGGGTAAAGGAGGAATTCCATTAGTATATGGTTACAAATCAGCAGTCAGAATGCTTAGCGATCTGTGTACTGTCTTCAAGGTGCATTTCTTTTCCTTTTTCTCTTTTTATTAGAGTGTCACTCACGGACAAAAATAAATCATCTCTACGAGATATCACTCTAATATCGTGGAACACTGCTGATATACCGGGTGATCAAAAAGTCAGAATAAATTAGAAAACTTAATAAACCACGGAATAATATAGATAGAGAGGTAAAAATTTACACACATACTTGGAATGACAAAGGGCTTTATTAGAACAAAAAAAAAAAAAAACGACGCGTGAAAGATCTCTTACGCGCGTCATTTGGTGATGATCATGCTTGGCCTCCCAGGTCCCCAGACCTCAGTCCGTGCGAGTATTGGCTTTGGGGTTACCTGAAGTCGCTAGTGTATCGCAATCGATGCTGAAAGACAACATCCGACGCCAATGCCTCACCATAACTCCGGACATGCTTTACAGTGCTGTTCACAACATTATTCCTCGACTACACCTATTGTTGAGGAATGGTGTTGGACATACTGAGCATTTCCTGTAAAGAACATCATCTTTGCTTTGTCTTCCTTTGTTATGCTAATTATTGCTATTCTGATCAGATGAAGCACCATCTGCCGCACATTTTTTGAACTTGAACTTTTGTATTTTTTTGTTTCTAATAAAACCCCATGTCATTCCAAGCAAGTGTGTCAGTTTGTACCTGTCTATCTACATTATTCCGTGATTTATTCAGTTTTCAAATTTATACTGATTTTTTAATCACCCGGTATTTCATACCCAGCTAGTCCGTCTGGAAAGAGATTCCGCAAGTATTTTCAGATATGATACATCCACCTCAATTCTTTCATCAATTATTTGATCCCGCAAAGCTACCAAATTGTGTGAATGTTAACCGCTACAAGCCACACACATCCATATAGTCCCAGTCGTTATTTGTTGAATTACGATCGTGTGCATTAGAGGATCGGTAGAAGTCCGATACGATACCTGAGTGTTGGCTGGACATGAAAATGTATGCCTTCAGTACTGTGAAGACTGATGCTGTCATCTTGGAAGACACGAGTCTCCACAGCTTACTTATCGTGTACGTGTAGAGCAAAAGGGCAACCACTCGTCACCGAGAACGTTGAAATAAACATCCCCGTTCATGGTCACGGTTAACTGCGTGGGAGGACACGAGTCACAGTTTTCAAAACACACTGACAACATCAAATAACCATCTTTACCACCCACTGCAAGTTAACTGTCTAATTTTTCTATCGGTGCCCTCGACAACTTGCATCATTTCAAGAGAGGCAACATACTCATCACACTAGACGATTATAATGTCCAGTTTCTGCGTTGCTTGGGCCTCTGAAGTAGCTCAGTCGACAGTAGCCTTCATTCGGCCAGGAAAGCCTCCTTTTCCTGTAGAGGTTTGCTATTTATGTCTTCTTTGCTTCGTTTGTCATGCTTAATTTCGCTTCCAATGTAGTTGATTTCCTTCACTTCCTTTACTTCATCGACCCCAATTTTGATGTTTATTGCTAATATCCTACTCCTAACTACTTTCTACTTTCTTCGAATTACCATCCATCCATGGTGCGTGCTCATTAGGCTGTTAATTCCATTTAACAGTTCCTGGAATTTTTCCTTACTTTCACTGAGGACAGAGATGACAGCAGAAAATGTTTTCATTGATATCTTTCCACCCTGGACTTAAATTCCTCTACTTAAAGTTTCTTTTACTTTCGTTATTGCTTCTTCGATGTATAGATTGAACAGTAAGGGCCTAATATTGCATTCTGGTCCCATATACTTGGTAACTCAAGGAATTTGTTTTGGGTCTTTCATCCTTAGTTTTCCTTCTTGGTTCCTGTATACATTTCGCATCTTCTATTATAGCTTACACCTGTTATCTCGACTGTTACTAACATATTGCGGCGTTTTACAATGTAGAATGCTTTATCTAGGTCGACAGATGCTTGTACGCACCTTTGGTTTTCCTACATCCTGCTTCCATTATAAAGCGCAAGAGATTTTCTTGTCTACATCCACCCACATGGGGGCAAAGGATAATTGTAGGAAGATAAGAAAAATCAGTGCTCGCACGGAAAGCTTATGCGTTCGTCTTCTCCGCGTGTTATTAGAGACTGGAACGGTAAAGAAATAGTGTGAAAGTGGATTGATGAATCCTCTGCGAGGTAGTTAAGTGTGAATTGAAGGTTAATCATGTAGATGCAGCTGTAGAAGGTCATTACCGCTCTCTGGTCCCTTTCCCTTTACGAAAGCCAACCTTATAGTCATCTGAAAAATGTTCGATTTTCTTTTCCATACTTCTGTATATTATTCTTGCCATAAACTTGGATACGTGAGATGTGTTACATTTATTGCGCAATATATCTCTCACTTATTTTCCCTCTGCAATCTTCGGATCTGTGTGAATGATATTATTCCGAAAGTCTCATCGTACATCTGCAGAGTCACAGAGTTCACATCAATCCGAATCGTCGTTTGGTTGCCACTAAATAGCAATTTCAGAAATTTATAATGAATGTTATCTATACATTCTGTCTTTAAGTCTACCAAATCTCAGTAAAACTCAATACTGGATCGCTATGTTTCCCAAATCTACTCCCATTTCCTCTGTCGCCGCATCCGACAGTCAGTTCCTCCTCATCATAGAGACAATATTGGTGCTTCTTTTTTCCACCTATCCGCTCCCTCCTCCTGTGTTTAACAGTGATATTGCTGTTGCACTACTATGCTGCTATGCTGACTACTCTTGCTCTCAATTTCAGTGAGGGCTATTCTGACTATGCTACCTACCAATCAGCCCTTCCGACGACCATTCACTTTTAGATCTATTTGCATCTTCCTGCAACTACTTATTGGCTTCCCTTCATGTCCCATTTATTTCAGTTCCAAGTGACTAATATTGCTGAATACCTGTCTTTTCCACAACATTTTCACACTTCCCTCTTTTGACGACAAACTGAAGTATTGCTTTTGCCCAAGGTATCTTCACAGCAAGTTTCTTATTGCTGTATTTGTCAAAGTTCTGTAATCACCATTTTATCTCTTCAGTAAAGCGCCCATTGTGTTATTACGACAATATATCCACAGCCTTAGAGACTATTAACAGCATCTCGTTATTTCTTCGTGCTGCAGTATATCACCTTTCTCCAGATTGATTCTTTCGGTCGATTGTCTTGACCTGCAGCATATTAATTACAATTACAAAATTTTGATTTGTGTCTTTATCTGGTTACTAGCTGACCCGGCGAACTCTGTTCCGCCTTAAAGCCAATAAATAATCAGATTTTGTATGTTAAGTTCAATTTTTTATTAGGACAAATAAAAATTAAGTGTTTTAATGATTCTTTATGTTTTTTGGTGCATAGCTTCCACTCTTCAATTCAGTACCTTGTGATACACGACATTTTTTGTTTTATTATCAGGCGCAAGAACAAACAACGCATATGGTCTTCCGACCCGTGAACATGCCACATATAATTGACCATGTGAAAAATATGGATATTCCAGATTTAAACCTCAAACTTTCAAGGATTGGCCTTGTGATTAGTTAATGGTCATGGCGAATGCAAGACGGATCGGAAATTGAAGTCTTTTAAACTCAAACGGCACATCGGTTGGGACCACCCTCGAATTTTCCTTTGTGTATCGTCGCGTAAATAACATTGGTCATCAATTTACATTTACCGTTGCACAGTTTTGGTTGGTTTATGTTTCGAAGCGTGATTACTACGGAGCCAACTTTTAGGCGTAAATTGTGCGGTGGTATGTCAGGCACATCCTAAGAGTTTAAAAATTCAATTGGATAGTTGGTGGCTTCATCTTCATTTGTTACACAGTCAATAGATTTGAATGAATGCATTTTACCAATGATCTCATTCTGAATTATGTAGTTTAGGTCATCTACGTCTTTATTCCTAGCCGCTAAAATAGCTCGCTCACTCAACCATTCATTACTTTTGTAGTTAGTAATGATGTTTGGGAATACTTTGTTTATAAGTTCGTCTTTCGATGAGGCAAAGTTACAGAAATTATGAGGAAATGAAATCAATCCGCTCGATTCTTCGACAGGTACTCGACCATTACCGATAGTCAGCAATTGCTCAAAGAAATCTTCAGCAGATGTATCATTAAGCAATGCAACTCTCATGTTTGTTGTCAGTTAAAGTTTCTTCACAAAGCACCATAGATTCGATGATTTGAGGCAAGCATTTATTTCATCTGCAGCCATTGATCTTGGAACTACTGGCAGTGTTTGGTGGAATTCGCCAGACAGTAAAATCATTGCTCCTCCAAAACATCTCGAGTCATTGCGCAGGTCTTTCAATGTTCGGTTAAGTGCCTCTAATGCACGTTTATGAGCCGTTGTGCATTCGTCCCAGATCTTGGATGCTGATAAAACTTCAGCCACTGCTTAGTTTTTTGTAATATTACATGATGGTTATTCAACAGCTTGAAGATTTAGCGGTAATTTTAATGCTGACTGAGCCGTACGGCATCTTTCTAAGAATGTGTCTGCTATTCCGGAAGAACCAACTGCAACCGCAATGTTGGATCTCGCACGAACAGTGGCTAAAACTACTGACATGAGGAATGTCTTGCCAGTTCCACCAGCGGCATCCAGGAAATATAAACCACTACTTCCATCATCAATTGCCTTCATTAATGTATCATAAACTTCCTTTTGTTGGGGGTTCAACAGGGATACATTCGTTTGAACTACTAAATCTAATTTGCGTTTTGTTATTCCACGCCAGATGCGTTTCTGTTATACTACGTTTTATAGCGGTCGAACGGGATAAAAAGTATCCTGTGCCCGTCTCCTGGTTCTAAGCTACCTCTCTACCAATTTTCAGCCAAATCGGTCCAGCCGTTCTTCAGTTATAAATAGTGTAACTAACACGACTTTCTTTTATATATATAGATTAAGTATTCATTACACATTTCTGAACGCACGCGAAATATTTTTCAATCTTTTTTTAAAAAAAATACACATAATAGTTTATTCATCCATTTTAAATAGTTTATGAACGCATGCATAAATGTCAATCATTACTTACAGATTTTGACAAAAAAATTTGACAGCTCCGAAACTAAAGAACTTTTAGGGGAAATAACGCATTTTTCAAGTATTCGTCAATTTTTCATTATTTTTAATATGTATTCTGCTATTCGGGGCGGAGACAAATCCAACAAATCAAAAACCATGAAAATTTTTATTCGTAAATTTTTCATTATTTTTAAGATGTATTCTGCTATTCGGGGCGGAGACAAATCCAACAAATCAAAAACCATGAAAATTGGTCCAGCAGATCTCGAGTTATAAGTGTTGTAACAAACCCGACTTTGTTTTATATATATAGAAGATAGATGTCCACAGTATGAAGAACATGTTGTTCATGTCACCGCCTCCACTCGGCCGTTGGTAACAGTAGGTCATTTCGGATTCGTGTGCTTACTGACTCGGCCAAGAACAAATTTTGTTATGACATCCATTACTCTGACGACTTCCCATCTATATCCACAAGTGTTCAGTGAAATTTGTTTCACGGGAAAGGTTTCTTCTCATTTATATAATAATTTTAAGTATCCCTCGCACCCTCGATCCGTAAAACATATGCCTCCATCAAAACTCCACACTCTTCTTAGTTAGTAAGGAGTAAACAAGGGGTTCAGAGTGTGGACGTTAATGAGCTGTGACCTTCCTGATAGCGTCATTCTGATTTTGTCTTGAATGTATTTAGAAAATACAAAGAAATCTTAAGAAGTTAGGGATTTTACTCTGCCCGTCTAGAATGATCAGTGTTCTATCTATTATCCCATAAGGTTGACAGTAGTTTGAAGTTTTAGTTTCTTTGTACTTACAAAGGAAAAATGGATGTAGAGGGTATCCATGCACTATACATCACGATCGGTTCAAGGCATTTACTCTTTTCATTGTGTCAGTAACCGTTGCTGTACATCTGTAGCTCAACATAGATCTTTCCGTTACACTTGGATTCCTGTGTGTTTTCTAACAATGAACTCAATTAGCCGGCCGCTGTGACAGAGCCGTCCTCGGCGCTTCAGTCCGGAACCGCGCTACTGGTACGGTCGCAGGTTCGAATCCTGACTCGGGTATGGATTTGTGTGATGTCCTTAGGTTAGTTAGGTTTAAGCAGTTCTAAGTCCAGGGGACTGATGACCACAGATGTTAAGTCCCGTGGTGCTTAGAGCAATTTGAACAATTTTTTGAAATCAATTAATGTGCACGTCTCACAGCCTGGTAGTATACAGTGATCAGTAACTATTCTTTTCAGCTCAGCCGATGTCAACTCTTGAAAACTGAAAGATATTATCCGTAAGGTTGCCAACCCAATTTAATACATTGAAATAATCCTGGGTTTAAGTTTCCGTTCATATTTATAACTTGGCCCAGGGAGATATAATCTGTGGACCTTCGCAATTGTGTACTTCCAACACATGTATGTACCTCCGATGCCCATTCATTTATCATGGTCCTGTTTTTTATCATAGTTCATATTTAGATTAACATCAGAGCAGAGTAACGCAAGATCACTAACCAGTATTTGAAGTTCTTGTACATTACTTGCATAGAGAACAATATCATCAGCATATCTAAGATTATTATCCTCAGAAAATAATTTATATGACATACTAGTTTTCGTTTTGAATGCAGACGTGAGAAGACAGTGTCCATCCTCGCCATGCGACGTGCTCGATTCCAAACGTTGATTTCATGCAGCTCCCTCCGCAGTGTTCCCTCGGAAGATCGTTTCATGGACCTGTATTCACCGACAGCACGAATTCCTATCAGATTTCAAACCAAAATGTCACCGGAAGAAAAAAAAAAGTTATATTCGTGTACGGCTGCTGACGGGTGAATTCAGTATATGAGTCGTAATTTTGCAGCCTGTTACATGACTGCGAGTGGCACATCGATCTTTGTTTTTGATAGTCCTTTCTGATACACCAGAAATTCGGGGACTGCTTCGTTCGTGGTGCAGTCAGGTCGCTACCAAACACGATAGGTCCTTTCTTCCATTTTGTTGCGATGTGACGTCGATCCACATTACTCAGCTGCTTTCGTACAGACGACTGGAAGATGCACACTACCATGACTCACGTCTGGTGTTGTGGGGTCTCATTATCGCCTGCTACCAATCCTACACCGTGTAAAGCGTTCGACAAGTGGCTACTGTTCTCCAGCAAGAGTGTTACTAAGATTTTATACGGCGATTTCAAGTAGGGTTAGTTTGCCGTATCCCTTACGGCTTCTATAATTCGTCGGATAGCGTGCGATTTCTCCCGATGGATATATGGAGAAAACATTTTGTCATGGGTGGTGTAGCACAAATAAACCTGATGACGCACTATACACTGTGTTCGGAAACTCCAGTTATAAATGTCTAGGACTTATAGAGGTGTGAGTATAGATCATTTGGAACAGGAAATTATGTCTGGAAACGTACCGTTTCCGTACTGTGACGGCCTCAGTTCAAACATTTAACTCATTCCCTTCTGCTTAGGAGCGACGGAGTACAGTTATTAGGTAACAGTTCGAAACGAAACACAACAGAACATGCATTTAGCACTTAAACACATTCTTTTGTATTTAACACACAATCGTTACATGTTTACATTATTTCGAAACAAAAAAGAAACGAGCATACTGCACCTACAGAACAGTACTGACGCAAATGCGCTTAAGTGATTAATGGATCTTTCGTTGTGTTTCCTTTCTAACTGTTACCTAATAACTATGTTGCGCCACGTTTAATTCAATTTCTCAAGCAGAAGTGGATGAATTGAACTACTGAATTGAAAGCGGTATAGAACGGAAAGGTTATTTTCCAGGCATGGGTTACTGCTTAAAATACTATGTACTCACTCCCCACTACAAATCCTAGTAGTCAATCATGGTAATTTCCGAACGTCCTGTATACGAAGGGCGTTCTCTAAGTAAGTCTTCCCTGAAAACAGTTTGGTTTTATTCAGCATTCCGACACACCATATTGTTCCCCACTCTTTTGGCTGCAAAACCCTATTTTACAATATAATCTCCGTTCAATGCGACGGCCTTTTGTCATTTTACTGGGACGGCATGTATGCTCGCACGCTATCACTCTATTGGTCGACGTCGGTGCCAACGTCTTGTTGCATCATTAACCTCTCAATTATCCACGTACTGCTTCTCGCACAGTGTATCCTTCATTGTGTAAAACAGATGGAAGATGGAAGCTGTGAGAACCGTGATGTTGGGTGGATGAGGATCCACTTGTTGTAATAATGTAACCGTGACACGTAACTCCTTGATGAAACGGTAAGGGAATGATGAACCTTTGGTTCTGAGGTGAAGCCATGTCAGCAGAAAATAGTGTTTCATCTCCTCTCACCAGTCAAAGTAAATGCCCCGAATCTGTAAAGAAATTGTTGTTGTTGTTGTGGTCTTCAGTCCTGAGACTGGTTTGATGCAGCTCTCCATGCTACTCTATCCTGTGCAAGCTTTTTCATCTCCCAGTACCTACTGCAACCTACATCCTTCTGAATCTGCTTAGTGTATTCATCTCTTGGTCTCCCTCTACGATTTTTACCCTCCACGCTGCCCTCCAATACTAAATTGGTGATCCCTTGATGCCTCAGAACATGTCCTACCAACCGATCCCTTCTTCTGGTCAAGTTGTGCCACAAACTTCTCTTCTCCCCAATCCTATTCAATACTTCCTCATTAGTTATGTGATCTACCCATCTAATCTTCAGCATTCTTCTGTAGCACCACATTTCGAAAGCTTCTATTCTCTTCTTGTCCAAACTATTTATCGTCCATGTTTCACTTCCATACATGGCTACACTCCATACGAATACTTTCAGAAATGACTTCCTGACACTTAAATCTATACTGGATGTTAACAAATTTCTCTTCTTCAGAAACGCTTTCCTTGCCATTGCCAGCCTACATTTTATATCCTCTCTACTTCGACCATCATCAGTTATTTTGCTCCCCAAATAGCAAAACTCCTTTACTACTTTAAGTGCCTCATTTCTTAATCTAATTCCCTCAGCTTCACCCGACTTAATTAGACTACATTCCATTATCCTTGTTTTGCTTTTGTTGATGTTCATCTTATATCCTCCTTTCAAGACACTCCATTCAACTGCTCTTCCAAGTCCTTTGCTGTCTCTGACAGAATTACAATGTCATCGGCGAACCTCAAAGTTTTTATTTCTTCTCCATGGATTTTAATACCTAATCCGAATTTTTCTTTTGTTTCCCTTACTGCTTGCTCAATATACAGATTGAACAACATCGGGGAGAGGCTACAACCCTGTCTTACTCCCTTCCCAACCACTGCTTCCCTTTCATGTCCCTCGACTCTTATAACTGCCATCTGGTTTCTGTACAAATTGTAAATAGCCTTTCGCTCCCTGTATTTTACCCCTGCCACCTTTAGAATTTGAAAGAGAGTATTCCAGTCAACATTGTCAAAAGCTTTCTCTAAGTCTACAAATGCTAGAAACGTAGGTTTGCCTTTCCTTAATCTTTCTTCTAAGATAAGTCGTAAGGTCAGTATTGCCTCACGTGTTCCAGTGTTTCTACGGAATCGAAACTGATCTTCCCCGAGGTTGGCTTCTACTAGTTTTTCCATTCGTCTGTAAAGAATTCGTGTTAGTATTTTGCAGCTGTGACTTATTAAGCTGATGGTTCGGTAATTTTCACATCTGTCAACACCTGCTTTCTTTGGGATTGGAATTATTATATTCTTCTTGAAGTCTGAGGGTATTTCGCCTGTTTCATACATCTTGCTCACCAGATGGTAGAGTTTTGTCAGGACTGGCTCTCCCACGGCCGTCAGTTGTTCCAATGGAATATTGTCTACTCCGGGGGCCTTGTTTCGACTCAGGTCTTTCAGTGCTCTGTCAAACTCTTCACGCAGTATCATATCTCCCATTTCATCTTCATCTACATCCTCTTCCATTTCCATAATATTGTCCTCAAGTACATCGCCCTTGTATAGACCCTCTATATACTCCTTCCACCTTTCTGCTTTCCCTTCTTTGCTTAGAACTGGGTTTCCATCTGAGCTCTTGATATTCATACAAGTCGTTCTCTTATCTCCAAAGGTCTCTTTCATTTTCCTGTAGGCGGTATCTATCTTACCCCTAGTGAGATAGGCCTCTACATCCTAACATTTGTCCTCTAGCCATCCCTGCTTAGCCATTTTGCACTTCCTGTCGATCTCATTTTTGAGACGTTTGTATTCCTTTTTGCCTGTTTCACTTACTGCATTTTTATATTTTCTCCTTTCATCAATTAAATTCAATATTTCTTCTGTTACCCAAGGAGTTCTACTAGCCCTCGTCTTTTTACCTACTTGATCCTCTGCTGCCTTCACTACTTCATCCCTCAAAGCTACCCATTCTTCTTCTACTGTATTTATTTCCCCCATTCCTGTCAATTGCTCCCTTATGCTCTCCCTGAATCTCTGTACAACCTCTGGTTCTTTTAGTTTATCCAGGTCCCATTTCCTTAAATTCCCACCTTTTTGCAGTTTCTTCAGTTTTAATCTACAGGTCATAACCAATAGATTGTGGTCAGAGTCCACATCTGGCCCTGGAAATGTCTTACAATTTAAAACCTGGTTCCTAAATCTCTGTCTTACCATTATATAATCTATCTGATACCTTTTAGTATCTCCAGGGTTCTTCCATGTATACAACCTTCTTTCATGATTCTTAAACCAAGTGTTAGTTATGATTATGTTGTGCTCTGTGCAAAATTCGACCAGGCGGCTTCCTCTTTCATTTCTGTCCCCCAATCCATATTCACCTACTATGTTTCCTTCTCTCCCTTTTCCTACACTCGAATTCCAGTCAGCCATGACTATTAAATTTTCGTCTCCCTTCACAATCTGAATAATTTCTTTTATTTCATCATACATTTCTTCAATTTCTTCGTCATCTGCAGAGCTAGTTGGCATATAAACTTGTACTACTGTAGTAGGCGTGGGCTTCGTATCTATCTTGGCCACAATAATGCGTTCACTATGCTGTTTGTAGTAGCTTACCCGCATTCCTATTTTCCTATTCATTATTAAACCTACTCCTGCATTACCCCTATTTGATTTTGTGTTTATAACCCTGTAGTCACCTGACCAGAAGTCTTGTTCCTCCTGCCACCGAACTTCACTATTTCCCACTATATCTAACTTCAACCTATCCATTTCCCTTTTTAAACTTTCTATCCTACCTGCCCGATTAAGGGATCTGACATTCCACGCTCCGATCCGTAGAACGCCAGTTTTCTTTCTCCTGATAACGACATCCTCTTGAGTAGTCCCCGCCCGGAGATCCGAATGGGGGACTATTTTACCTCCGGAATATTTTACCCAAGAGGACGCCATCATCATGTAATCATACAGTAAAGCTGCATGCCCTCGGGAAAAATTACGGCTGTAGTTTCCCCTTGCTTTCAGCCGTTCGCAGTACCAGCACAGCAAGGCCGTTTTGGTTATTGTTACAAGGCCAGATCAGTCAATCATCCAGACTGTTGCCCTTGCAACTACTGAAAAGGCTGCTGCCCCTCTTCAGGAACCACACGTTTGTCTGGCCTCTCAACAGATACCCCTCCGTTGTGGTTGCACCTACGGTACGGCTATCTGTATCGCTGAGGCACGCAAGCCTCTCCACCAACGGCAAGGTCCATGGTTCATGGGGGAGGGGGGGGGGGGGGGGGTGTAAAGAAATATCACACCGAAAATTTACGTTCCTCAAACTCTCGATAAATGTAGTAACATTACCTGAATATCTTCACATTCCTAAAACGAATCTTTACAAAACCGACACCCTCTGCACCTGCCTTTCTGTGTTCTCCTAGTTACTTTCCTAAAGCGCACAGAGACTATTAAAGATACCTGCCTGAAAAATATGCGACGTACATGTAAGACGTATGACTCATCGACTACCAAAAATGAACTAGATGTGTTACATCACATTAAATCTTTAGGAGGGATTTAACAAAACTGAAACTGCAGAAAAACGATAAAAATGGGAGTAATTTGGCACTATACAGTCGGTGATTTAAGGAGTATGAACATGTTGCCACCATGGAGATATAAGAGAAAAGAACGCTACATATTTAATAAAGAACTGACTGTGAGATAAACTTTGAGTGTTGACTAAAGCGATATACAAATGTGAATGTACCTAAATTCATTAAAAATAGTTAGATTCTGTAGAGTGTCAGAATGAAAAGTGTCTCGATAATTTGACGCTAGTAAGGAAACAGCAGTGTCGGAGTAGACTGATTTTACTGTTCCTAAAAACGTAAGTAATGTAACAAAATATTTTAGCCCAGTGTTTACGGGGTTCTACAGTTTGTGTTATTACTTATAGGGGTTGGAGAAAAATCGGTAAGCACATCACGTTGCCATGCCTAAAACTGTGTAGAAAAACTGCTGACATTCAAAGAATCTCGCATTCATCTCGGAATGGATAAATTTACCTCCTGTATTGTTCTCGAGGGAGTCTTATACCAGTATTTCTGCAAAATATCTGCAAAATGGTAGCAAGCTTAGGTAGCAATGATTAAGATCGATAGATGTCGCGCACCATTCCCTCAAAAGTAGACCACAAAGGTTCACTAACGTTGAGTGGTGGCCGGGGAAGATGCGACAGTCCATCCTCACAACACCAGCCTTTGACAGACGCCCTGCCATCTTGGGACGCAACATCACCACTGGCGGCCATTGTACCATGCTATGAGCTGATCAGCCAAAATGTTCACATTAGCATCGCAGAGAACAATGAGGCCCTGGAACACCACGCTAAGGCTGCCATAATCGTCACTGACTCCTCGCCATGTTTCACTCTCGGACCGTCAACTCGTCCAGACGTTGCAAATGATCTGAAACAAGACTCATGCGACCAAACGGCACTTTTCCATTGCTCCATAGTCCAGATTGTATGGCTTCGATACCATCTTTTACTGCTGCGGACGTTTTCACCACTGATTAGTGGCTTTAGAATTCCAGCTCGCCCTCTGTTTCCCTGCTCATCGAATACCTTGCAAGGGTTTTGGTGTCGACAACGTTCGCTAGTGCGATATTCAGATCTGCAATGATCTTCCTAGCAGCTATCCTCTTATTTTCGTCACAGTCCTCTTCAATGACCGTCCGTCACGCTGACTCACCACACTCTTCCGCGCGAGTTGTGACTTAGCAGATTATATATTTCTACTTTCCATGAATGCTTCATAAATGTTACATAAGATGCCTCTCAAAATACTTCGGCCATCTTGGTTGCGGATGTACCCGCAAACTGACCACGTTCGAATGCACTGAGCACCGACATAATGCACTCGCAACTACTCAGTACACTATTCTGGGCAAGACTGACACTTGCGATGTATTGAGGACGCTGAACAGATGGCATTTTGGCTCAAATACACGAGTGCAACCTGGAGGCTTGGTTATCATCTGCATTTCTGTTCAGGCACGCACTTCTCGCGGTGTTTCCGTACTTTCGTCCACTCTCTGTTCTGTTCGATAGATATTGCAATAATTAGTGACAACTTACGGAGGGTCAACGGCCTTGCCGCAGTGGATACACCGGTTCCCGTCAGATCACTGAAGTGAAGCGTTTTCGGGCGTGGCTGGCACTTGGATGGGTGACCGTCCGGGCTGCTATGCGCAAGTGCCATTTTTCGGGGTGCACTCACCCTCATGATGCCAACTCAAGAGCTACTCGACCGAATACTAGCGGCTCCGGTGAGAGAAAACAATCATAATGACAGGGAGAGCGGTATGATGACCACACGCCTCTCCTGTTCGCATCCTCAGCTGAAGATGACACGGCGGTCGGATGGTCCAGTTGGGCCATGTGTGGCCTGAAGACGGAATGCTACTTATGCAGGTATCCCGTAAAGCGCGATGAGTAAATAGGTGCGGCCTGAGATGAGGGATCATCACGCTTCGGGCCGAAGAACTTTTCTACCAATAAAGACTCAAGCAAATTTCCAGGCTGGATAAAGTCGGTAAGTAGCGTCTTTCAGCTGAATACACTTGTTGTAGCTGGGATTCACGGTCATAAAATATTTTTTGAAGGACATCATCCTTACGCCAGTGACTGTTATTCGTTTTTATTACACTACTGCAATTTCGGCCTTAGGCCATTATCAAGTGATATTATTGCTTTAAGCCATGTCAACGTAACGTAAGCTGACACATTTGTGTGTCGTTGTCAATCCTGTTAAATACATTCGTGTCGTTGTTACACAATGCGAGCACACGTATACAAACATCGCAATACAACATAATCTGTAACAGAATTGATAGCGACACACAAATGTGTCAGTTTACATTACATTGACATGGCTTAAAGCAATAATATCACTTGATAATGGCCTAAGGCCGAAATTGCAATAATGTAATAAAAACTTATGACAGTCACTGGCGTTATGATGATGTCCTCCAACAAATAGACAGTATAAATCAGTTGCTAGTGTTTCGAACAGCTTCTAAACTACACCCCGCCTGAACAGGACACGAAGGTGCAACAGCACGGACCGACCGCCGTGCGTCACTTGACGCGGATGTGGAGGGGCATGTGGTCAGCACACCGGTCTCCCGGCCGAATATCGGTTTCCTCACAGTGGCTGAGTGCACCCTGCTTACCAACAGCACTCAGCAGACCAGATGGTGACCCATCCAAGTGCTAGCCCAGCCCTAAAGCGCTTAACTACGGCGATCTGATGGGAACCGATGTTACTACTGCGGCAAGGTCGTTGGCTTCCAACAGATTATAAAGGTTGTAATATCTCAGACCACGCTGAGTTGATTGTTTTCACGGAAGGTACGAAATGCAGTTAAGTTTGTCTCACTGCATACGATTCTGTTCGTTGCATATGAAAACGATTGTGGGTGGGAGGCTACGTACGGGGCTTGAAGATGACATCATGTGGTGTCGAAACTGGTAGCATGAGTTAAAAAGAATAAACGACGTTAGATTCAAACACAGCCGCTGGTTCTATTATCATTATTCAACTATGCGTCCAGTTGCAGTCTTACATTCGTTGATGGATTACTAGAGACCCTTTCATGTCAATGTCTGTGTAAAGATTGCGACCAGAGAGTCGTTATCTTAATGTTTGCATTATATGTACGAATAAAGTAGGCTTTTTTCATATAAAGATCCTGCTCTGTAGCTTTGTATGATTTGTACACTACTGGCCATTAAAATTGCTACAACACGAAGACGACGTGCTGCAGACGCGAAATTTAAGCGACAGGAAGAAGATGCTGTGACATGCAATTGATTAGCTTTTCAGAGCATTCACACTAGGTTGGCGTAGGTGGTGACGCCTAAAACGTGCTGACATGAGCAAAATTTCCAACCGATTTCTCATACACAAACAGCAGTTGCCCGTCGTTGCCTGGTGTACCGATTTTGTGATGCCTCGTGTCAGGAGGAGAAATGCGTACCGTCAGGTTTCCAATTTGATAAAGGTCGGATTGTAGCCTATCGCGATTGTGGTTTACCGTATCGCGACATTGCTGCTCGCGTTGGTCGAGATCCAATGACTGTTAGTAGAATATGGAATCGGTGGGTTCAGGAGGGTAATACGGAACGCCGTGCTGGATCCCAACGGCCTCGTATCACTAGCAGTCGAGATGACAGGCATCTTATCCGCATGGCCGTAACGGATCGTGCAGCCACGTCTCCATCCCTGAGTCAGCAGATGAGGACGTTTGCAAGACAACAACCATCTGCACGAACAGTTCGACGACGTTTGCAGCAGCATGGACTATCAGCTCGGAGACCGTGGCTGCAGTTACCCTTGACGCTGCATCGCAGACAGGAGCGCCTGCGATGGTGTACTCAATAACGAACGTGGGTGCACGAATGTCAAAACGTCATTTTTTCGTATGACTCCAGGTTCCGTTTACAGAATCATGATGGTCGCATCCGTGTTTGTCGACATCGTGGTGAACGCACATTGGAAGCGTGTAGTCGTCAGCGCTATATTGGCGTATCACCTGGCGGGATGGTATGGGGTGTCACTGGTTACACGTCTCGGTCACCTCTTGTTCGCATTGACGTCACTTTGAACAGTGGACGTTACATTTCAGATGTGTTACTACCCGTGGCTCTAACCTTCATTCGATCCCTGCGAAACCCTACATTTCAGCTAGATGATGCACGACCGCATGTTGCATGTCCTGTACGGACCTTTCTGAATACAGAAAATGTTCAACTTCTGCCCTGGCCAGCACATTCTCCAGATCTCTCACCAATTGAAAACGTCTGGTCAGTGGTGGCAATGAGCAACTGGTTCGTCACAATACGCCAGTTAATACTGTTGATGAACTGTGGTATCGTGTTGAAGCTGCATGGGCAGGTGTACCTGTACACGCCATCCAAGCTGTGTTTGACTCAATGCCCTGGCTATCAAGGCCGTTATTACGGCGAGAGGTGGTTGTTCTGGGTACTGATATCTCACGATCTAACGACCCAAACTATATAATATATTTGTCCATTGAATACCCGTTTATGACCTGCATTTATTCTTAGCGTAGCAATTTTAATGGCCAGTAGTGCAGTACGTCATGCTTAATCTCAACAAAAATGCGTTCGCATACTGTCGTACTATACCAGTACACAAATTTATGTTTACTATGAATGCAATATCATTTTTCAGCTTTTTGCGGGAGGCAAGCAATATATCGAGGTGCCAGCATGACTTTATTACAAAACACAAGCTTCAATTTTTCTCTTATTTTACGACCTGAATCTGCAGTGATTTGGAAAAGATGACCAAGAGTTTTGACTAGTCACACAGCTTAGAGCGCTTATCAAGTCACGATACGCAATTTAAATTTTATAGTTCCATTAGTCTACATGTTCAGCTCCACTTCCCACAAGTTTAGTCTAGGACATTTACATCGTGCATTGAATAACAGTTTCTTCAACGATTTTTTCTTTTGGAGCCAACTCACAAGTTCATCTTGAGGTCACGAAATTGATCAGTCATGTCTTTTATATAGAAGCACTGAAAATGTAAGAAAATGTGGGTTTCATTTTTATTTTGCCTCTTGAGTCTCAATCAATGATCCGAACTGTCGCACTAAGGGGTATTATTCCGATTGGTTCAGGGCACGAAAGCGCACGCACTTACATCGGAGTAGCGGCGATACGTCGAATTCATCAACGCGTTTCGTTGATACAATTTAGTGAGCAAAAGCACTTTGATACTCCAGTGTCAGTAACTGGTTAACACAGCAACCGGCTATGATCTGCCACTACCTGCAGAACTACGCCTCTCGCTGTATTGTATCACGAACTGTGCGCTTTGGATCATTGGAAATCGTCAGAGACAATAATTTACCAGAGTGCTGCGCTGTGTTGGGAATGGAGAAAAATGCACGCTTCTGTCTCCCTTCCACCTCGCTCCCGGGAGATTAATGCGTTGTCCAGAGCTTTGGGTAATTGCGCCGCTTGACAACGGTGTGATGTATTGCCTCCGATCGCCGCCCACCCTTCACGACCGAGCACATTTGAATCACAGACGAAGAAAGAACTGGAAGCGCGGGGCTGCCCTGGGGAGACTACGCACCGTTATTGCTATTCGTGATTGTATTGCCCGCCCCCTGTAGTAATGAAAACGGCAGAAAGCAAGATTTAGCGATGAAATGAGCCCGAATACCGGGGCGCAGTCAACATGATCCTTTGTCTTCCTGGCGCTGCCAATTTATTCTTGATGATGCCAAGTGAGAGAGTATTAATGTGCCCTGAATCATTCACACAGTAATGCATATGACAATATTGAAACTGATGTTCGGTCCTCTGCACGTGTGGGCATTTCTGTTACACTGTGCGTTTGTTGTGTGTATGTGTGTGTGTGTGTGTGTGTGTGTGTGTGTGTGAGTGTGAATTTGCGAGCGTGCGCTTGAGAGAGAGAGAGAGAACATGGCAATGTGTGTGTGTGTGTGTGTGTGTGCGTGTGTGTGTGTGTGTGTGTGTGTGTGTGTGTGTGTGTGTGTGTGTGTGTGTTTGTGTGCATGTGTATGTATGCGAATGTGTTACTACGGTATACAGGACAATTGTTTCTCTCCTAATTTACTTACTGCTGTATTCTACTTCAGATGATAAGAGACAAAGGCATACACAGAATGGTCACCATACTACAAGGCTACCCTACAGAGTGGAGAATCATAGTTATGGTTGGACGCCATAGATGGCGTACTCTTTTTCTTTATTGTCATTTCATTCCCCTCGTCATAAATCGGCGGGGAGTGGGTTGTCAGAAGTACAGTATCCCGTTCTTCAGGCATGGAAATTAAAAAAAATATAACAAGAATCAGAGAAAACATAGGGATCCTCTATATATTTTTAATTGAAAGCCGAAGATGGACAGCTAAAAAGTTAAAACTGAAGAATGTGTCCTTCTTAAAAACATATCGCAGGGTGATGAAGTTTTTGTGAGAAAAAAAGAAACATTGAAACAGTACAGTTTCACTTAAAATCTGAAAGACGTGCACTGGTGAAAGTTATTTCGGAAAAAGGGAACATGTTCTAGAGGTTTGAAGGATGTGGGTAGAGATATAGGGGTCAGTTAGACTGGAAAACTATGGAGAAGAAGGGAGAGGTGTGAGTGGATATTGGGAATACGGAAGGAGGTAAAGTCAGAGGGTGATAAGAGTTTGCTGTGTGGGCAGGCTAGTGGTAACAAGAGGAAAGGGGTTGCGTTGCATGGAGAGCGAAGAGGGGAGAGGAGCCCTGATGCGGAGTGGGATAGGTGGGAAGGAGATGAAGTTGGTAGCAGGGATAAATATCGGGGAAGATCTCATTATGTCGCAGAGGAAGTTGACTGAAGTTCCATTGGGATAGGATATGTAATGTGTGTAGGTGTAGGGGCGCTGGGATGTGTTTCTAAAGGCGCGGCAGCGTACCAGGGTTGGTGATCAGAGGGAGACAATGAGGCTATTGGAATACACTTACATATAGTGTAGGAGATATAAAGATGAGAGGGAGTATTCAATAAAATCTATGTTGCGCTTCCGCCTAACGTCACTGAAATAGTTCCCGAGTAAATAAGCGGACGCAGGTCTCCACTTGTCGGTCAGAATCAGCGACAGTACCAACGGTTTTTCAAAAATCTGTGACAAAAATATCACCTGTATCCACATCACTACTCTGCATTTCACGCTTAAGTGCCTGGCGGAGAGTTTGTCGAACGCCTTCCACAGTATTTCCCCACCGTACCACTCTCGAACAGCGCGTGGGGTAAACGAGAACTTAAATCTTTCCGCGCGGCCTCTGGTTTACTTATTTTATTAAGATGATCAACTCCTCACGTGTGAGTCGGAGTCAACAAAATATTTCTCATTCGGTGGAGAAAGAAGGAGAGTGAAAGTTCATGAAAAGATCTCGCCGCAACGAAGAACGCCATTGTGTCAAAGATCGCCACCGCAACTCACTTATCGTATTCGTGACACTCTCTCCCCTATTAAACAATAGCCCTATTATACAACAATACAGAACCATCAGTCCTCCTTTAAACTTTTTCGGTTCCATCCGTCAATGCCACACTACAGCAGTGCTCTAGCACAGGACGGAAAGAGTGTTGTAGGCACTCTAGTGGATTTGTTGCAACAATAAAATGCTGCCTTTGGTACGACTACCCCACAACATTATATATGTGAACCTTCCGATCTTATTTCTTCGTAATTGTTTTCCCCAGTTATTAAGTTGAATTGATTGTGTTTCAAAAAATGTTCAAATGTGTGTGAATTCCTAAGGGACCAAACTGCTTAGGTCATAGGTCCCTAGACTTACACACTACTTAAACTAACTTATGCTAAGAACAACACAGACACCCAAGCCCGAGGGAGGACGCGAAACTCCGGCGGGAGGGGCCGCGCAGTCCGTGACATGACGCCCTAAACCGCGCGGCCATTCCGCGAGACGATTGTCTTTAGTTCTGTGTAATTTAACGTGGTACCGAAATTTAAACACATGTGGGTGACCTCATTTTCGCTATTTAGTGTCAGTTTCCACTTTTCAAACCATGTAGATGTTTTTCCTAAATCATTTTAGAATTGGTTCTGATGATTCTACTAAGCGGGAAGTGATAGCATCATCTGCAAACCACTTAAGATGGCTACTCAGATTTTCTGCTAAACTATTTATGTCGATCAGGAACACCAGAGGGGCTACAACACTTTCTCGGGAATCAGCAGGAGTCACTTCTGTTTTTCCCGATGACTCTCCGTAAATTATTACGAGGTGCGACGTTTCTCAGGAAATCGCGAAACCAGTTGCACAACTACGGCGACACTCCATAGTCACGCAGTTTCATTTGCCTTTGCTTGTGAGGGACGGTATCGAAAGTTTTCTCGAAAACTAGAGATATCGAATGAGTTTGGGATCCTCTGCCGTTAGCACCCATTACATCGTCAGAATAAAGAGCTACTTGCGCTCCTCAAGAACGATATAGTCTGAACCCGTGCTGACTGCGTATCAATGGGTCGTTCTTCTTTTCTTTTTTGAGGTAATTCAAGATATTAGCACACAGTATATGTTCCCGAATCCTCCTTCAAATAGACATCAGCGATATGGATCTGTAATACAGTGCCTTACTCGTATTTCCTTTCTTCACTATTGGCGCACCTCTGTAATTATATAAATGCTAAATACAGAGATATTAGATCAATACTCAGAAAGGAATCCAACTGGGGTGCAATATGGACCAGGAGATTTGTTTTATTAAGTGATTTGAGTTGCTTCGCTATAACCGAAGATATTTGCTTTTAAGATACTTATGTTTACTGCAGTTCTTGATTCGAATTGTGTAATATTTATTTCTTATTTGATGAAGAAAGCGGTTCTAGGCGCTTCAGTCTGGAACCGCGCGACCGCTACGGCCACAGGTTCGAATCTTGACTCGGGCATGGATGTGTGTGATGTCCTTAGGTTAGTTAGGTTTAAGTAGTTCTAAGGTCTAGGGGACTGATGACCTCAGATGTTAGGTCCCATAGTGCTCAGAGTCATTTGAACCATTTTGATGAAGAAATTTCGGAAAACCGGATGTAGTAACGTTTAATCCTGTCGAGGGTGATGCGCGCTACAGTAAAGAGATATGCCCAGGTGGTAAAAAAAAAAATGTTTTTATAGAGTACCTTGATCAAGTGCAACTGAAGTAGTATGTCGAATATCGACCAGATCTGAGGATAGAAATTCCATGCAAATGTAAATCGCACTATCTACACTATGACTACACTGCATGTCACTAAAGAGCAATATTTACGAAGGCAAAGTCCGTGTATTCCTTGAATGATACACTAGCGAAGCCTCTGGTGTACTTTAAATACGAACACAATCTCTGCAGATTTTCTGTATGATTTCGAGACAGTTTCGCTATGGAAGCTATTAAAAGCACCTCGCTTTGAAATATGCACTAAATTTCGAGCTTCTCTGAAACTTTGCTTTCTTGTAAATTCGGCTTGCCTTTTCAGTTACTTCTGCAACATTGTTCTGACCTGTCCTGTGTATCGTGGAACATCAATTACGTCTCTTATGTATTTGGTATAAATATCTCAATTGCTGCCGATATTGTTCTTCTTTAAGTCGCATGTGGGCCACGCTTATACTATTAGTTTGGAAGGAGTGGAGAGTGGCTCTTAGGGAGGTGTTAAGCGAATTTTTTAATCTGCAATTTTAAGTAGATATACACTCCTGGAAATGGAAAAAAGAACACATTGACACCGGTGTGTCAGACCCACCATACTTGCTCCGGACACTGCGAGAGGGCTGTACAAGTAATGATCACACGCACGGCACAGCGGACACACCAGGAACCGCGGTGTTGGCCGTCGAATGGCGCTAGCTGCGCAGCATTTGTGCACCGCCGCCGTCAGTGTCAGCCAGTTTGCCGTGGCATACGGAGCTCCATCGCAGTCTTTAACACTGGTAGCATGCCGCGACTGCGTGGACGTGAACCGTATGTACAGTTGACGGACTTTGAGCGAGGGCGTATAGTGGGCATGCGGGAGGCCGGGTGGACGTACCGCCGAATTGCTCAACACGTGGGGCGTGAGGTGTCCACAGTACATCGATGTTGTCGCCAGTGGTCGGCGGAAGGTGCACGTGCAGCGACGCACGGATGCACGCCAAGACCGTAGGATCCTACGCAGTGCCGTAGAGGACCGCACCGCCACTTCCCAGCAAATTAGGGACACTGTTGCTCCTGGGGTATCGGCGAGGACCATTCGCAACCGTCTCCATGAAGCTGGGCTACTGTCCCGCACACCGTTAGGCCGTCTTCCGCTCACGCCCCTACATCGTGCAGCCCGCCTCCAGTGGTGTCGCGACAGGCGTGAATGGAGGGACGAATGGAGACGTGTCGTCTTCAGCGATGAGAGTCGCTTCTGCCTTGGTGCCAATGATGGTCGTATGCGTGTTTGGCGCCGTGCAGGTGAGCGCCACAATCAGGACTGCATACGACCGAGGCACACAGGGCCAACACCCGGCATCATGGTGTGGGGAGCGATCTCCTACACTGGCCGTACACCACTGGTGATCGTCGAGGGGACACTGAATAGTGCACGGTACATCCAAAACGTCATCGGACCCATCGTTCTACCATTCCTAGACCGGCAAGGGAACTTGCTGTTCCAACAGGACAATGCACGTCCGCATGTATCCCGTGCCACCCAACGTGCTCTAGAAGGTGTAAGTTAACTACCCTGGCCAGCAAGATCTCCGGATCTGTCCCCCATTGAGCATGTTTGGGACTGGATGAAGCGTCGTCTCACGCGGTCTGCACGTCCAGCACGAACGCTGGTCCAACTGAGGCGCCAGGTGGAAACGGCATGGCAAGCCGTTCCACAGGACTACATCCAGCATCTCTACGATCGTCTCCATGGGAGAATAGCAGCCTGCATTGCTGCGAAAGGTGGATATACACTGTACTAGTGCCGACATTGTGCATGCTATGTTGCCTGTGTGTATGTGCCTGTGGTTCTGTCAGTGTGATCATGTGATGTATCTGACCCCAGGAATGTGTCAATAAAGTTTCCCCTTCCTGGGACAATGAATTCACGGTGTTCTTATTTCAATTTCCAGGAGTGTATATTGCGCCTGTTTTCCGTAGGTGTGGATGTTATGGTACTCAACTTGTCTACAAAAATCTTGCGGTCATTAATTTCTGTATTGGTGGAGATGTTCCCTAGGTACTAGGTGTTCTGGCGTAACCACACCGCCGGAACGAAGAGGAGGAACGCAAGGCCAGAGAAGGCGGTGAGGTGACGTCAGCCAATAGTCCGCTGACAAGGGCCGCTCCACGACAGGAGCGACCTCTGCAAGAAGTGAACCTAAGTGCCGCTCCTGTCTTCCTCGGCCGGACGTTAGTCGACAGAATCAGCACGGCCTAGCAGAGAGTGCTACGGTATCAGTTATTAGTGATCCATATCCTTTGCTTGTTTGGACTTTCCCTACCGCGAAGAACATTACTGCCTGCATGTCGTCCATCGCTTGCGACACTTGTGCTAAATAGAAAATTAAGTATTTTCAATCTGCTTTGTTGAAATAACACTTTATGTTATTTGCTTGAATTGTTGTATAGCATTCCGAGGTCGCAGTATCCTTTAGGCACCCTATATGAGACGTGTGGGCAGGACACCACATTTGGCGGCGAGAACTGAACACTCGGGTTTATTTGTTGCTAAAAGGTCGAGTACGTTTTCGCAACCATTTACACATCGAGAACGCGCCTGAACTAATTGTTCAAAATAGTTTTCAGAGAAAGCACTTAGTACATTTTCTAGCCGACGTTTTATACCTACAATCGGTTTTGAAAATGTATTTTCGCCAACATATCGAGAATAGACTGAACTTTCCACCAGGTATAACCGTACGAGTACTGAATTTTTCTTTGAACCTTTCAGCAACTCTGAGTCAGGGGTTGGTAAAACAACGAGCTAGTAATTGATTTTGGTTATCAGATATAACCTGTACCCACACTAACTCAAGGGAGAGTATCTACTTGAACTTCACTACAAGATAAACAAAGGTATCATAAATGCCACTACCAACCGTATTTAATCTATTCCTTCTGAGCACCGTTGGTCTTTTGTAAAACATTTTGCCTGGAACCTGAGCTGATTGAATATTTTAACGAAAAATGAAACAAACACATGTAGCGGTACGGACGACGAAGCTACACGCTTACTGTTATTAAAAATCTGGATTGTGACTAGTAACCATAGAAACACCCAAGAAACGGTGCCCCAAGACAGCATCAGACCTATCCGCATTCGTTCCCGGACATTGTACCACCTATATTACTCATGCTTTAGTAGATTCAGAAGTAAAACAGTGTTCAAATATTCATAATTTTGATTTGCAGCTCCTTGTATTGGCCGTGTTTGCAGGTAAAGTTGTTGGATGTGAGGTCCACCAGTTATGCAAAACACCGTTTTTTCTCAGTACCCAGACATGTTCCGGCAGCACTGTGCCGTCATCAGGGGGTTTCGTTTTTGTTTATTTGCAATGTGAACATTTTTGTTAAATGATTATAAAATTATGTGCATCTTTAGTTCAAACAACAGATCGTTTCTTTTCGTAAATACCTTTACATCTGGCGTGCATGAATTTTCTGGATCACTTGTGTGTTAATTACTATAGGTAGCTTGCAATCTGCAACCAAACGATGTTGATGAGAAAGTTTTTTGCTGGGAGTTAACCTATCTTCTAGAATGTAAATTGGTTTGTCGCGATGTTTTCGCGCCTATATTCGTTTTTACTTACGTTTTAGTGAGGCAAGCACTTCCATTCTGCCGGCCGGGGGTGGCCGAGCGGTTTCTACGCGCTACAGTCTGGAACCGCGCGACCGTTACGGTCGCAGGTTCCAATCCTGCCTCGGGCATGGATGTGTGTGATGTCCTTAGGTTAGTTAGGTTTAAGTAGTTCTAAGTTCTAGGGGACTGATGATCTCAGAAGTTAAGTCCCATAGTGCTCACAGCCATTTGAATCATTCGAACCAACTTCCATTCTCCGCATCATGCTGAGGTGTTGTGATGTACCCGTAACTATAACAATTATAGTTACGTGTGCATCACAATACCTCACACGTAACAATACATGTTATAGTTACGGGTACATCACAACACCTCAGCATGATGCGGAGAATGGAAGTGCTTGCCACACGAAAACTTTAGTAAAAACGAATATAGGCGCGAAAAAATCGCGACAAACAAAATTACATTTAGGAGATAGTTTAACTCCCAGCAAAAAACTATCTCATCAACATCGTTTGGTTGCACATGGCAAGCTACCTGTAGTAATTAACACACAAGTGATCCAGAAAATTCATGCACGCCAAATGTAAAGGTATTTACAAAAGAAATGATCTGTTGTTTCAACTAAAGATGCGCATAATTTTATAATCATTCAACAAAAATGTTCACATTACAGAACAAATAAAAACGAAAACCCACTGATGATGGCACAGTGATGCCGAAACATGTTTTGGTACTGCGAAAAAACGGTGTTTTGCATAACTGGTGGACCTCACATCCAACAGTGATAAAATATTGATCAATGGAATTGAACTTTACTGTGCCACGCACACTCTTCACAGTCAAGTTACGTAAAGCACAGTTTATCTTTGAGCCTTTACATGCTGAGAGCCATCAAAGGTGGTGTTGCCTCACCGCAACATGATAGTCTTTGTGCTGCCCGATAGGAGGCGGTAAAAGAGGAAAAGTAAGCAGTTAACACCGCACGATGGAGGGATAGAGCGGTCTTGCTTGTTGGGTCTTGCACCAGAGTACTTTTTCCTGATGCTGTCTCGTGTGGAAGAATACAGAGACGCCAAAAATTGGAATGCACGGGTTTTGCCGGTTGTTTATCGAGGTCTGGTGCACAGTGCTATGGAGGAGTGTCGTCCGGCAGCTTGTTGCGCCGCTTGCACTAAAAATTTCTGTTGGGCAGGATTTAAACTTGGCTGTAGGTTGCTTTGTAGTCGCAGCAGGCTTTTGTTGAGTATGGACAACCCTCATTTGTGAATCTGGCCCAGAGTGTCTTCTTCTGTGGGAAACGCTTTTGACTGTACAATCCCTGGGCTCGCTTTTTAGAAGTACAGGGCTATTGAAATGGAAGAAACTGATTTCAAACATTTTTTGTTTCGAAACTACAAAAGATAAAAAAATAATTACAACATTCTTGGAAAGAGGAAAGTTCGAAATTTTATGCATTTAATGTGAACACCAAAGGTTACACGACAAATATCAAAACGGTGGTTCATTTCCTGCCACATACTAAGCAGCTAGTGTCTCGTTATTGAATTCACAGATTCAGCAATGCGATATAACGTGTAACATCTGAAGACGTGGGAGTATCCTCCTCTTCCAATCCATTCCTGGGAATCCAGGACGTGTATAGAAAATTTCTCCCTCCTGGGTCTCCAGACCTTACAGTTCGTGATTTTTATCTGTACGACTACGTAAAAGAAAGCGTTTTTATCCTCCCTATGTCTGACACGCTTGAAATTCTGCTATGTCGCATTTTTGAAGTTGTGAATTCGATTACGAGAGACCAGCTGTTTCGTGTGTGACAAGGAATGGGCCACCGTTTTGATATTTGTCGTGTAACACATGGTGCTCACATTGAATGCATAAAAATTTGAACCTCTCTCTTTCCACGAACGTTGGAATTGTGTTTTATCAAATGGCTCTGAGCACTATGGGACTCAACATCTTAGGTCAGAAGTCCCCTAGAACTTAGAACTACTTAAACCTAACTAACCTAAGGACACCACACACACCCATGCCCAAGGCAGGATTCGAACCTGCGACCGCAGCAGTCCCGCGGTTCCGGACTGCAGCGCCAGAACCGCTAGACCACCGCGGCCGGCGTGTTTTATCTTCTGTAGTTTGGAAGTAATAAATCAAACCCGTCCCTTCTTTTCGAAAAGCCCTGTATTTCTGTTAAACGTTGTTTTAAATATTTCTGTTGGGCTGAAGCCAGTTTCTATTCTGGTTACTTACTATTATAACAGAGTACGAGCAAAAACGTTGTTGATGTTACATAAACTGATGACATTTCGGCCTTCAGGATTATTAATTCGAGTGTACTGTGAAGCACAGCGTAACTACTATTTATTCTTGGCACACATTTAAAGTTTCAATGTCCATTGAATGGTTATATTAATTTCATATTCAAGTGTATGAGATTGTGTAAATTTCGTTTCTGTATGTTGTAGTGAAGTGGTCCATTGGCACACGGAGTGCTGATCACTTGTAAGGCACACACCCAACCTGTACAAACCTGAGCTTATTTGATGTGTTGATTGGATGCCTTTCCAATGGAGGAGCTTGTTATGCATTGCTATTTCTATATAACCTGTGATTCAATCTTCCTAGTAACAAAGTATTTAAGGCTGTAGTTGGAGTGTGTTAGTTCATCTGTTTTGGGGTTTAAAACGGCTTGATTCCGGCTATAACCTCGATGGCAATGATTTCTTACATATTTTTCTTATTTAATTTCGATTAATTGTTGGTTCAGAGAGCTCTGTTGAAACTATATAAAATTAACTGGAATTTGTCCCTTAAATGGTTGTGCAAGATTTCCTTTTTGGAGACCTCTGGAAAATTAAAGTACTTATTCTACATTTACCCTACTGGAGCACAGTATCTACCATTTCCTTGTTCCGTGCAGTTGCTACCATGGTTATTATCCATCACCACATCAATGGTAGTAAGAGCATGTGTGCATGATGGGAAAATTGTACAAACTTACGAAATTAGTATAAATACCCAACACTGTCGGCTGGAGAGAGATCAACTAATTCAGTTAAAGAAAGTTCTTATTGCTTCAGTCGAGTAGATGTACACATTATTAATAGTTTCGACAGGACTAAACCGCAATCTTCAGATCCACAGTGCAGTCTATCATACAGAATGGTTTCATAGCCTGCACACTGTGGATTTGTAGATTGCTGTGTAGTCCTGTCGAAACTAGTAAGCCTGTGTACCTACACGCAATCGAAGCCAAAAAACTTCGTATCTGAAGCCTTCTATACATTGGGAAATCATATTAGTGGAGTTTTATTGCTTGGTGCCGTTCTTTGCGTTTTGTTACAGGTTGTTGTACAGTCAAGCGTGGCTATCAGACAAGTGTTTCGTAGCTCCCATTTGAAAAAAAAAATCTCGAGTACGAACTGCAAATAAGGAGAAGCTAGAACAGAAGCTGGAAGGCGCTCTGGACTGCCCGGTGCCACGCTGTGTCGCTGCGCCGTTAGAGGCGCCATGTCACGGATTGCGCGGTCCCCACCACCACCACCCTACTCCACCGCGCCGGATGTTCGAGTCCTTCCGGCGTAAGAAGTCACCCCTCATTCTGCAAATGTGCTAGTCAAAGAGGGCGGAAGAGCGAACAGAGGTTCAGGGCACTCTCTTTTGCTAGGGGTGGGAAACTGCCCTTGATGGCGGAGGAATCAGCACTGATCAACGGCATGAGGATGCAGAAGGCAATGGAAATCACTACATTCAAGACACATAACGTGTATGCACAGGACATGTGGCCTGTAATTGAAGAAGTGTCATGATGAGAGCTCCCCATTGGCAAAACATTCCGGAATAGCCTCCATTCAGATCTCTGGGGGGGGGGGGGGGGGGGGGGGGACTGCCAAGGGGGAGGTAAAGAGAAAAAGACTGAATAATTGACGGAAGGATAACGTTCTACGAGCCTTTGCGTGGAATATCAAAAGCTTCAACATGGTAGGGAATCTAGAAAATGTGAAAGGGAAATGCAAAGGCTCAATCTAAATATAGTAGGGGTCATTAGAGTGAAGTGGACAGAAGACAAGGATTTCTGGTCAGATGAGTAATATCAACGGCAGCAGAAAATGGTATAACGGGAGTAGGATTCGTCATGAATAGGAAGGTAGGACAGAGAGTGTGTTGGTGTGAACAGTTCAGTGACAGAATTGTTCTTATCAGAATCGACAGCAAACCAACACTGACAACGAGACAACGATAGTTCATGTATACACGCCGACGTCGCAAGCTGAAGATAAAGATATAGTGAAAGTGTATGAGGATATTGAAAGGGTAGTACAGTATGTAAAGGGAAAGGAGTAGAAGAAAAGGTTACATGAGAATATGGGCTTGGGACAAGGAATGAGAGAAGAGAAAGATTGAGTTCTGTAATAAAGTTCAGCTCGTAATAGCGAATTCTCTGTTCAAGCGTCACAAGAGGAGGAGCTATACTTGGAAAAGACCTGGTGATACAGGAAGATTTCTGTTTTACGTTGTGGTCAGACAGAGATTCAGAAATCTGCTACTGGATTGTAAGGCGTACCCAGGAGCAGACATAGACTCATATCATAATATAGTAGTGATGAAGTGTTCGCTGAAGTTGAATACTGAGCAGGAAGAATCAATACTTAAAGAAGTGGCATACAGAACTACTAAGTAATGACGAGGTAAGGTTGAAGTTCTCTAATGTTATAGATACAGCAATAAGGAATAGCTCAGTAGGCAGTACAGTTGAAGAGGAACGGACATCTATGAAAAGGGCCATCACAGAAGTTGGAAAGGAAAACATTGATACAAACTGCGAAGAAAACATGAGTAACAGAAGAAATACTTCAATTGATCGATGAAAGCAGGAGGGACAAAAATGTTCCGGGACACTAAAGAATACAGAAGTCGGTGAGGAATGAAATAAATAGGAAGTTCGGGGAAGCTAAGACGAAATGACTGCAGGAAAAATGTGAAGACATCGAAAAAGAATTGATTGTTGGAAGGACAGACTAAGCATACAGGAAAGTCAAAACAACCTTCGTTCACATTAGGGCAAGGGTGAAAACATTGAGAGTGCAATGGGAATTCCACTGTTAAATGCAGAGGAAAGAGATCATAGGTGGAAAGAATACATTGTAAGCTTCTATGAGGGAAAAGATTTGTCTGATGTGATAGAAGAAGAAATAGGAGTCGATTTAGATGAGATAGAGGATTTAGCATTAGAATCAGAATTTAAAATAGCTTTGGAGGACATAAGATCAAATAAGGCACCAGGGACAGACAACTTTCCATCAGAATTTCTAAAATCATTGGGGGAAGTGGCACCGAAACAACTATTGACGTTGGTGTGCAGAATGTATGAGCCTGGCGATATACCATCTGACTTTCGTAAAATGCATCATCCACACAATCCCGAAAACGGCAAGAGCCGACATGTGCGACAATTGCCGTACAATCAGCTTAACGGCTCATGCATCCACGTTACATACAAGAATAATGTACAGAAGAGTGGAAAAGAAAATTGAGGATGCGCTAGGTGACGATCAGTTTGGCGCCGGGAAAGGTAACGGCACGAGAGAGGCAAATCTGAGGTTGCCGTTAATAATGGAAGCAAGACTAAAGAAAAATCAAGACACGTTCATAGGATTTGTCAAACCGGAAAAAGCGTTCGACAATGTAAAATGGTGCAAGATGCTGGAAATTCTTGAAAGGTGGAGGTAAGCTTTAGGGAGAGACGGATCATATACAATATGTACATTAGCCAAGAGGGAATAATAAGAGTGGTCGACCAAGAACCATGTGCTCGTATTGAAAAGGGTGCAAGACAAGGATGTAACCTTTCGCCCCTACTGTTCAGTCTGTACATCGAAGAAGCAATGATGGAAATAAAAGAGAGGTTCAAAAGTGGAATTAAAATTCAAGGTGAAACGATGCCAATGATACGATTTACCGATGACATTGGTATCCTGAGAAAAAGTGATGATGATCTGCTAAACGGAACGAATAGTCTAATGAGTGCAGGGTATGGATTGAGAGTAAATCGAAGAAAGACGAAGGTAACGAGAAGTAATAGAAATGAGAACAGCGGGAAACGTAACATCAGGGTTAAGTTAAGGAATTCTGCTTCCTAGGCAGTAAAATAACTGTTGACGGACTGAGCAAATGGTTCAAATGGCTCTAAGCACTGTGGGACTTAACATCTGAGGTCATCAGTCCCCTAGACTTAGAACTATTTAAACCTAACTAACCTATGGACATCACACACATCCATTCCCGAGGCAAGATTCGAACCTGCGACCGTAGCAGCAGCGCGGTTCCGCACTGAAGCGCCTAGAACCGCTCGGCCACAACGGCCGGCAGGACGGAGCAAGGAGAACATCAAAACCAGACTAGCAATGGAAGAAAGGGCATTTCTGGCCAACAAAAGTTTACTAATATCAAATATCGTCCTTAATGTGAGGAAGAAATATTTGAGAATGTACGTCTCGAGTACAGCATTGTATGGTAGTGACAACCGGAAGAGAAGAGAATCGAAGAATTTGATATGAGGTGCTCCGGAAGATTGTTGAAAATTAGATGGAGTGATAAGGTAAGGAATGAGGAGGTTCTGCGCAGAATCGTGGAGGAAACGAATGTGTGGGAAACGCTGATAAGGAGAAGGGACAGGATTATAGGGCACCTGTTAAGACATGAGGGAATGACTTCAATGGTACTATAGGGAGCTGTAGAGGGCAAGAACTGTAGACGAATACAGACATTGGAATACATCCAGCAAATAATTGAGGACGTAGGTTGCAAGTGATGCTCTGAGGTGAAGAGGCTGGTACAGGAGACGAATTCGTGGTGGGCCGCATCAAACCTGTCAGAAGACTGATGACAAAAAAAAAAAGTCTAGGGACCGTGAACCTCAGCGCTTTGGTCCCTTATGAATTCACACACATACACACACTGCCTGGTACAGCTGAGTAAACAGGTCGTAAGCAAGGTAGGTGAGGCTGCTAAACTGTGAACCAAATTCCAAATTCCTCTTTGCGGTGCAAACTTATATTGAATTTTTGAAGGACGGGTGCATTTCCCGCAAGCAGATAGAGGTTGTTCAAGCACAGTTAAGCCACTTGACTTGCCGTGTAAAAGATTTAAGATTAATTCTGGTAAGGAATAAGTTCCAGTATTGGAAAAATTGCATTCAATCTGATGAAAATTCAGATCTTGACCATTGGGTTGATTATGCAAGATGAATCAGTCTTAATATAAATGATGAAGCAGGGCTGCGATGAAAGGGGCTGATGTGGAAGTGTGGCATTGGTTTAGTAAATTTTCCAACCTGACTGCAGGGACACTATGTAACACCGAAAATGCAGGATGCATGGCACCTGCTTCCCATATATAACATTTTTTCTGAATTGTATCTAAATATTTGTAATTTAAATACTTTCTTTTGATAAGTAAGGACATTGCTTCACTGTATGTGTACATTTAGGTAGAATTCTGTTGAGGTTTCATTGTATTTATCTGTGTTTTACTGTAAAACTTATAAGCTCTTGGAAAAAGTCAAAGGAGTTGTTATTTGCATCGACTAGCAACGATAATAGCAGTGCTTGTGCTTTGTAAAATCTTTGGGTAGGGAGTTGTTGCGCAGAGTGCGCGGAGAGAGCGAGAGACGGGTTCGAGCGCTTGTAGTGTGCGGAAGTGTGGTGTTAACGCTCTCGCAGTACAGAGTACCATTTTCGGCGGTATCGTGTACGCGCGCCGACCAGATGTCTAGTAGCAGGAGTAAGGACAGTGGTTGGACGGGCGGAAGAGGCTGTATTAATTACGACTACCCGTTCGTATAATTAGCTGTGGCTTCACAATATGCTACCGTCTTCAACAGCAGCAGCAGTTCCAGCAACACAGTTTCGTCGTCGGCTCCGAGTTTCGTCGTATGCACAGCACTGAAGTAAGACTGTTCATGGGTAGAAAGTATTAACGGATAACCCAGCAGCACAACTGAATCTGATTTGATTGATAAGATGTATTTAAATAATAATCAATTAAACTCAGGGCGATTGTGTCCTCACTGCCCCCAGACATTGTTACCAAGCATGATCCTTGTTCCTTTCTTTCCTAATACGCTAACTGTCATTAGAAACAAATTGAATAGTTACAGCCAGTTTATTAACGAATAATTTCTCTTTTAAGAATTTTAGCCTCAGTCTACTTTCAATTAACTGTTCTACAACAGAGGTTTCAGCATATGACTAAAGTAAAGCAATTTCATTTTTCAAGTTTGAGAATCAATCACTGGAAAAACTTAAAATCTAAAGAAATGCACAAATTAAGAGTGCGGAACTTTTATGTATTTTATATATAGCTTGGAGCACATGGCTGTTTGGTTTGGTACGCATTCTAGTATTTAATTCTGTTCAAGTCAGTAAAAAAGGCTCAGTTGTTCAGACAATAATATGAAACCCAATTTGCAAAATAAGTAACGGCAAAGTAAAAAGTGCATTTTTTCTAAATTTCTTTGACGACGTTATGCTGAGGTCACGGAAAGTCATTGTTCACGTAATGAAGTTCAGTATTAACATATAGTTTAAATGCATATTTTCAAATCATTACTCGATTGCCTTTTTCAAAATTTAATGCCAAACATAACGTAAGATTGACTTCTCAGTTTTCTGTATCATCGTATACTCAATTAAAATTAGTGTATAAAAACAGAACAAAAAATAAACGTGGCAACCTTTAGTTGCCTCGTCAATGTTTAATAACACATGTTTTTCTTTCCCATCATCTTGTACAGGATTTTGGATCCAAATTGCCCTAATTGGTTGGCGACCATTAATTACTTTCTTTTCGTTCATTACTATTACTTTTGGATTCATGATCAGTATTGTTCCTGGGTGAATGCACAAAATAACTTTCAATTTCCAAATTATAGTTCTGTTTGGTTTAATTATTTTTACTTTTAGTAGACTTTCCATCAGAAGGGTCGGTTGTACACTTTCTTCCTACTTATCGGTATTACTTCTTCGGGAAAGACAGCCTTATACAATTAGAAAAAAATCCATTAGGCATACAGCGATCCACGGTCATTTTTTATATCGCAAGTAGGATAGGCCGATTAATAAGAGGAAGATTACAACCACGGGGAGCAGACTTTTTGTCAACTGATTCGAGTATGCAGCTATTGTGGTTCACGGTTAGGTTGAGACCGAACTAATGGTTCTGCCTCATTACTGTGTCACATTGTACCCTGCGACACTGATTTTATATGACGCATTAACCACTCTTATAAGCGTAGTTAGGTACAGTGAGCCTCTGCAAAAGAGATGGACGCCACTGTGTTTATTTATTTAACTATTTCATTACGCACGTGAGTGTTTGTTTTGAGGATTGGTTCGTCTGCAGAAAAGCTGTATGGCAGAGATCCATGCTTTACTTAGATTTTGGTGCCTACCGAACTCTTGTGGAGGGGAAGTGTCAAAGATGCACCTGTAGCAGTAGAGCCTTTGAGGATTGCTGGGATACCACTCCTACTCCACTTACGGAAGAGCGGAGTGACTGTTACGGGCGTTCTGCCATTTTTTGGCATTCGGTTCCTGGTCTGGCTTGATCGTGGACAGAAGCTGTAATGGGCCCCGTCATGTAGTCTGCAAAAGTTGAAGAGTTATTTTATTGTTAACATTTCTAATACACTATTTTCAGCAAGAGTACGGTGAAGGGTATGTGCCGACCTCCTGTTCAGTAATTTTAAAAATAAATTCAGTGCTTAGAAGTTGTGTATTTTGTAGACAGTATGGAGCAAAGTAGAATACAGTAATACAAAGTCAATCTTGAGGTGCCTTCACCAAGTTTGGTTTTATTTCAATTCTGTCATCAATTATCTTGCCTTTAATGACCAACGTAAATTTGTTTGCCAAATATTAAACGAATTTGTGTTGTAGCTTGGTCCTCACCCAGAGTGTTCGATGAAACCATGTGGTGGCCACTATACAACAAAAGATAGTAGGGATTGTAGTACGATTTCTGGTTAGGCATTTTGCGTGTGAATGGTGTGAGACACGTAAGTAAACTGGTGTGTGAAATTCTTTGCTAACTTTTTGTTTCTGGTCTGGTGGTCATTGTCTCCACACTGCCACGTGAGCAGTTTTGCAAGGAGAGTTGACCTCCTGCATCCTAAATTAGGTGCGGTTAGGAAATGGGTCAATAAATATAAGAGCCAGTGAATTCATGCAAGCCACGTGGAGTTGGGTGCACAAATCAATGAGTAAAGGACGTTCATGAGGTAATTCAGTCTTTGATTTGTTTGTGTCTCATGAGAAGTTTTGATTATGTTATAAGAACGATTGACTAAAATGAGTTACAGTGTACCGCTTTGACGTCCAACGTGGTGTCGGCTGCACAGTTATTGCAAAAACTGAAATTCCTGTTAGGACAAGTACATGCGTGTGAAGACTTTAGTAGGACGTAATAAATTTTGTAAGTGCCTAATTGAAGAATATTTTTTTGTGCTTAGCCCAATGTCCCACATTGTTGTATTTCATAGCGTGTTCCTGTCAAAATCAAATAGTACCAGTAAATAAGATCTGGTACTATTTAATTCAAAGCATTTACAAAAGGATGAGGAAGAATGATGAGCATGATGATCACGTAAGAGCAGTATAAATAACACTAGCAACATAATATTCCTCCCCTGTTCCCGTGCATACTTCAAATTACGAGGCAATAAGTTACGTTCTGTTTTTAAATGAGTCATGGCTTGATTGCCACAATAAATTACATATTCAGTTGAGAACCTTTAGTTTCACAGTCTAATAATTTCAGCCCCAAAATCCCTCCTGACTGGAATAATGATTAATTATCCCAGATGATGAATTGTAATCAATCAGTAAATAATTTTAATAAAGCCAGTGGAGGATAGATCGTGTGTGACTGTAAGGCAAATGTCGGCTAACTTCCTTGGTGGCTTCAGCCCTTCCATCCGTTATACAAAGAATAACAGTTTTATATTTCACTTAACAACCAAATAATTATTTTGGTCCGACCCCATCTCAAGAAATCTCAAGAATTAAATCGAGTAAGGCAACAAAAGTAAATGTCCGCATTGGAAAGCAAGTGCACACAATGTGGAAATGATCTCCCTGTGAGATCAACGCAAATAAATAAAGTACAGTCAGACGTAACTAAATGCAAGGAAGCAGATCAGTAACTAACGGTAGTGATTCAATGTTACGGCATTAAGCTCATGTCCTTCAATTGTAGCACAGTCTGACATTTTATGTGATTTATCCTCTCGTCAGGGACCTGCTGAGCAAACTGTCCACGAGCTGGTGTCCCTGGAGGGACTGCGTAAGATAATTGTTCAGCAGATCCAATCCAGCACATGCAAGAATGAATTAACGAGTAAATATCGTTTTAGAGTTCAAGGGAGAGATGAATTTCATTCTTTTTCTTCTTCTTCTCTTTTTCAATACGTGAACGGTATTCGAGGGGCTAGGTCTGTGCTACGTTGATCGTATTAATAATTATTTGTAAGGAATGGGCCCTGAGGTTCGCTCATGGGTGGTTATCGCAGAAAAGCCAAAGAATTTTCAGTTAGTAGCCGCCCTGTTAAGTTCTTACCCGGTAAATACGGAAATAGCACGACAACGAAGTACAAATCTGTAGAGGGAAGTCCACTATCTAGGGGGCGGTACGAAAGAGGCAAGATTCTTTTCGCACTGTGTGGCGTTCGCTGTGTTATTCAGTGGTTTGGTATTTAACTAATTTGTAAATGAAAATGATAGTCTTATTTTATTACATTGAGTAATTACTAAATAATTTATCTCCCGGCTAAAGATTTGGTCAAGTTGCTAAAGAACTCCAAGTTAACGTTGTGTTAAAGTGTTGTCTGTAAGTTGTGTAAGTGTCACTAAATCACAGTTAATACAACAGATTCTATACAACTATTGATTATGATGGGAGCAGTTATCTTCAGCAAAGTGATCATCAAAACCACCGAATATCAGCCGTCCACAACACTGACTTATGTTACCTGAAACAATATTCTTCGCAACTCTTGCTTCATTAATTTCGGCTCCATACATCAGCTAGAAAAGTTTGTTATAAGGATCGTGGTACGAGCGCTGTTTTTAAAGAACCAATCTGATTCAAATTATTTTCATTAAAATGAGTTCGGGACCACCGGTGCACATTTATTTTTACACATTTGTATTACGTTCGGCATTTATGCCTGCAGAGTTGCGTAATTTGAATTTGCCTCTGACATAATTGTTAAGATGGCGGCAGACAATTGATAGAGACTTTCTATTGTTAGAGCAAATAGGATAAGTATTTGAAATGCTTATTAAACTTTACTTTCGTATTGTGCAGTATTTAGACTTCATCAAGCAAACATTTGATTTTTTTTTCTAAGGAAAACACAGACAAAAACGCGTTACAAATCGCTATCATCAATGGCTGCGCTCCTTGCAGCGGAAATAAATAATTAACACAGATAAGGCTTACTGAGAGAGGAATTAAAGTTACAAATAATTATTCACTCATATTTATAATAATAATGAACTCTATTCTCAAGTAGTAATTAACAAATAATTACAATTTCTTAACAGACCTCAGTTTGATATGCGTCCGCAACCTACCAAAGCCAACCAACAAAAGGTAAAAACAAAGGAAGACAAACGCAGATCATAAAATGAATTTACAATTATCATTGTCTTTACTTGATACACATCGATATGTCCAATTACATCATAAAATATTACATAAATAATTAATATTATCATCGTTTTCATTGTCTTTTTATGTCGAATAGATAATGTTTATAACTGTTAGAGGCATAATTTTCTCTCGTCGCACTGTAGCTAAAATTTATCTCGTGGATGTTACAACAGGTATTTATTTTGGAAGTAATCACGGTGGCATAAGGCTCATAATTGTGAATTATGGTGAAGTAATCTTAACAACATCTGATGGTACGTGGTATGGAGACGCGATACGCCATCAAAGATTGTAACAGTATTATAATAACATTATGTGACTGAATTCGGCTTTCTATTATTTTTTACTGCATTCAATTACGGATTGGTCGGCAGTTTATTGAATTCGGGAAGTAGGGGAACGTGAATTAATTCGGCGCATCTAAGCCATTTTGACTATAGCCTTCATTCTATAAAACCTAGAGACACCGATTTTTGTATCTCATTAGCCACGTGTGTTCACGGTAACATATGTCAAAACCATAAATATTCATCCACACTTTTAAAAAAGTGACAATTATGACATAATTTCATTGCGTCATTTTACCTAAAGCACCACTAAATGGACACAGTAACTGGGGTAAATTGGCACAAGGAACAATATAAGGAGTTTACACTGAAGAGCCAAAGAAACTGGTACACCTGCCTAATAACGAGTAGGGCTCCGCGAACTAGCAAAAGTGTCGCAACACGACGTGGTATGGACTCGACTAATGACTGAAGTAGTGCTGGAGGGAACTGACACCATAAATACTGTTGGGCTGTTCTTAACAGCGAAGGAATACGAGAGGGTGGAGGTCTCCTCTGAACAGCACGTTGCAAGGCATCCCAGATATGCTCATTAATGTTCATGTCTGGGGAGTCAGGTGGCCAACGAAAGTGTTTAAACTCAGAAGAGTGTTCTTGGAGCCACTCTGTAGCAATTCTGGACGAGTGGATGTCGCATTGTCTTGCTGGAATTGCCCAAGTCCGTCGGAAAGCACAATGGACATGAACCGATGCAGGTGATCAGACTGGATGCTTACGAACGTGTCACCTGTGAGAGTCGTATCTAGACGCATCAGGGGTCAGATATCACTCCACCTGCACCCACCCCACGTCATTACAGAGCATCCACGACCTTGAACAGTCCCCTGCTGACATGCAAAGTCCATGGATTCGTTTGGTTGCCTCCATACATGCACACATCCATTGCTTGATGCAGTTTGAGACGAGACTCGTCCGACCAGGCTACATGTTTCCAGTCATCAACAGTCTAATGTCAGTGTTCACGGACCTAAGCGAGGCGTAAAGCTTTGTGTCGGTCATCAAAGGTAGACGAGTGGTCCTTCGGCTTCGAAATCCCATATCGGTGATGTTTCGCTGAATGGTTCGCACGCTGACACTTGTTGATGGCCCAGCATTGATATCTGCAGCATTTTGCGCAAGAGTTAAACTTCTGTCACGTTGAACGATTCTCTTCAGTCGTCGTTGGTCCCGTTTCTGCAAGATCTTTTTCCGGCCGCAGCTATGTCGGAGATCTGATGTTTTAACGGATTCCTGCTATTCAAGGTGTGGTCGTGAAATGGTCGTACGGGAAACTCCCCACTTCATCGCTACCTTGGAGACGCTGTGGCCCGTCGCTCGTGCGCTGACTGTAAGACCACGTTCAAACTCACTTAAATCTTGGTAGCCTGCCATTGTAGCAGCAGTAACCAATCCAACAACTGCGCCAGACACTTGTTGTCGTATATGGGCGTTGCCGACCGTAGCGATGTAATCTGCCTGTTGACATATATCTGTATTTGGATGCGTATGCCTATACCAGTTTCTTTGGCGCTTCCGAAAGTGTACATCCATATCTTAGAACACAATATATATGTGCCGAATATTATTTTTATTAAGCAAAACAAACAACAGAAATTACTTAAAGAAAATTGCGAAAATATTAACGTAATTAACCATAGGATAATATAACTAACATGAGTTTCCTTATTAAATAGTGTCGACAATGAAGAAGCAGCTGGAGTAAAGCGCATTGAGCAACTAGTCACTTGCATATCTTTAAAGCCATTAACGCTTCTTCAGAAAATAGTCAGAGTTATACGTTTCGTGACTGTCCCACTCACTAATTTCAGAATGACACTAAAAGCACAAGAAAAGCACCAGTATCATTCCTCGCCATTCTTTGTCGAATTCACCACAGACTACGCACAGGTCTGCCTGAGATATGTTGTGCTGAGTGGCACTCTGTCTAGAGGAAGTCCCGCTACGAACTGCACTGACGGAATGTCTTAATTCACTCGCTGACCTAGAAGCTCTCCCTGTTTTTTGGGTGTACGCCTTTTGGATCTGAAAGGAGAAACCCATTCTCACAAAAATGATTTACTGTATTATTTTGACTTTCATTAATCACACATTAACGTTTCTCATTTAGCTACCTACTTTCATTTGTGTGAAATGGAAGTGGGGTAAAATAACACACTCGGCCTCTGCATCAAATTACCATTTTTTTCCTTTATTGTAATTTCATTCCCCTGCTCCACACAGGCAGGGGAGGGCTGGCAGCTGCACAGTCCACCGCTTTTCAGCCAAACAGCTTTATAAAATACAGAAAGAGGAATTCTTACATAAGTGGGGGACGTAAAATACACGATATGGAAATGATGGGAGTTAACATACACCCTAATATGGGGACATGCACTGGGGGACAGTTAAAAGTCAATATAAAGTTAAAAGAACACAGCTGGCAATTTGAAGCGCACTTGAAAAACACTGGAGGCAAAAATTGCATAAAAGGCGGCCACAGTATAAAAAGCACACGAACATTGATGGACTATACACAGATCGATCTATATACAGATCGATCACACAATTCAAAACCACATCACTGGCTGGCACTTTATAACGGCAACGATCAAGCCTGCGGACAGTGTACAGGATGTGGAGATGTTGGAGGAAAAGAAGGAGGTGGGGGTAGGGGATGAGGTCATATAGAAGTCGTGTGGGGAAGGAAGGCGGATTATGTAGTAGTTGAGAGTTTGGAGCGCCTTATAAAAGCGGGGGAAGGCGGAGATCCAGGCAGTGCTGGCATAGCAGAGGATAGGACACACGAGGGATTTGTAGGTGTGGAGGATGGTGGAAGGTTGTAACCCCCATGTCCAGCCAGACAGCAGTTTCAGTAGTTGCATGTAGGAATGGGCTTTTTACTGCATGGTAAGGAGATCGGGGGTACAGGTGAGGTGACGATCGAGGGTAAGGCCAAGATAACTCAGGATGGGGATGAGCTGTATGGGACGACCATAAATGGTGAGGTAGAAATCGTGAAGACGGAAGGAGCGGGTGGTGTGGCCTATGATGATTGCCTGGGTTGTGGAGAGGTTGATACGAAGGATTCACCAGTTACATCAAATGGTGAAATGGTCAAGGTTGATTTGGAGGGTGTGTTGGAGCCGTTGCAGTGTAGGATAGAGACCCAGGAAGGCGGTGTCATGAGCATATTGGAGGAGGTGGACAGGACGGGGTGGCTTGGGCCTATCGGGGATGTACACGAGATAGAGAAGTGGGGACGGAGCCCTGGGTGACGCCAGCAGTGCTATAAAAGATACGGGAGTTGTCAAATTACGTCAAAAAGTATGGCTTATATAAAACTATTGTTCCACACTCATGATTTGCTTAAAAAAATAATGCTAATATAAACGTGAATGTTAATGTACAGAGACAGGTATTACGAAAAAACTAAAAAATAAAAAAAACTTGCATTTTAACAAACAATAAATGATCTACCTCGTAGAAACTAGTGATCAAATATCAGAAGAAACGAAGGCAAAACACATTCTAGTTTCTTGGGCCGACTACTGTCAAGTAATCGTCCCCGCGTTCTGTAAGCTTATTTGTATAGCGGAGAGCCAGATGGCAGCACCGATCAGATAAGACTAGCTCTCACTGGTAAAGCCATATTGATGTGCGTCATTTTACCCGCTGCACCAAATTCATCCACTCTCCACAAGTTGTTGCTGAATGGATTACAAATAGTACCAAACGCGTATGTAGTAAGTTCCCTCCATTTTAATCCGTTAATCAGAAAGGTCGTACAGTGAATGGGGTTAGTTTTCGATTGGATTATGCTGGAAAAAATTTCTCTCTACATTTCCGACGGAGAAGAAGTATAGATTGTGCGAACTAGCCAGTATCACCGAAGCAGTAGAAGTTATCGAGAAAAAATTCCAATTAGACCATCTTAAGGCATAGGAAGCTCAGGATATGTACAATTTATTAGATCAGCTCCCTGACGGAATGGCCAGGCGTCACTTAAAAGGTCGAATAAGCTCTTCAATTAACGGGTCGGGTGTCAGTAGAGAAGCGGCCTTACCGTCTGTCTACGTCCAAGGTGCGGGAGTAGATGCAGATTACAAATCATTTGCTAGAGAATGGAGTCTTACACCCCTCAACTTCGTCTTGTGTTGCTGTCGTGTTTTACTTCCTAAAGGAGAAGGCCAGAGATACCTACCACTGGCAAATTATCGGGTTTTGAGCCAGATGTTTTTACTGGAATCATTTCCGTTACTGAATCTCCACAACTGCTTAAACTGGTTTGCGGAAGCCGGTTGCTTCACAGTACTAGATTTGAATCAGGCTTAACAACAATTATTCTTACCCAAAAGAAAAGAAAAGCAGCCTTCATTACTGTTTATAATCTTTCCAAATTTACCAGAGTCACGTCTGGCTTGGCAATTGGCACTGTTGGGCAGTTACTCTTACTATATTCCATTCTGGAAGATTTAAGATTACAGTGTGCTATCCCGATTACACGTTTATATCATGCAAGATTTAAAATTTCGGTATGTTTATAATTAGTTGGATGAAGTTGGTATTTACAGTCGAACCTCAGAAGAGTACCATATTAGCTTTGGACAGATATTTGGATGTTTAAGTGCGGTTGGTTCTACGGTAAAGCCTCGCTGATTCAGCACGTTCTCAGATTGGTTTTGGCCCAAGGAATTATACTCAATCAAGTGTGAACTAAAGCCATACATGATTATCCGCCCCTGCAAAAGACAAATGGAATAGCTTGATATATATGGGGATGATTAATTTCTTTTGTAAATTCCTCCCCTGGGTTGCACAGCTAGCTGTGGCGTTAAACCAACTCCGTTGGAAAGGTGAGATTTTTGCTAGTTGGAGAGTCAACAGCCGGTGTTAGAGGCAGTAAAGCTGCCGCTAGTTAACACGTCACTCCTAGCAGTCACAGATTTTGGGAAGGTATTTGTTCTTCATCCTGACACGTCCACAGATGGGGTCGCAGCAGTTCTGTTTTAGGAACAAGAGGGAGAATGTCGGCCTATATCTAACGCCTCTAAGTCTTCGTACAGTAATGAGACGAAACATTTCGTGTATTGCATGCTCTCGCTGTGTTATTTGTTTTAGGATGGTTTCGTTTCTGCCTCGAAAACAATTTTTTTTCTATTGGATACCGATAACGAAGCTCTGAATTGGATTTTGCCAAGGCCCAATAACACAGGGAGCGTATCCCATTGCGCTCTCCGCATGTCTGCATTTAAGTTTACAGTAAGGCGCGTAAAGGATTTCTACAGTCAAGTATCAGATACCTTTCGTCCTATGTTCGAGGCTGAAGAAACTGTCGTGGAGGTACAGGGAGTCACAAAACAGGTTTTATCGAACCCATGTTCGAAAATTTGCAAAAATAACAGGATCAGGATGAGACCTTAGGGAGTATTAATAGGCAATTGGAAGAAGGCAGTTCAATAAATGGGTACCAGCACATAGAAGGATTCTTGTGCTATTGTACCGGCCATAACAGGAAGCACAAGAGTTCTTTACCCAAGGAAATTGCACTATCGGTCTGTCAGTATTTTCATCGGTCATTGTGTAGTGGATATTTAGGGCATTCAAAAATTGGGTAACGTCTGACCAGCGGCACGCTGAAATCCGATGTCAAAAAATTTGTGGTTTGATGCTTGGAATGTAAGGAGGCAAAGCCAAATCAGAATATGCCAAGAGGTTTTTTGTGTTCTAAGTAGGACCAGAAACTCCGTAGAAGAGTTGTTCATTGTTTATTTGGAGCTGCTTTCCATGACTAGTAGCGAAAACAGATATATCCTGCTCTTGGCTAGACGCCTTTAGTCGTTTTCCCTGGTTGTGCACTAGCAGAGGAATTACCTCCTCTAGTATCTCTGAACACCCAGAAAATCTGTTTTTCTGGTTTGTTCCTCCGAAGGTTCTGGCGATTGATAAATCCCCTACATGTACGTATAGGGAATTTGACAAGTTATTTTTACATAGTGTGATATCCCCCATCACCAACCGTCCCTAATTATCACAGTCCCCGTTTGCGGAGAGGGTCAAACTTAATTTAAAATCTGCTAAGATCATATTCCATGGCAAATAGGAAATTGCTTGTGATAGATCCTCGGGATGGTCCAACACTGCCCTAAATTAGATATTTCATGTGACCGTGGTCTCGGGGTAGTGTCTTTGTTTAGTAGTCCAACGTTGTTAGTCTCGGTTTCGAAACAAGCGTTTTGAATAAAAATCATCATCAATGGTGGCCGAGGACTCTCGGTATGAGACATCATCTTCATTCAGCTAGCAGCCTTGTCAAAGAGTGCGTAGGAGCATAAAGATGTTCAGGGCAATGTCTTCTCCCTTTGGGTGGGAAATTGTCCCTAAAGGCGGAAGAATCAGTAATGATTAACGGAATGAGGATACAAAGGCAGTGGAAAACACTGCATTAAAGACACGTAATGTGTATCCACAGTACAAATGGCATGTAACTGAAAAAGTGTTAGATGATCTCTCCATGGCAAAAGATTCCGAACTAGTCACCCATTCGGATCTCCGTGAAGGGACTGCCAAGGGGGAGGTAACCATGAGAAAAGATTCATTACCAACGGAAGGATAACGTTCTACGAATCGGTGCGTGTTACGTAAGGAGTCTTAATATCATGGGGAAGCTAGCAAATCTGAAAAGTGAAATACTAAAGCTCAATGTAGATATAGTGGTGGTCAGTGAAGTGAAATGAAGACAAGGATCTCTGATCACATGCGTACAGGATAATAACCAATAGCAGCAGAAAATGGTATAAGGGGGGTAGGATTAGTTATCGGTAGGAAGGTAGGGCCGAGAATGAGTTACTATGAACGGATAAGTGACCGGGTTGTACTAATCGCAATCGATGGAAAACCAATATCGACGTCAATGGTTCAGGTACATCTGCTGACTTCACAAGCCCGAGATGAAACGATACAGGAAGTACATGAGGATTTTGAACGAGTAATTCAATGCATAGCGGAAGATGAAAATCGGATAGTCATGTTGGGGATTTGAATGTGGTTGTGGAGAAAGAAGAAGAAGAAAAGGTTAAGAGAATATGGGCTTGGTACTAGGAATGAGAGAAGAGAAGAACTAATTTAGTTCTGCAATAAATTTCGGCTAGTAATAGCTAATATTCTGTTCAAGAATCACAAGAGGAGGAGATATACTAGGAAAAGCACAAGAGATACGGGAATATTTCAATTAGATTACGCCAGAGATTCCGAAATCAGTTCTGGATTTTACGGAGCACCTGGGAGCAGATGTACGTCCAGATCACAATTTGATAGTGATGACGAGTAGGCTGAAGTTGAAAAGACTAGTCAGAAAGGATCAGTGTACAAAGAAGTGGTATATGGAGTACTAAGGAATGACGAGGATAGTTTGAAGTTCTATGAAGGCATAGACATTGTGACAAGTTGTAGATCAGTAGTCAGTTCAGTTTAAGAGAAATGGAATGTCTAAAATCGGCAATCACAGAATCTGGATACAAAAGCGCAGGTACAAAGAAGGTAACTGCGAAGAAACAGCGGATAACAGCAGAAGAAAACAGACAGCAGTGAATGAAATTAAGAAATACTTCGGCTGGTCGATAAAAGGAGTAAGTACAAAAACGTTCAGGGAAATCCAGGAATACAGAAATAATAGTCACTTAGTAATGAAAAACTAGGAAGTGCAGGAAAGGAAGGCGAAATGACTGCTTGAAAAAATGTGAAGAAGCCGAAAAAACGTAATTATCGAAAGTACCGACTCAACTTATAGGGGACTCAAAGTTCGGTGAAATTAAAATCGAGGATGGTAACATTAAGACTCCACTGAGGATTTCACTGTTAAATGCAAAGGGGAGAGCAGATACGTGGAAAAATACACTGAATACTTGTATGAGGGGGAGGACTGGTCTGATGTGATAAAGGAAGATGCTAGAGGCCGTATAGAAGAGATATGGTGTCCAGTGTTATAATCAAAATTTCAAAGAGTTTGGGAAGAGCTAGCCTCGAAAAAGGCAAAAGGGATAGATGGCATTCTATCAGAATTTCTAAAATCATTGGAGGAAATGGTAACAAAACGACTGTTTACATTAGTGTGTATAATGCATATGACCGGTGATACACCATCTGACTTTCCGAAAAACCTTATCCACCCAACTGTGAAGACTGCAAGTGTCAACAAGGGCGAGGATTGTCGTATAATCAGCTTAAAACTCATACATCCAAGTTGCTGACAAGAATAATATACAGTAGGATGGAAAAGAAAACTGCAAATGTACTAGATGACGATTAGTTTGGCTTTAGGGGAGGTAAATGCACCAGAGAGGCAATTTGACGTTGCGGTTGATAGTGGAAGCAAGACTAAAGAAACACAAGACACGGTCATAGGATTTGTCGAGCTCGGAAAACAGTTCGACAGTGACAAATGGTACAACATGTTCGAAATTCTGAAAAAAAGGGTTAAGCTGTAGGGAATGATGGGTGATATACAATATGTGCAAGAGTCAAGAGGCAAGAACAGGACTCGAAGACCAGGAACGAAGTGTTTAGATCAGAAAGGGTATAAGATACGGATGTAGTCTTTTATCCTTAATGTTGAATCTTCACATCGAATAAACAATGGTCTAATAATAGAAAAGTTCACAAGTGCAATTAAAATTCAACGTGAAAAGATATCAATGATAAGATTCTCTGATGACGTTGCTGTCCTCAATGAAACTGAAGAAAAGTTACAGGACCTGCTGAATGGAATAAACGGTCGAATGAGTACAGAATATGGAATGAGAATAAACAGAAGAAATATGAAAGTAATAGAAAGTAGCCGAAAAGAGAGGAGCGAGAAATTTAGCATCAGGACTGGTGATCAAGAAATACATGAAGTTACGGAATTCTGCTACCTATGTAGCAAAATAACCCACGATGGACAGCGCAAGGTGGACATAAAAAGCAGGTTTGCACGGCAAAATGGGCATTCCTGGCCAGCAGAAGTCTACTGGTATCAAACATGGGCCTTAGCGTGAGGAAGAAATTTCTGACAATGTACGTTTGGAGCCGAGCATTGTATGGTAGTGAAACATGCACTTCGGAATAATCGAAAACTGGGTCACTACTAAGGAATGAGAAGGTGCTCCAGAAAATCGGGAGAAAAGGAATATACGGCAAACACTGAGAAGAAGAAATCATGAAATAACTTCAGTGGTACTCGAGGCAGCTGTGGTGGGTAAAAACTGTAGCGAAAGACAGAGATTGGAATAAATCGAGCAAATAACTGAGAGTGTAGGTGGTAGTTGCTCCTGTGAAATCAAGAGGTTGGCACAGGAGAGGAATTCGTCGCTGGCCGCATCAAACTAGTCATAAAACTGATGACGGAAAACAAAGAGACAGACAGACAGACAGAGACAGAGGAAGGAAAGAAAAAAGAGGCTCGTAAGATCGCACTGGCAAGGTTGGCGGTTTACCACTACCAAATTTGTGGAATATTAATCATTCGTTGCTGGAGAAAATTGACACTGAAATCGTTAAAAACAACAGATGTGGGGCAAACCGGTAAAGTCTATGCGCTCTGGCGAGAGTGGTCACCCTCTCTTGGTGAAAATTGGCCAGTTAGCATAGGTAAAATTTTTTCATGCTCAAAATAAAGTCACCATAGAATTTCTGGGAATCTATTGCCGTGTTTTGTGAATCCCTAAGACTTTGTAGAGGTCCTTGAGCCAGTTACCTTTTGGGTACAAAGCACAGGCAAAGGCAAAGTGATAAGGGTTCATTTAAGCCATATTAAAGATGGAAGAAGGCCAGACCTAGAAGTAGCCAATACTGACTTCCTCCACGAGGCATCACATAGCGCCGGAAGGTTGCATACGTGACGAAAGCAGTCAAAGACCGCGCTGCTGCACGGCGGCGCGACTGTCTTTGGCATAGTAGGAGGGGGACGATAAGTTGATGATTCGTACTTGCGGAGAGATAGAAGGTCTTGCTCGCGGGGTCATGTGGTACAGCTCTTATCTGGTACGCTGCCTAGTGAGGAAGAGTGCTTAGGCAGCGTGCATTGCAGTGGACGGATCCTACCGGCTGTCGGGATGTGGTGCAGCTTGAGAAACAGTGTTATCGGGCACTGCCGTCCGGAAGGGTGTTGCGTAAGTTGCATTGAATATTTAGGCCTGGTGATGAGCAAATCTACCGACGCCTATTCACTGGCGTATTACGCCCATCTCATCCGTGCAGCCAACAGGAGTCTGTTGAATGTGGTGAGCCATTACTTGTTAGTCTGACAGACTGCGTATTTTTCTCTGGGAGACCGATTTGATTGTTCTGTCACTGTCCGCACTTTGGTGATTTAGGAAGTATTTCTTTTGAATATTGTTTGATGTGGTTTCCTTGTGGTAAAACCAGTTTCTATTCTGGATAGTTTCTGGAAGTCCGTTATTGTTAAGTATAAGCCATTTAGGCATTGATGATATATCTCTGTCTGCGGATTATTCAGCCAATTGTACTGCCATGCACAGCTTAACTAGTAATTATTCTTGGCACACATTTCATGTTTTAATGTCCATTGAGTGGTTACTTTTCCTATGTCCTGAAATGCATGGCAAGTGCGTAAGTTTCCTGTCGCTACGTTGCAGTCAACTTGCCCATTGGCGCTACTGGTTGTAGAAACTTGTAAGTCACACACCATCTGTACCGGTCCGAGATTATTTGGTGTGTGGACTGGGTGTTCTTACTATGGAGGAGATGATTATGAACTGTTATTTATTTTCAAACCTGTCTGTCTGTCAATATTCCTAGTAATCAAGTACTTAAATCTTTAATTGGGTATGTTATTTTAAATATCTGAAACATGTTAATTTATCCCTTTAGTGGATTTTAAACTGTTTCATGATTGTAATTGCTTGGTTCCAGCTGTAGCCATGATGGTTATGATTTTAAAATATATTGTTTATTTGATTTCAGTTGATGTTCGTTCAGAGAACTTTATTTAAACTCTATTAATATAATTGGAATATGTCTTTTGAATGAGTGTGCGTAGTTTTCATTGCAGAGACTTGTGTAAAATAATATTAATTATTGTGTTAAAACTTAACCTAGTGCAGCTCCCTTCGGCAATAAATAATCTTCACTGTATCAGTCTTAATAAACTCTAAATTTTTGCAAACTAGTGTTGCGTATTGTTTTTCCATAGTTACCTAGTTGCTGTGTGCAGCCAAGCCACCACATAACAGTAGTTAGTTGAGATCAAAGAGGGTTTGCTGCATGACATATTCATGTTGGAAGCCAATAATATACGACGAATGCTACACGTATTAACTATTCACACTTTATAGCCAAAAATATCATCATACATATTTTTAGTTATATTTTATGACGAACTACAATTTCAAATATTGAAATCTGTTTCTGGAATTGAACTTAAGTGTAACAGGTAGATCCACACCTATTACAGTCTTGCTGAATTTCAGGAACAAACACAAACTTTAATTTTGAACTGTTCCAGGCATTTGGCTTCGTAGGATATGACCTGTCATTATTAACTCGTATATTTTTGGGACTGTAATTGTAACAACCAAATTACTCATAACATACCACAACAGGGTGACGAGAAAGATGGTTTCCCCGTAAGCAAACGAATATTGACAGAGGATTCTTTCCATGAGTGAGAATAAATTACAGAATACTACAGCGTCCAGTACAAGTTAGATGCTGATGGTTTTGGCGCTGTGGTAATTCTCAGAAAGACCGGTGCTGAGATCCCTATCTGGTAATGCAGAGCTATTGGATTTCCTGTGAGTCCCTTCGATCGGCTGAAGCAAAAGCCAATACGTTTCCAATGAAAAGCTTTCGACCTATTTTCTTACACGTTCACTGTGAGGCGTGGAGTATCCGAAAGCAGGAATTTTGTATCCGATGTTGAGCTCAAACACGAGTAAATGATGGATCAACCACAACCATGGCCGGCACTGAGATGTCAGTATAGGACGAATAATTAGAAGTAAGCGTCTCCAGTGGCCACAGAATTTGCGAGATAACGTCCTTATTGGTAGGAGACCCCTGATCGGCCAAGGAAGAGGTGGGAGGATGACTTGCATGGAGACCTGCAACAGTCAGCGACAGATGTGGGTGCATGGCAGATGTCGGCGACGGACAGAGGGCGATCGAGAAGGAAACTTGTAGCAGCGCACGATCCGTTGGGTTTGATCGCGTAAGAGCAAATAAACTAATACGACATGGCACTGTCTCTGAAGTCATCGTCTTCAATGTGATGTTAAAAACTGACTTTCCTTCGAAAACCATAGAGCAAGAATGAAAATAATACTCTATTTACTACAAAATAAGCGGAATAATATCATTCTGTTTAGAATATGACAAATGATCATACGAGGACTCAAATGTTTGCCAGTCTTCTTAAAAACTGCAGGTTCTTTGTCGAATTTCAACTATTTCGGAGTAGTCAGTGGAGGAAACAAAAGAATGGATTACCACAAGGCAGTATTCGTGCCCCAATGACATTATGTAGAAGTACTACCAGCTCCAACGAGGTATCACCAGAATCTTCCATATATCTTACACATGTTGTTCGGGTGATTTCCGTTTATATATAACGAAAAACTTTGTGTTCTGCCTTATGGCAGGTCTTTGCATGGGGGAAGCCTCGTCAGAGAGGTCACCCGCATGGGCGTCTAGGGAAGTGATTCCAGTGGTGGTTTCCCGTTGCCTTCCACTGATGATGATGAAATGATAATGAGGACAACACAACACCCAGTCCCTGAGCGGAGAAAATCTCCGACCCAGCCGGGAATCGAACCCGGACCCAGTCGGGGCGGACTTATATATATATATATATATATATATATATATATATATATATATATATATATATATATGTGTGTGTGTGTGTGTGTGTGTGTGTGAGAACCACGATCGCTTGATTTTTAAGCCCTTTAATCCAGTGACTAGTTTCGACGGAACATCTTGGGATCGGTATTATACTTTGCATGTATGTTCACGTACATGTGTCGTCGACATTTCGAGAACAAAGTGTAAATACATTGAAAAACTGTCTGAAGATAACACTACGATCCTATCGAAACTAGTAATTTGGATAAAAATCTTGGCTTTCACAGAAAAAAGAAAAAAAGCCAGAAGCTTCATTTATGTGACTCTGACAACCCACTTTGAGACTGAAAAAAAAAAAAAAAAGTCAGAAGCCCTATCAGCAATAGCGGACTACTGCCTAGAAAACTAACAGAAGCCTAACCCAATAAGAACACAGCTATGTACTACATAAAGAACAAGCTGGTTGCAAGAAAAATGCAAAAAGCTTCGGAGAACGTGCAGTTAGACGAAAGCCTAACACTTGAGTATTACACGTCACTTACAAAAGCACTTCAGAAACACCAAACTAAGGTGTCAGCAAGAAATAACAGCATTCTCAAATTAACTGAAACCAATTGGGTTTCAAACCTACAGTCTTTGAGAACTACTACCCTGTCTGTGTGCTACTGCACTGCGGAGTAAGCTTGCCCTGTTACGTACGGATTCAGTTATCCTCAATGAATCGACACTTCTCTGAACGAGACATGTCGACACATTGCTGGTGCCTTAAGACCAAAACCACTTGATAAATGTCGCCAAATTACAGGAATCGCTCTACCAGATATTAGAAGAGACGTTAGATTCATAAATTATAGAACAAAAGAACATCTGTAACTGTTGTATGGATATCGACCACTGCACAGTCAGTCTAGGAAGAGTATCCACTGTGTACACGAAAATCTAGATGAACTGTAACGTTAACATTAAGGAGGCCGGGATTCGCCATACTGGTTGATTGTACCAGTCGAACATCATGCGTGATACATAAGAAACACTGGTCTACTTGCGAATTCTTAGACAGACTTTACACTAGTGTTGGCAGATGCAGAACGAATACATTAAAGGAAGTTTCGAATGGTTCGAATGGCTCTGAGCACTATGGGACTCAACATCTATGGTCATCAGGCCCCTAGAACTTAGAACTATTTAAACCTAACTAACCTAAGGACATCACACAACGCCCAGCCATCACAAGGCAGAGAAAATCCCTGACCCCTCCGGGAATCGAACCCGGGAACCCGGGTGCGGGAAGCGAGAACGCTACCGCACGACCACGAGCTGCGGGCAAAGGAAGTTTCCTTAGACCATTTAGTCTCAATAAATGTGACGAGTATCAAATTACAGCCCATTTCACGAACTGCTGCAATTATGTATGCACAATGGATGAGCTGACGACAACAAAACGTAATGCCCGTGATTCTCTCAGCGGATACTGTTCCATATTACGTAATTAAATTTTTCCGGAGACACATGAGTCTCGACTTTATTTTCAATAATGTCAGAAGCTGAATAAATGAATAAAAATATGTGCCGCCGCCGGTACCTAAACGTCTTCTGGTTACTAAGCAGATGTGTCAGCCGCTACCCCTGCATAGCAGTGTGGGTAACGCAGATGCACAGACTTCCCTGTCTATATTAGAGAGGGCATTGGATTAAGGTAGTTAGAGCAGGTGTGTTACCTACCCTGCTATGCTGGAGTAATGGCTAACACATCTGCCTAGTAAGCAGAAGAATCGGGTTCAGGTCCCCGCTACCGCACAGATTTTAATTCATTTCCTCAGCTGGTATCATTACTGTTCCATATGTTTTGTCATTAAGTATCATTATGTAATGCTATTTTTTGTATCATACTATATTTTTAATACACATAAAGAAATAACAACTGGACAAATTATGAGGCACTCCCTTAAGAGGGCACACTGTTCACTTTGAAGCGCTGTAGTGGTGGTAAAATGGTGACCCTCCACCGTTGATGTAAGTCACGGCAGAGAACTGATGTTTACGTGGTTGTCTGTAATCAGCACAGTAAGATACACTATGTGACCAAAAGTATTGGGACACCGGGCTGAAAATGACTTACAAGTTCGTGGCGCCCTCCATCGGTAATGCGGGAATTCAATATGGTGTCCGTCCACCCTTAGCCTTGATGACAGCTTCAACTCTTGCAGGTATACGTTCAATCAGGTGCTGGAAGGTTTCTTGGGGAATGGCAGCCCATTCGTCTCGGAGTGCTGCAGTGGAGAGGTATCGATGAGGGTCTATGAGGCATGGCACGAAGTCAGCGTTCCAAAACATCCCAAATATGTTCTATATTATTGGGGTAGGACTCTGTGCAAGCCAGTCCATTACACGGATGTTATTGACGTGTAACCACTCCGCCACAGGCCGTGCGTTATGAACAGGTGCTCGATCGTGTTGAAAGATGCAGTCGCCAACGCCGAATTGCTCTTCAACTGTGGGAAGCAACAAGCTGCTTAAAACACCAATGTAGGCCTATGCTGTGATACTACCACACAAAACAACAAGGTTTGGAAGCCCCCTCTTTGAAAAACACGACCACACCATAACACCACAGCCTCCGAATTTTAATTTTGGCACTACACATGCTGGCATATGATGTCCACCGGGTATTCGCCATCCTCACCCTGCCATCGGATCTCCAAGTTGTGTAACGTGATTTGTCACTTCACACAACTTTTTCCACTTCAATCGTCCAATGTTTATGCTCGTTACACCAAGTGAGGCGTCGTTTGACGTTATCGCCGTGATGTGTGATTTTTCACCTCCCGCCTAACTGTCAGAGTACTTGCAGTGGATCCTGACACAGTTTGGAATTCCTGCGTGATGGTCTTCATAGAGGTCTGCTTATTACACATTACGACCCTCTTCAACTGTCGGCGGTCTCCGTCAGTCAATAGACGAGGTCGCCCCGTACTCTTTTGTGATGTACGTGACCCTTCACTTTTCCACTTCATTATCACATCGGAAACAGTGGATCTAGGGATGTTTAGGAGTGTGAAAATCTCGCGTACAGACGTATGACACAAGTGACAATCACCTAACCACGTTCGAAGTCCGTGAGTTCCGCGGAGCGCCATTCTGCTCTCTCACGATGTCTAACGACTATTGAGGACGCTGATGTGAAGTATCTGTTGGTAAGTGGCAGCACAATGCACCTAATATGAAAAACGTATGGCTGGCCGCTGTGGCAGAGTGGTTCTAGGTGCTTCAGTCGGGAACCGCGCTGCTGTTACGGTCGCCGGTTCGAATCCTGCCTCGGGCATGGATGTGTGAGATGTCCTTAGTTAGGTTTAAGTGGTTCTAAGTCTAGGGGACTGAAGACCTCAGATGTTAAGTCCCATAGTGCTTAGAGCCATTTGAACTATTTGAAAAACGCATGTTTTTTGGAGTGTCCGGATACTTTTGACCACATAGTTTAGGTGGACCTGGAGCGCGCCAGAGTGGGATAGCAATTCTCATGTTCAGACATGCCCATCAACATGTTGTGAAAGAACCTGCCCGATGTGTAAACGAGAAGTGGTGTACCACTCGCAACCAAGTAATACAGTCTAAGAAAACTGCTCTGAAAAAGATTTTAACCCACATAGGCCTGAGACAAGTGACACGCATAGTCACAGGCAATGGTTGCAAGCCCGACAGCAACTTCTTCCGTCAGCGCATCCAGGCCAATTTCAGTCTGCCAACACTACGTTGATAACTATGCAACGGGCATTTGAAGCCGAGAAGCTCGTAAAACCGCATCTCTCTCAGTGCTACATAAAGCGGCACCATGTGTCATAGAAATGTGGGAATATCTGGGTTAAACAACACTGAAACTCGTCAGTAGCTGACTTGGGCAGTAGAGGTAGGTCGGACGCGACCATTATGTCGCCTCTTTGCGAATAACGCCATGCGTCGATGGCACCGACGGATGGTTTTATGGCGTTTTGGAGGTGTTTTACGTATCAATACTTAGACCTGTTCTTTGAGGTTTCTGTGAACACAGATCAGGAGTATATCTCAACGTCATCGATTACGACGTGTTGCCTTTTCTCCTTCATCTTCAGAATGAGTATTCTGTGAAAATTCCCGTGGAAAACACAAAGAACACAACAATCGTTTTAAAAGGACCGCACACATAGGAGGCATAATATTACGCCTTGACTTTCCCGCCAACTCATTCAGTCTTAATCCCACAGAATATGTCTATGACTATAAGTTTTTTTTTTTTTTTTTTTTTTTTTTTTTTTTTTTTTTTTTTTTTTTTGGTCATCAGTCTACTGACAGGTTTCATGCAGCCCACCACGAATTCCTTTCCTGTGCTAACCTCTTCATCTCAGAGTAGCACGTGCAACCTACGTCCTCAATTATTTACTTGACTTATTCGAATCTCTGTCTTCCTCTACAGTTTTTGCCCTCTACAGCTCCCTCTAGTACCATGGAAATCATTCCCTCATGTCTTGGCAGATGTCCCATCATCCTGTCCCTTCTCCTTATCAGTGTTTTCCACATATTCCTTTCCTCTCCGATTCTGCGTAGAACTTCCTCATTCCTTACCTTATCAGTACACCTAATTTTCAACATTCGTCTATAGCACCACATCTGAAATGCTTCGATTCTCTCTTTTTCCCACAGTCCATGTTTCACTACCATAGAATGCTGTACTCCAGACGTACATCCTCAGAAATTTCTTCCTCAAATTAAGGCCGGTATTTTATATTAGTAGACTTCTCTTGGCCAGAAATGCCTTTTTTTGCCATAGCGAGTCTGCTTTTGATGTCCTCCTTGCTACGTCCGTCATTGGTTATTTTACTGCCTAGGTAGCAGAAATCCTTAACTTCATTGACTTCATGACCATCAATCCTGATGTTAAGTTTCTCCCTGTTCTCATGTCTACTACTTCTCATTACCTTCGTCTTTCTCCGATTTACTCTCTAACCATACTGTGTACTCATTAGACTGTTCATTCCGTTCAGCATATCATTTAATTCTTCTTCAGTTTCACTCAGGATAGTAATGTCATCAGCGAATAGTATCATTGATATCCTTTCACCTTGTATTTTAATTCCACTCCTGAACCTTTCTTTTATTTCCATCATTGCTTCCTCGACGTACAGATTGAAGAGTAGAGCGAAAGGCTACAGCCTTGTCTTACACCCTTCTTAATATGAGCACTTCGTTCTTGATCGTCCACTCTTATTATTCTCTCTTGGTTGTTGTACATATTGTATATGACCCGTCTCTCCCTATAGCTTACCCCTACTTTTTTCAGAATCTCGAACAGCTTGCACCATTTTATATTGTCGAACGCTTTTTCCAGGTCGACAAATCCTATGAGAGTGTCTTGATTTTTCTTTAGCCTTGCTTCCATTATTAGCCGTAGCGTCAGAATTGCCTCTCTCGTCCCTTTACTTTTCCTAAAGCCAAACTGATCGTCACCTAGCGCATTCTCAATTTTCTTTTCCATTCTTCTGTATATTATTCTTGTAAGCAGCTTCGATGCATGAGCATATCGTATATATTCTTCCAAGTTTTCGCTGAAACTGGTATTGTATGAACTCATATTTCCATCAAGACGACCCCGTTTCGACAGCTCTTGCCGTTTTGAAGTCATCCTGCAATTATGGTACCATTTGTTTTGTAATATTATGCGATAAAAGTATAATGCTTAGGTTTGTGTTTTGTTTTTCAATACGTCTTGCTTATTGATGGGAGCTTCATCATTTATGTTTCAGTATAGTGCAATTCACCGAAAGAGCCAAAGAAACTGGTACATCTGCCGAATATCATGCAGGACCCCCGCGAGAACGCAGAACTGCCGCCTCACGACGAAACCTGGACTCGACTAATGTCTGAAGTAGTGCTAGAGGGAATTGACACTATGAATCTCGCGGGGAAGTGGAGACCTCTTCTGAACAGTAAATTGCAAGTCATTCCAGATATACTCAATAATGTTCATGTCTGGGGAGTTCCGTGGACAGCGGAAGTGTTTAATCACAGAAGAGTTCCGGAGCCACTCTGTAGCAATTCTGGACGAGTGGGTGTCGCATTGTCCTGCTGGAATTGCCTAAGTCCTTCGGAATGCGCAATGGACATGAATGGATTCAGGTGATCAGACAGGATCACCTGTCAGAGTCGTACCTAGACGTATAAGGGGTCCCCTTATCACTCGAACTGCACACACCTCACATCTTTACAGAGCCTCCACAAGCTTGTACAGTCCCTTGTTGACATGCAGGGTCCGTGGACTAATGACGTTATCTCCAACCATGTACACGTCCATCCGCTCGATACGATTTGGAACGAGACTCATCCGACCAGGTAATATGTTTCCTGTCATCAATACTCCAATGTCGGTGCTGATGGGCCCAGGTGAGGCGTAAAGCTGTGTGTCGTGCAGTCATCATGGGTACATGAGTGGGCCTTCGGCTCCGGAAGCCCATATCGACGATGTTTCGTTGAATGGTTCGCACGCTGACCCTTGCTGACGTCCGGGCATCGAAATGTGTAGCAATATGTGGAAGGATTGCACTTCTGTCACGTTGAACGATTGTCTTGAGTCATCCTTGGTCCCGTTCTTGCAAGATCTTTTTCCGGCCGCAGCGACGTTCAACATTTGATGTTTTTCCATATTTCCGATTTCACAGTACACTCATTATATTTTCGTACGGGAAATCCCCTACTTCATCGCTACCTCGGGGGAGCAGTGTCCAGTTGTTCGTGCGCCGACCGTAACACCACGTTGAGACTCACTTTAATCTTGATAACCTCCCACTGTAGCAGCAGTAACCGATCTAACGACTGCGCCAGGCACTTGCTGTCATATATAGGCGTTACCGACTGCAGCGCCGTATTCTGCCTGTTTGCGTATCACTATATTTGAACACGCATGGCTGTATCAGATTCTTTGGCTATTCAATGTACATGGTGTGAAGCTTACACTACAGTACGATATAATTATTTACTGTTTCTTGTGCTTTGTTTTTCCTTTTTCTGCTTTATTACCGTGATAGTTTGAAAGAGGTATTTCGGGATAAGCTTCGTAAATTCCTTTGTTTGTATAACTATGTTTTTGTTTAAGTCATGCAGTTATCATTCGTGTAACAGCTATTTTCAGTAGTTCTGATGCTGCATGTATTCAAATTCATTAAAATCTTGAAATTCATTTTCCATTAACAGAATAATACGAAGTACTTTTTTGTGTGCATTGTTTTGACTGTCGGCAGTACATTTTAGTGCACTCAGCAGACTGTAAAACTAAAGAGAAATATGCCAACGCATTTCCTTGCCCTGAACTGAAATTAGGAACTTTAATCTTGAATGTACGGTGCCCCGACCACCGCGCAGTCGATATGAATATGGTGACGTGCACGGTACTGATAGTTTGATGCATATTGAGGACTGTTAAGTCAAGTTACTAGTAACTTACTGTACGCGTACTTTCTTATTGCGGTCGGTTGTATTGTGAAATGTGCCGACCCGCGACCGAAGGCAAACATATAAATTAAAAACTGTGACAAGCAACGCCTAATAAACATTATGTCGTCGAAATATGTGACGCATTAATTGAACGAAGCCTGTCTTATTTTTGGCACTGCTTGTAGATGCGCTAATTAAGATACTTCTAAAAACCTCGTGCTTTCTTGCTACATTCAGAACGGGCGGCTACGATCAAGAGCAACGACAAAACGACCATAATTCGTGATCTGCAACCTTCAGGATTATGGACTAACAACCCGGACGTCACCAACTCGCCGGCTGCAGCAGCTAAGTCGAGATTGACTTTGAACAACATTGAAAATATTCCCAACTCTAGGGAACTATTTCTCTAAACTATGTGATAAGGACTTTTTGCAAAAGCAATGGTAGTTTCTCAAAATGGTTCAAATGGCTCTGAGCACTATGGGACTCAACTGCTGAGGTCATTAGTCTCCTAGAACTTAGAGCTAGTTAAACCTAACTAACCTAAGGACATCTCAAACATCCATGCCCGAGGCAGGATTCGAACCTGCGACCTTAGCGGTCTCGCGGTTCCAGACTGCAGCGCCTTTAACCGCACGGCCACTTCGGCCGGCGGTAGTTTCTCATTGCCACCAGTTTAACTAACTGCAAATTATCGCACTGACCTGCAACTGAATTATAATTAAAAGCTGTTTCGTTTAATGCTGCGCGGGGTAGCTGTGCCACGATTCGTGCGGCTCCCACCGTCCGAGGTTCGCGTTCTCTCTCGGGCATGGGTGTGTGCGCTGTTCTTCGCGTAAGTTAGTTTAAATTAGATTAAGTAGTGTGCAAGACTACTGACCGATGACCTAAGCAGTTTGGTCCCACAGGAACTTACCACAAATTTTCAATTTGTTTCGCTCATTAAATGTTTTTTTAATGTTACTTAAAATCCGTCTTGATTGCAAATTTTTTTTATTATTCATATGACCGGTTTCGGTTCATTCAGAATCATCTTCAGATCTGTAAAAATAATTACACTAATTTACTATTTCACGAAAGCAAATCTTTTTCATCCTATCTAATCAACATCAAATGTACCAGAACGTACCTGATATTTCAGTTACAGGAGTAACCCGTCCAAATCCAGCAACTTTCACACGCTACGTCACATAAAATAGGTTGGCAGAGTGCACGTCATTTATATTAATTATAACACTATAACCGACAGGTGGCGTCTGGTACATTTGTTACATTCCATTTGCACTTACTGTTTTCAGCAGATCTTTTTTATATTAAAAATATTTAATTAAAATATGTAGATGTCAAAGCTAAAATCTGTACTTGTCAGGATTAAAAAACAGTAAAATTATAATTTTTATGCGATCTAAAGGGCATAGGGCGATTTATATATCTATGGTGCTGGTGTGAACTTGTTTTCTTCTACGGTCTGCTTCCGTGGTTCCCGCCACTTTGGTGTTGTGCCGCGGTCCGCTCAGTCGTCTGCTGTCCATCGCCGCGGGCAAGAGTGCCGCACTCAGTCTCGAATATTGAAAACAACTTAGACATCCTGCATAGAGCTCACAAGGGACGGTTTCTTAGCATTTTAGAAGAGATCGAAATATACACCCTCAAAAATTAAGATCCGGATTTAATCCTCAACGAACAAAGCGAACTCAATCATAACGCCTATTTTAGCATTTATGACGACCTACTAAGATGACAACTGTTGCGTATGGAGATCCAGGCCGAGGGATGAGAGATGATGCGCGGTGGAGAAGCCGGAAGACACGTGCAACGCCTGGCGTCGTTGACGGGGCCCTCCTGTGCGGCCCTCTTGCCCGCGGCGATGGACAGCAGACGACTGAGCGGACCGCGGCACAACACCAAAGTGGCGGGAACCACGGAAGCAGACCGTAGAAGAAAACAAGTTCACACCAGCACCATAGATATATAAATCGCCCTATGCCTTTTAGATCGCATAAAAATTATAATTTTACTGTTTTTTAATCCTGACAAGTACAGATTTTAGCTTTGACATCTACGTATTTTAATTAAATATTTTTAATATAAAAAAGAACTACTGAATACAGTATGTGCAAATGGAATGTAACAAATGTACCAGACGCCACCTGTCGGTAATAGTGTTATAATTAATATAAATGACGTGCACTCTGCCAACCAATTTTATGTGACTTAGCATGTGAAAGTTGCTGGATTTGGACGGGTTACTCTTGTAACTGAAATATCAGGTACGTTCTGGTACATTTGATGTTGATTAGATAGGATGAAAAAGATTTGCTTTCGTGAAATAGTAAATTAGTGTAATTATTTTTACAGATCTGAAGATGGTTCTGAATGAACCGAAACCGGTCAATGAATAATATAAAAAATTTGGAATCAAGAGGGATTTTAAGTAACATTATATAATCACTGATTGCTGTTATCCCATAAGACATTATGTCTGTTTTTGCAAAGTTTGTGCCACGTCAGGCTTCGGGATACATTACGAAATTCATACGTATTAGGACAAAGATAATGAAAGAAAACTTGAAAATAAAATTTAACAAAACATGCTTAGACGCAGGGATTACTCCTAACTACGCAAAAGTAAAAATCAGGAATATGTCAAACATAGCACAAATAGTAAAACGTAAAAGTGAAGTATTATGGATTAAAACTCAAATTCGAGAAGCATATAAAATGAAAGACAAGTTAAATAGAGAAGCATTTAATCTTCACTTGATTTTAGGTGACATTTTATGTCCATTACAGTTCACATACGTAAGCAGAGAGATTGAAAATAGAATTGGCAGGGAGTGAGAATTAACTCTGAACAGACATCAGAAGAAGCTTTTTAACCTAGGTGTAGATTTTAATACTGATAACGAAACGGCGTATAAAAAGTTGCATACTTTTTGTGAGAGGGTCGTGAACTTAACTGAGATAGAACTAACAAAAGATGAGGAGAGTCTTTTAAATAAAGGGCTGCAATATAACCTAAATCCCGCAATTAACTCAAATACAATAAAAAAGACTGCCGCAGAAGTGAAAATTGCATGTGATATCGCAAATATGAATAGATACGAACAGACAAACACGGCAATTAAAGTAAAGAAGTCGACTATAGATGAAATGCACTCTGCTCACAAGAACAGAAACGAACTACTAACTCTTAAGGGCTTGAATAAGAAGTTAGAATCACGTAAGGCTATCGTCACAAAGGCAGATAAGGGCGGCACTATGGTTTTAATACACGATACAGACTATATAGAGAAAACTGAAAAGTTCTTTATGGAAAACGGAATAGTAGAAGTCAAGAAAGATCCAACCAAGAAATTTCAAACAGAAATAAGGAAACAAATAGATAACAGTGTATTTCTATTCACAGAGGAGGAAAAGTTTAAACTGAAAGTAATGAATCCGCGAATCCCCGAATTACGATCACAAATAAAGCTCCATAAAGTAGAAAAATCGATTCGCCCAATCGTTAATAACACCAGCAGCCCAAGTTATAAATTAAATAAAGAGCTAAATAACAGATTGAAGGCGGCATATACATATCGTCGGACTTTCAACATTAGCAACAGCTACGAATTTGCCGAGCAAATTAAAGACGTACTTATACCTCAGAATGCGTCACTAGCTTCATTGGATGTCACCAATCTGTACACAAACATTCCCGTAATAGAAACGATTGAGATCATTAAGAACAATCTCCTCACTCATGGTAAACTGGCACTGGGGGAAGTGATTGAACTAGTGGAAATGCTGGAACATGTCTTGTCGTTCAATTACTTTACTTTCAATGGTAAAATTTATCAACAGAAAGACGGGCTGGCAATGGGGAACAGTTTAGCTGGGACGCTGGCTGACATTTTTGTAAATCACTTAGAAAACAAATCCTTGATGAAAATCCTAATATCGCTGAGAAAATTGAATATTACAGGAGATATGTGGACGACTCCATTTTATTATACAAAGGAGATAAAAATGATATCGAAAACTTAGCACAAAAAATTAGCTCTCAACACCCGAAAATTAGATTCACCATGGAATTTGAAGAAAACAACCGTATAGATTACTTAGATTTAACACTAATAAAGAAAAAAGGGAAGCATGAATTTAGCATATTCAAAAACCTACGTGTACAGATCTAGTTATCAATGAGCGCTCTTGTAACCCACCGCGATACAAATGGGCATATTTTACTTCGATGGTATACAGGCTACTAAGATTGCCACTAAGCCAACACGAAGTAGAAAAGGAGTTAAGTATTTTAAAACAAGTGGCCGTAGCGAACGGATATACGTGTAAGCAGGTGATGAATATTTATAGGAAGATAAAGAAGAGGCAAATGGAACAAACAGAAGGAAGTCAAGTAGCAGTTAAGAGGAACAACAAGAAAAAATATGTAGCTCTCACTTACAATGGAAGAATTGCAGACAAAATTGAAAGATGCTTTCGTAGATCCGACGTTAAAATAGGGTTCCGAACAAATAACACGTTAAAATTGAAGCTCCGGCATAGAATATGTAATAGTAGGAATAAATTTCAGGATTCAGGTGTATATAAAATCATATGTAATGACTGCTGTAAACAATATATAGGCAAACTGGTAGGAACTTTGAAACCAGATTCAGGGAGCACACCTACTCTCAAAACAAAACAGCTTTTGGGGCGCATATGGCTGCGACAAAGCACTCAGTCACGAATATTGAAAACAACTTAGACACCCTGCATTGAGCTAACAAGGGACGGTTTCTTAACATTTTAGAAGAGATCGAAATATACACCCACAAAAATTAAGATTCGGATTTAATCCTCAACGAACAAAGCGAACTCAATCATAACGCCTATTTTAGCATTTATGACGACCTACTAAGATGACAACTGTTGCGTATGGAGATCCAGGCCGAGGGATGAGAGATGGTGCGCGGTGGAGAAGCCGGAAGACGCGTGCAACGCCTGGCGTCGTTGACGGGGCCCTCCTGTGCGGCCCTCTTGCCCGCGGCGATGGACAGCAGACGACTGAGCTTACCGCGGCACAACACCAAAGTGGCGGGAACCACGGAAGCAGACCGTAGAAGAAAACAAGTTCACACCAGCACCATAGATATATAAATCGCCCTATGCCTTTTAGATCGCATAAAAATGATAATTTTACTGTTTTTTAATCCTGACAAGTACAGATTTTAGCTTTGACAACTACATATTTTAATTAAATATAAAAAAGATCTAGTGAATACAGTATGTGCAAATGGAATGTAACAAATGTACCAGACGCTACCTGTCGGTAATAGTGTTATAATTAATATAAATGACGTGCACTCTGCCAACCAATTTTATGTGACGTAGCATGTGAAAGTTGCTGGATTTGGACGGGTTACTCCTGTAACTGAAATATCAGGTACGTTTTGGTACGTTTGATGTTGATTAGATAGGATGAAAAAGATTTGCTTTCGTGAAATAGTAAATTAGTGTAATAATTTTTACAGATCTGAAGATGGTTCTGAATGAACCGAAATCGGTCATATGAATAATAAAAAAAAATTTGGAATCAAGACGGATTTTAAGTAACATTATAAAATCACTGATTGCTGTTTCCCATAAGACATTATGTCTGTTTTTGCAAAATTTTTGTAAATGATTTTTACTAGAGATTTTACAATTGTACAAACCCATTAACTTGCGACACTGTCTTCATTATTGCAAATAACTGCTATTATAATCAAATAGGCTGAAGATATTCAGTCTTCATTATTTATTCGCTTTTTAATTTCTTATTCATATTTATTTTTGTTATTTGCATTTTGCTTTGTTTCTTGGCGCAGATTCTCGCATAGGTTACGGTGTCTTGAGTACGTGTGCAGTGCCCGTCATTACTTTGGCAAACAGTAGCACAACACGACTTTTCCAGTGGGTTTGGTGAAATATTTTGCTAGGAATAATTATTTTAATTTCGGCAGATCTGTGAATAATCGTCACGTTACAGTTTTAAGAAATTTACTCGAATGTGTGACCGTAACATTTAGCTAATCCTGGGAAAAGTTAAATGTTTATGTTTTCAGTTACCTCAAAACTTACATACGTGAGAAATTAGGGAAGGGGCATCAGGTTTCCTCCACTTTTATTAAACGATCATGGTTATTTCTAGATAGATTAACACTCGAAGGAGGTCCTGGGTCTGCATATACGGTTAAGTTTCGTGAAAGGACTGAGTCACAATGCGCATAATGGCTTACATAAATGTTAGTAATCGTTTTCTTTTAAGTTTCAGATGCCATGACGTTCCTTACAATGCTGTAAACAACTGATAACATTTACGAGAGCCATATACTTTAATATTACTCGATATTGACACAACCATTAACACAGACATAATCCACATACACTTGTAGCATAATATTCTGTGGCGTATATTGTAGAATGAACAAATGCTAACATATACGTTAGCAAAATATCTTTACCGTGTAGCATTACAAAAAACTGTACCAGTATCGTAGGATCACTCTCAAATTTAGAAAACTGTCGAAAGTAGCTCGTTATGATGTAAATATAACGAGTTAGTAAAATGGAATAACAAACGCTGCCGGAAAAAAGTAAAATAAAAACACTTCTAGAGGATTCAAGTTCGCTCAGGACTTACTTTTGCATCAGTATATGTGGAGTACATGACGTGATAAAAATAAATGTTAATGTCGTGTGACTAGGGCCTCCCGTCAATTAGACTCTTCGCTGGGTGCAAGTCTTTCGATATGACGCCACTTTTGCAACTTGCGTGTCTATGGGGATGAGATGATGATGATTAGGACAACACAACACCCAGTCCCTGAGCAGAGAAAATCTCCGACCCAGCCGGGAATCGAGCCCCGGCCCCTAGGATTGACATTCTGTCGCGCTGACCACTTTTCCTTTTCGTTGATCTTGTTCTATATTGTTCGTTGAATTTGTTCGTGGCGGACGTCCGATGACACTCGTTCCGGTTGTTCGTTGATCCGTTCACTCAGTTTTTTTAATTACAGAGGGTAGCTTAACCCTCTGACCGAACACGCTGAGCTACCGTGCCGGCATCACTCAGCTACCGGGGGCGGACACGTGATAATGTTTACAGATCAGAAGTATAAGTAGTTCTGACGTACTAGGCATCGACCGATGGCGAAACACTCATGGTAGGACGTGGTGTAGTCCCCATGGGCAGCAAAGCAGGCGCTGACTTTGGTATCCAGTCTATCCCACAGATGGGGAATACTGTCCTGGGGTACGTTATGCCAGGCCTACTCGACATCTTCACGTAGCTCTGTAAGAGTCGCACAAGGCAAATCTCGTTCTAACACGTCCCACACGTGCTCGACTGGAGACACCTCTAGAGATCGTGCTGGCCAGAGAAGTAGCTACACGTCTTGCAGAGCACGTTGTTTCACGGACAGTGTGTAGGCAAGCGTTATCCTATTGGAACAACACATCACCTTACTGTTGCTAGAACGACAAAATAACGGGGCTAACAACCTTCTGTCCCTACCGTGCGCTGGTTAGCGTCCTCTTCAGAAACACCAAAGGTGAACAAGAGTTGTAGCGTTTCGCACTCCGTATTATAGATATCTGGAGTGGAGCCATTGTATATTGCATTCAGCTCGACAGCGCCCACCAGGTTGACATCGTACGCGCCAACGACCATCGTTTGCATGCCGACGGTATCTGCTTTCACCACTTAAGACTACGGCTGGCCATTCAATCTGCTAAGTGGTCGTCTGATGGTACCAGTCGATCCGCGCATATCGATGTTGTGACGTGACTGGAAGATGCGTGCGTGCCGGTAGTCCCACTGCTAATAACCGGTTTGCAACAGTCTGTGACAAGTCTGGCCTCACAAACGCTTTTATGTGTGCTGTGGTAGCCGTACGATCTTACACTTCTGCCCTTACGATGCCACGATCCCGGTGGGTGTCAGTGCTGCGTGCACGTCCATAACCTCAGCTATGGGTGTCAGAATTTTCATGTGAGCACTGAAAGCAGCCTCATAGCACACCTGACACAGCACATCTAACTTGTATGGGAGTTCTCCGAAATGAACATCCCGCCATTCGGAAGGTCACAATTTGACCAGTTACAAACGTGCTCCATTGGCTGTAGGAAGCACGACTGAATCTCCGTGGTATGGTTGCCTACTTGCTTCACACATTTGCACCACACAGACCCTTCTGGCTGTGAGCATTGCCTGCTAAACGGTAGATACACACGGCGCTCCTGAACCGATGTTGCTACAATATCGGTCGGTGGACGACGTTGGAACCAATATCCTGTCTCCCTAAGCGGCATATGCCACCATCGGATCAAACTCCACGTGGTCTTATCAGATATACTATTTTCGTTTTTCCCCGGCAGTGTATCTAATATGTCGTTTTTCGGCGTAATACGTGCAGCAAGCCTGTTGGAAAGAAAACCTTTGGATTTTGTGACTAGGGATATCTGGTACAGACGGTGCGACGCAGCAGCCAACATTCGCACAATTTGGTAGTTAACGGAACATAACCATCAGTATGTGGGTGTCACTGGGTATGGTATAACTGAAGAAACTTTTGGAGTTCTTTGTCCGAATGAGACCATCATCTAGACTAGAGGTGATGTTACACGGTCTTAGAGCGATGTAGGCTGAGGGTGCTTGTTTAGATAAAGCATTATCGGAAAGCTTGTAAAGTAAGGGTTTGTAAAACCAAAATACAAGGAAAAAAATGTTTCCTGAATTTTCGTACGTTTACATGTTGCTAAGCATTTAAGGAATTTTAAGGAATTAATAATAAACAACATTTGGAACTTTGTTAGACAGTTCAGTACTTCTAGTTTGGTTTTTTAGTTACTGCAAGCTACGCAAGGAAAGTAAGTGCTATTGTTATATCGTGTGAAACTATTTTCTGCAGAGATATTATATATAGAAGTGGCTTCAAATGAACTTAGATAGGAGGATCAGTTTGTTTAGAGTCAGAAGTAGCATTGAAGCCTAAATGTGTTTGGCAATGTGAGGTTTGGACAGTGTTAACAAGTATCGTATAGGAATCTCATTACAGTCGTAATACATAAGGATGGTGTTTGTCTTCGCAAAACGCCAGTAAAACAAAGCCACTCCACTATTGCACACGAATTGTGCCGTTCTCCATTTTTAGATTGTTTAAATATAAGTACATTAATCCAATGGCTCGAGGGATACTGGTAACAAAATGATGCCTTCTATACGTCGACCAGATGATGGTGTCATAGAAACTACGTGTCAATACTGACACATACGACATTCTTTTATGGTTTCTTGATGATATTTTATAAAAAAGGATAAAAATAAAATAATATAAGCTTGACTCTCAGGGGTCAGCACTTCAGAAGCATTCTAATGTCATCTCTTTTATTTTTTATTAAATTTTTTCAGTCGTATAGTAGCGCCTGATAGTTTTCGTGACCTCGCTACAACAATGATTTGCAGGGAACACATTGTGCACATGTGGGATCGATCTAGATGGTTGTAAAACAATAAACTGGTAGCCAAGATCGTAGGAATTCTTTTTATTCCACGATTACCGGTTTCGGCGAAACTAAATTCGCCATCATCGGATCTTAGGACACATACAGGTTACAACATCAAGGCAGACGATGGTGATATCAGTAGTTGCCTATAACTCTCAGATCTTACAAAATTGTCATACGTAGCATATAGGTACCTAGCTTGCACTTGTGTGTGATGGAGACACTTAACATTTATAAGTCATCTCTCTTGGACGCCTATATGCTACGTATGACAATTTTGTAGGGCCTGTGTGTTATAGGCAACTACTAATATCACTATTGTCTGCCTTGACGTTGTAACCTGTATATGTCCTAAGATCCGATGATGGTCACTTTAGTTTCACCAAAACCGGTAATCACGGAATAAAAAGAATTCTTGCGATCTTGGCTACCAGTTTTTTGTTTTACAACAGTGATTTGCTACAAACGAGTAAGCTAGGCACATGATATCCTGGGAAACTGACAAATTTACATAAATTTTAATTCAGTTGTTGATTAATTAAGAATTACGCTCATGACTTTAATTTTAGAAAATTTTAACCTCTCCAAAACATTGCAAAAGCAGTCTTGATTTCCCGAAGTGTCAGGTGGGTAATGTGGGTGAATACCTTCCACTAAGTACCATACTGCCGACAGATTAATTTTAGTGCAGTCAGGCAACTTCAAACGCCATCTTTAGTGCTGTCAGTCTACATTAAAATGTTGATGATGCTCTTGTTCATTTGAAGAGCGAAATCAATATACAAAAATTACCAAACGTGACTCCATTGTCAACTTATATAACGGAGTACTTATATGCTACTGCTATTAGTAGTCATCATTGACTGAACCTGGCATGAGACATCATACGTTTATGTCAGTGAAAGCCAAAATGAGTCAAGTAAGCCAAATTTCAAGACTTTTTGCTGTAAGAAATGATAATTTTTCAATACTTCAATGTAAGGGAATGTAAATAGTTTGAAGTTGCTATTCCAAATAATTTCTAGACAGTTAGCCACAAAACCATTATGATTGTGAATATTCCTTGTACGTGAGAAAATGTGGTAACTAATCTTTCATCCGTGGGTGTTTTAGTTACTTTACTACACTGAAAAAAACATTAATAAGTAACAGCAATGAAACAAGCTACATTTATGTTAAGCAAAGCGTATTCAACTAATATTTACGTATTACAATAAGTATTTTACTGTTCAAATATTAAGTAACAGATGAATTGCTTTCCAAGCTACACATGACTATAGAAGATGATGAAATCTAAAGGAAATCGTCAGTCCAGTATAATTGACATTGGTGCTAGGATACGTTGTACGAAACTACTGTAATGCTCAAAAAGAGATAGTAGCTGCTACTATAACTGAGCTTTCTCGTATAGCTCTAAGTAAATGAGAACGTTCTTGCCTTTCTAATGACGAACAAACGTATGAGCAGTAATCAGCCAACACACTACAGCATCTTCCCGATTATTAACAACAAATACAACTCTAGTTCACCATACTGCTTACTATCAACCACAGTTGCTCAACTTACGGAGCGACCAACATTAACTCTTTATGGACTTCAAGTCGAGCACTCGACGTAAGGGTATAAAAGTGACGACTCACTACTACAATTAAACACGTTTCACAGCTTCTTTCAATATCGTACAGCGCATTTCAACACACATGAATACTGCCTAACCGAGCGAGGTGGCGCAGTGGTTAGACACTGGACTCGCATTCGGAAGGACGACGGTTCAATCCCGCGTCCGGCCATCCTGATTTAGGTTTTCCGTGATTTCCCTAAATCACTCCAGGCAAATGCCGGGATGGTTCCTCTGAAAGGGCACGGCCGACTTCCTTCCCCATCCTTCCCTAATCCGATGAGACCGATGACCACGCTGTCTGGTCTCCTTCCCCAAACCTACCAACCAACCAATACTGCCTAAGACTTTGTTTCACTAACTTCTGACCGTGTCTCAAAAAGTGTTGCCCTAACAACGTGCGCCAGTTTCAGACAAGGCGACAAAGTAAAAGGCGTTGTACTTTCTCTACCTCAGTTGTATAGGACCAGAAGTAGTATAATGATAGCTCAGGTAAAGATCAGGTATTTACGTTTCCATTTTCTACTTCTGACAAAGTTAACAAACCTTTTCTCTACAAGAACAGAAAAATTAAATTAACAAGAGACATATTATACACACACGATGTACACAACATCACTTAAATAATAAAAGAATACATTTTCCACTGATGGCTGTGTCGTGCTTTATTAAAATCGTGCTATAAGCTAATTTCAGCAGTGAGAAATTATCAAGCACATTTTCTGTGTCACCTATTACATAACTGACCTGTCAGGATGCAGCACCTAGAGTACGACTTATGGTTTCATGTACGTGGCATAAAAGAAATTGATGAGCACAATATGTAACACATGACCTAAAAATGTGCTCGATAATAGCTCACGGCAGAAATTAGCTTATAGCACGATTTTATAAAGCACAATACAGCCTATAACGGACAATGTATTCTTTTATTAAACGCTTAGGCTGTGGATCCCCATGGTAGCAAAATCATCAGCTAAATAATTACTGTTCAGAAGACCTGTTCATAGTATATAGTCGATATAATAGTACGCTGACAAAGGTGTGAGATAACGTGTTGTCACATTACATTCTCGTTTTGATGTAATACACCGGGACATGTTACGAAAAGTTCACATAACGCAGTGGATGTGTGGAAGAACGTGAATGACGCTATGTACTGCTGAGTCAACGGAGGTGGTTTCATCGGAGGTGGTTTCATCGGCGTGATAAAACCGCGAACCGTCTTATCCCGGCCTTCGCCCCAAGAGAAACAGCAAGTAAATATTGGGCTAAAAGAGCGGGCGTCGAAGTGTTTACGTTCGCTAAGCGACGGGAGAGGTACTCTATATGTCGAAGCACGTACCGGACAGGAACTCTTCTTCTTCTTCTTCTTTCGCTTACAAGGGAACCACACCTAGTTGCCATGACCGATTTTGGCCAAATTTATGGTACGTACAGGACTTGGCCGCAAATAAAACTGACAGAAGTGGGAACTGCAGACGTTCAAGCGTTAAGAAAAGGTAGCATTTGTGGTGCGGATTGGGTGAGGTACAAGCCATTTACATGAGTGTGGTTTCGATGTAGAGGCTGGGGTTGTGGAAACAGTTCAGAACGGTGATCTGAGAGTGATGTCGTCGAATCCTTGTACCTGAACTACTCTTATTTTCAATTTTTACGCTACTTATAGTGCAAATACACTCGGAAGAAATGAAAACACGATACTCCACGAATGAGTTATGTAAATTCGTCACAAGTTGATATTCGTACAGGTATCAATGTAAAATGTGAAATTGTAAACTTTGGCAGCCGACGAATGAATATGGGACACGGCACCGCAATTTCACAGCGCCGCTAGCAAGGATAGCAACAAGGGAACACGTCGGTACTGGGGCGTAAAGTCTTTGCGAATTTCATTCCGTGTACTCAGTTGGAAAGTAGCTCGCAGACAGGCGTTGAACAAATGGCAGACGCGTAGTTGGGTTCCAAGATGCCAGCTGTAGTAATTATCGAATCGCTCGACATTTGAATAGGAGCGATGTCACTATGCGATTGTTGACGAGAATGAATGAACAGTGGACGAACACGTCCTCAAGGAGAAGCGGTCGACCTAACAAGATGACAGAACATGAGGAGCAAACAGTCATCAGCGAGGTACTCTGAGCCCCAGATTCAACGTCATCGATACGAAATGCAACTCGTGCTTCAGTAGCCGCGACGACCATTAATAGGCGGCTCACAGAAAGGGGGTGAGCTCAAGGCGCCACTTGCGCCAACTACTGTTGACCACTGTACACCAACGAGCCCCTGTGAAATGGTGTCTGGCACTGTCGACTGGAATCTCTTTACATGAAGTAAACTTGTCTTCATTGCTGAGTCCCGCTTAGAACCGCTTCCAAGCCGGAAGCAAGTATTGACAGGTGTGAGCATTTCTGAACTATCAGTTTAACAAATCATGCTTGAAAAATAGAGACACGAAATATTTATAGAAGAATGGAAAAAACTGGCAGAAGCAGACCTCGTGGAAGACCAGTTTCGATTCTGGAGAAATCTACGAACACACGACCTTTCGATCACACTTAGTGAACTGCTTAAGGAAAGACAAACATGTTTATGGAATACGTAAATTAGAGAGGGCTTCTGACAGTGTTTTCTGGAATAAACCTTCCGAAATTCTGAAGGTAGCAGTGGTAAAATACAGGGAGCGAAAGACGATTTACAACTTGTGCAGAAACCAGACGGCAGTTATAAGTCCCAAGGGGCATGCAAGAGAAGCAGGGGTTAAAAGGGCAGTGACACAGGGCTGTTGCCTAAACCGATGTTCCTCAGCCAGTACACTGAGCAAGCGCTAAAGCAAATCAGAGAAATATTTGAAGTAGGAATTTAAGTTCAGGGAGAAGTTTCAAGAAGTTTAAGGATTGCAGATGACTTTGTGATCTTGTCACAGACAGAACAGGACTTGGAAGAGTATCTAAATGGAGTGGACAGTTTCTTGAAAGGAGCGTATAAGTTGAACATCGACAAAAACAAAACAAGGTTGATGGAGTGTAGTCTAATTGAATCAGGCGATGCTGAGGGAATTAGATTAGAAAATGAGACGCTAATGTACCATTTTGGCAGTAAAATAACTGATGGTAGCCGAAGTACAGAGTATGTAAAACTTACACGTAAAGAAAGTGTTTCTGAAGAAAAGAAATTTGGTAACAGATTTAGAAATTAGTTTGTGAAGGTATTTGTCTGGAGCGTAGCCATGTATGGAAGTGAAACATGGACGACAAACGGATTGGATAGAAAGAGAACAGAAAATTTAGAAATGTGTGCTGCAAAAGAATGTTGATGATCAGATGGGCAAATCGCGTAACTAGTGGGGAAGTACTGAATAGAATTGGGATCAAAAGATAGTTGGATAGTTGAGGCACAATTTAAATAGTAGAGGGGGTCGGTCGGTACGACACATTCTAAGACATCAAGGGACCATAAATTTAGTACTGGAAGAAAATATGGGGGAGGGGGGAAGGGGACTACGATCGTTGAGGGAGAGCATGAGATGAATGCAGTAAACATGTCTTCACCCGTAGCCCCAAGAAATCAATTCGGAAGGCTAATCGTAAATTAGGAATTCCAGTGCCGTCTGTCTGGAGACTTCTACGAGCCAGTTCAAATCGTGTACGTGTCTTTTGCAGGATACAAGCTCTCAGACCTACAGACTAACTCTGCAAACGAAATGTTGCTGTTTGACAATGAAGGTGTTCTGGACCGTGTCGTCTTCTACATATTCAGTGATGACTCGACGTTTCATCTAAGCTGAAATGTGAACACATATCATGTGCGCATCAGGGGATCAGCAAATCCCCGAGAGATGGTACAGTAGCAAACAGTCTACCCTAAACTGAATGTTTTTTACGCCATGTCCCGGCGGAAAGTTTATAGGACTTCCTTATTCGTTGGACCACTGTAACTGGTGTTTCCTATCTTGATGTGCTACAACTATGACTCTTTCCTCAGTTGGAAGGAGGTGAACCACAGAACGTTATTTACAGCAAGATGATGCGCCACCTCTATGGCATAACTCTGTACGAGATTGGTCAAGCAACGTTTTACCAGACCGCTAGGTTGGCCGGTAGGGGATGGATGTTTAGCTTGACCTCCACGGTTACATACGATCTGACGGAATTATTCTTACTTTCAGGGCTTCATAAAGAATCATGTGTGTGTACTTGCGCTACCAACAGGTCTACCCAACTTTAGAAACAGCATTGTTGCACCAGAAAAACTGATAAAGGCTTAGGAGGAACTTGCCTATCGACTAGACTGTGTGCCGTGTGACAAATTGTGCTCACATTGAACCCTTCTAAGAAAAACTGTTTGATCTGCTCTTTTATTTGATTTATTATTTAGAAGTATAACTTGAACGCAATGTATGCTATAAAGTCTTAAAACCCCTACTTTGGTAATGGGTATTCTGTCTTCTGGGAGAAAAAAATTGGGTGTAACATCAAATGGACAGAATGGCAAAAGGCTTCAGGACAGTTGTTAATTATGTCATTAAAGGTGACGCCCTCTTTCATAACGAACCCGTCAGTTTATCATCATAGACACAATACAGTAAAGTATATATGTATCGAACTGTACGTGTTATGGGCCGACGTGTATCTCAACAACGAGCTCACAGTGCGCTTACTTTTATGCATAAGTGATATTTCGATATGACAAAAGCATATGCAGTGCGCTCAAGAATGGCTTGCCTCGGAAACCTATATCACAATTACGATGGCATGATTCAGTTATCAGGACAACATACAACAATGGGTATTTTTGCTTCTTAGCAATACAGTGTCATCGTGAAATGTATGACCGTGGCGGCTATTGCACATCTTCATTGCCTGAAAGCTTTTATGACTGTGGTATTATAGCAATAATTTTCACTTTATGGAACGAAGTTTGTGTTTGCTCAAAGTGACTCCTATCCGAAGACGGATTTCTTTGTAAGCAAACACGGATACAAGAGTGAGTATCAGTCTCAAGGAGAGTTCTTGCACATGTTATTTGCAGTAGTCATCGTATAAATACATCTTAGAAAAAAAGACTTATACCGTAAATAAACAAACACGTACTCACCTTGATGCAGCTGTTTTAATCGATGTTCCGAATCACTGGAAAACATTTTTTGTGGACCAGCCATTTGTATGGTTATCACTGCATAGCCCATAAACTGAGGTGATCGAAACACGTAAAATCCTTGTTGCTTTATGACATGGTGAGCTGACAGTTTGGCTGCAAAGTATTTGGAGCGCAACGATGCAGAGCAAGTGGATTAGTGGAAGGTCGCTGGACGTTAGTGGACCAAAAAGTGTGGAACCAAAACTGTCAGAGAACGCCTCCAGCTGCGATCTACCTCATGCAGCATACCTCTAGCAAGCCAGCTCTCTGGCCACGGGTCACGCTCAAGTACATGTAAACAGCCGTAATTTAGACAATAAAATATTTGTTGTCACACAATTTAAATGAATCGCTTTTTCTTTAAGTCTTTCCAGCTAAAATTCTTGTTTCAAGAAGTTCACACATAACAAAAATGTAATTAACGTAAACTGCAGTGCTGCAACGTCTCCGTCGGTAAATTCATTGTCTGCAAGATGAAAAATAGCACGTTCAAGAAATTCCCAACACTAAAACTGGATCACAGTTCGATGGAGCTGTTTACTTAAATCAAAAACACACACGTGATTCTACATTATCCCTTTTGTTATTCATTTGATATTTTCTACACTCCACTTCATGTGCATTTTCATTCTGAAGCAGCCTATGCAGTAACGATTAAATTCCTTAATTTCATTTTTGTTGATTGTAGATTTCGTATGAGGATTAGAGAGAATCCAATCACTTACTTTATATCAGGTTTCCAATTCGTAAGGTCCGACACTTGTACCAACATTTCATCTCACAAGATTTTTTGTTTTCTGTGGGTATGTCACATACTGTTCAAAAGTACTGGTTGACTTCTGGCTCAAGAAAGATTTACTTGGTGGTGTACACATACTAATTTGACTTAAACTCATAATCATAGTTTCGAAAGCGTCAAGTTTTGTGTACCAGTTCTTATGGTGTATTCCTCAGTAAGGACGAAATAATCTTCAAATTTCTAGCACAGCGCAGTCTGTTGTATCAGAGATAGTAGTCTGGTTGATGCCATGCACCTCCCATACTTCTGATTTAAACTGTCAGTCATTAACGTTGAGAAAGCATTCTGGGTTGATCACATCTAGAAAATAATCATCATCTAATGTCTTGAATATTATGTGACTGTTACTTTTACAAGCAGGATCAAAACGAATATATCTCGAAACAATTTCCAGTACTACCATTAGGTGTACTAAATTGTCATTAGATCTTACCATCAGTCAATAAAGATCGATTGAAAGCATTTTTACCAGTTTGTCAGGTATTATACTATGCAAATATCAATTATGCTGCTCAGTTGAAACCTTCATCCTGTGACACAAGACATAAGTTTAATGCTGCACAACCTGTTTGTGCCATAGGCAATAAAATTTTTCTGGGTTTATGACCACATTGTCAATAAGTAAAAGCTACCGACGTTTCGGTCACTGCTGCAAGTGACCTTCTTCAGGGGGTTTTTGTGTCATTTTGTTACATATACAGTGCAATCGCAATTTACTTGTGCGTTCACTTGGGCTAAAATGTAACTCTTGTGAAAATATTTAACAGGATCATTGCATGCTGTCGTTCACATAATCCACATTGGTCACAATAATGCCTTGAACGTTGGTATAAAATACTCTTTCGCTCTAGGTGATATCACTTCATATTTGTTGTTGTAGAGTTAGATTCGTTTGGGCTTGTATACAAGGTTTTTATTTCCTTTAAAATTTTCCCTCCGTCTCTCTGCCGAAATATGGCATAGTAGTTTATTTATGAACCTCTGTCCTGAAGATACTTTCTCAGAAATTTAAAGAGCGTTGCAAAGGCATTGTACGATGTTCTCTTTGGCCATTTATTCCACACATTTGGTTTAATTGAATACACACGGAAAAATTTGATACGAAATCCACTATTTGCCAACCCAGGTCAAAATTGTTCCAAATTTGCTATGACTATTTACTGACATTCGAGTGACGGTACAGTTTACTGCTGCTGTCCTGTCCCATGAAAATTTCTTTCGATGTATGCGGATGTTGCAATAACAACGCTTACTTAATTCAAAATTATGTTTTTGTTTCTCCGTTTACATTTGAATATCGTACTTCTTAAATAGCTTTAATTGTGAAGGTAGTAGCTGGAAATAACGTTCAATGAATAGGTAATAATATCAACAGCATGCCAAAAAGACTTGAAGTTGTTTCCGGCATTTAGTGATTGCGAACGTTCTAACGATTTCCAGTTTTTCCTGGTCTGGCGCTAGTCTGTCTCGTGCTATAACGTGTCCCAAGAATTTTTTATCTGCCAAATTTTGTTTGATAGTAACTGATGCATCACTTTTACTTCTGATGTTCATTCCCTCATTTTTGTTAATCTAATTTCCATGCCGGCCTGTTGAATTTCCATCTGCCAGGTATTTAGTTGTTCTTCCAATCCCTGCTCGTTGTCTTTCCATTTCATCACATCATCTGAATATGCTGTGATTTTCAATTCATTGGCGGTAGATCATCGGGGGACGTTTCTTATGATGTTGTCCGTGACTGTATTGAAGAGCACATGTGGGAACACACTTCCATATCGATCCCTTCTATGTGTTCTAAACAGTTGATTTTTTGCCATCTTTCACCACTCAAGGCAGGCATTCGTTATACGTGTATTCGATTCTGAATAACGTTACAGTTGAAAATTCCTATCTGCTGACACCTTCTTTTCTAACAGTGACGTTAACAATTTTTATGTCTATGTCAATGTCTGTGTCTATGGCGTCTCCGCCAAGTTCCCATTTCTTTCTGCTGCCTTTCTAGTGGTAATTATGGTATATATATTTCCTGCCCAAATTCTCGTCTTCATTGTTGTTCTGCCTTTTCCTCGTTTTAGGTAAAGTAATTAAGGATTTATAATATACAATTTGCATTTCCAAACGAAACTAAACTCCGAACAGGCCTCGTAAGATTTTTCACTAATACCGGTTTCTTAGAAAACACATACAGCAGGATTTTAATACTTGATTTAGTTCTTACTTTTTCCACTTATTGGTCCGCTTATCGTCATAATTAATCACACTCACTTGAGTTGAACTTTATTTTCTCACACATCACTATATTTTAAATTTACGCTCACAGAGTCAACATCTTCTCTTAGGAGGTACCCTTTAAAATACCCTATGATATTTTCGAGATTTTCTTCGCTTGATGACTGGGTGTTGGTTTTTTTCCTAATCACTTCATCTCATACTGAAGACGCTCAAGTGGCAGAACTGGCGCTAAGCAGAAATATTTGCACCAGGAGGACGAACAACTCCACAAGGGGGTTTCCCAGCCAAAAATACCGTACGATCATTTCATATAACTTCATCTCTTCTATGTCAGTGATAAAGATTGAATTATAAATACACTTTCTTCAGATTCCCTGACATCAATGAAAATCTTCGAAAATATCTGCTCACGTATGGATTTACTTTCATTCCTTACCGCACTAATAACTCTCACGCTCTTTACTGGAAATACTGGAAAGCGCACTATGCTCTATAACTGCTGATATATTTTTTTCTGCATATCTTCCTATCAGTTCATTGCCACCGCCCTGACTACATTTTAAATTTAATTATCCCCAATAAATCTTCTATCATGTCATGGTTATCGCCATATGAGATAGCAATGGCCCGTTATGGGACTGTGTCGTTTTGAATCGGATCGTATTCGAAACTGAAATTACGTTTCTGGTTAATGATGTAACGGCATTCCTTGGTTATGATTCAATATTTCAGGTGACCTGTATCGTCTTCATTTGTCGTACTGTTGGCGATAGTGCCCTTCAAATTGTCGGCGTTCTCTATGCACATACCATTTATCTACGTGGCCACGATTTTCGGTTCCATATTTTGATTTCGTCGATTAGTTTAGTTTCTTTTTTGCAACGTATTGCTCATCATTGATGATTTCCGTGTGGTCGAGAGACAAGTGTACTCCTTCACAATCGTGGTGCAGCATCGCAGCCCGTCTTTTCCGGCCAGCGGATGTAAGCCTCTTCACTAACAATGTAATTAAATCTTGGCCCTTTACCAGATCGTCCAAATATGGGTCTTTATCGCAATGACATTCAAAATAACTACTCATTGTACCTTTATTGCGATCTTGTATCGGTGGCATAACGTGAATCCTAATTTTTTGTGGAAGCTTCGAGGCCAGATTTACATAGAAATACTGTCTCCAATTTTTGGAAATTCGTCCTGTTTCGGAGGCTTTGCTTCCCTATATGTGTGTTCCACCTTTCAGATAATTTAGGCATACTCTGATTTTTTTGCCCTTCGTTTTTGCGATTGGAAAAGCGTTACGATATCGTTACGTGAAAACAACCTGGTGCGTTTCATTTCCTCGGTGGAATAATTGTTAACTCCCGAATGTACTGTCGTTACTTTAAAACCATGACCTCTTTGTTTCAAAAATCTGTTAATTTCCGGTCTTAATTTTTTGCGCTCAAACCCTTCCACAATGTTATCGGGATGACGATGGCATCATTAATACAATTCAGTTAAGGTTAAAGTTCCGCAGATTGTTTCTGAAGACCCATAAAGAATTTACAAACTTCGTTTTGTTTTGCGACATTGTCGAGTTTCACTTTAGCAGGCTGGATGTTTTGTTGAGTAGATTATTTGTGCCGTTAGTTGACTGCTGACAAAGTTCTTCGGTTTCAGATAATTCCGTTTCTACTAGCAGGATTTCAGTTTCACCATTTTCTCATCGCGAATCTAATTAGTTTCAATTCATCATATCTTCCGGTTAATAAATCAGTTGAGCCGCGATCGCGCATTTGTTATTTCGGCCATCAAGCAAGAATTTCTTTGCTGATCCTAGCATCCATACGTTCAAAGATAGAATTTAGTTCTGCCTTCCTTGGACAAGTTTCAACAAAAACCGCAATACAAGTTACTGATTTTCTATTCCTCAATAAAGTTTCCTCTGTAGCTGCCGTTGCTACTAATGAATTAAAACCTGTAACTGCACCAATTTAGTAATTTCTCTGTGATTTCCGCTGCTGGTATAAATAAATAGTCGTTCTGAAGGCAAAAGTTGATTTTGAAACTGTTGATTGGGTAGTTTTCAAACGCAACTTGGGTGGATGTCTCGTGATTTAGAAATGACCGACGCAGTTCTAAGAATCAGCCGCATCGTGAAACGATCACGAAGAAAGCAGCAATGAAATTCATGACTCTAACTGTAATGAGTGCCACACCTTGTTGTAGAAAATAATTACTATTATGTTCGATAAGCCCTAATATATACAGAAAATATTAAACTGTAAACCGTTGGAGTGCTACGACAATGTGACAGCAGAATTTCCGTGTTCGGCTCTATTGCGCCAAACAATTCAATCCGTAAACAGCATAGTCATGACAGTGGTGATTTGCTCTCATAATACACCTATAGTACTTACTACAACCAATGACTGCAATCTACGCGTAGAACAGTAGTGTCTTTTGAGTAGCCAGTTACAGATTCAAAATTACGGTGTGCACTGGATGTTCTGATATTCGTATGTATTACGACAACATCATTCTCTGATGTGGCAATTGTCAAAATTGCAGTTTGAAACAGACCTCCAAGGAGAAAATTTTGAGTGTTGTTCTTAGGTATTTTTAAATATTTTCTCATAAATGACCCTTCGTCTTCAAGTGCTTGTTAGACAATAATAAGTAAAGCTGATTATACCAAGAACACGGTTGTACATCCGAAAGCACACTTTGTTTAGTCTCACTGAAAGAACTTTATAGGTCACACTCAATAAAGTAATTATGATTTATTGTGTTTGTTCCCCTAATTACCAAAGTTTCTACGACAATACCTTCGCAACAGTCAAAATGCTTGTGAGATGCAGTCATCAGAGCTTATGAAAGGAAACATATCAGTATAACAAGGGTCAGAAAAAATACGTAGACTCTTTCTAGTGTGCTGTGACTTGTCATGCTATATTCACGAAGATGCAAAGCTGGTATTTTTTGCCGATGATACAAGTATAGCTATCACACCCAACAGACAAGAATTAACTGGTGAAATTGTAAATGATGTTGTTCAGATAATCATTAAGTGGTTGTCTACAAATGGGCTCTCATTAAACTTTGACAAAACACAGTATATACAGTTCCACACAGTAAATGGAACGACACCATTAATAAATATAGACTTCGATCAGAAATCGGTAGCTAGCGTAGAATATTCAAAATTTCTATGTCTAGACATTGATGAGGGGTTGAACTGAAAAAAAAAAAAAAAACCACACAGAGGATCTGATGAAACGTTTGAGTTCAGCTACTTATGCTATTAGGGTCATTGCAAATTTTGGCGATATAAATCTCAGTAAATTAGCTTACCACTCTTATTTTCATTCTCTGCTTTCGTATGGCATCATATTCTGGGGTAACTCATCATTGAGTATAAGAGTGTTCATTGCACAAAGGCGTGTAATCAAAATAATTGCTGTAGCTCATCCGAGATGCTCCTGCAGACACTTATAAAAAGCTAGAGATCTTTACCGTAGCCTCGCAATATACATATTCAATTATGAAAATTTTTATTAACAGTCCGAACGAATTCAAAAGTGATAGCAGTGTACATGGCTACAACACTAGGAGAAAGGATGATCTTCACTACTCAAGGTTAAATCTAACTTTGGCTCAGAAGGGGGTAAATTATGCTGCCACAAAAGTCTTTGGTCACTTACCTAATAGCATCAAAAGTCTGACAGATAGCCGTATAGCATATAAAAGGAAATTAAAAGAATTTCTTAATGGCAACTCCTTCAACTCATTAGATGAAATTTTGGAAATAGCAAGTGGGTAATTTCCCCAATCCCCACAAAAAAAATTGAAATATTAAGTGTCATTTAATATTTTGTGTAATGTAATATCTTGTATATACTCTATATATTAACCTGATACGTTCCACATCATTATGAAGTGTCGTATTAATGATCTATGGAACAAGTACTAATCTAATCTAATCTGCTTCCGTTTGTAGAGCCAAGTTTCTTGTTTCTGCTTTATGAATAGTATTTTAGTGAGCGGACCAGTGGTCTTAATCAGGTGCTGCTAGTTAAGCTTGCTGTGAACAGACGAAAATACTTTCCTCCGGCCGTAACTGTGGGTAGGTAGACTGCTCCACGTGAAGGCTCATGAAACTAAAAAGACGTGAGATAAAAATTACCTTCATTACATAAATGAATAAAACGTTTAGTTAACTTTGACATACTTCTTTACAACAGGATTACATCATAATTTACAAATGTTACAGACAATGAAGGCATTACTTGATGCACTAAGTAACTAATAGCCCTCTTGAGATACAATGTTCGCCATTTACAACAGTACAAGTCCGCTTTTGATGTCCTCCTTCCTCCGTCCGTCATGGGTTATTTCGTAGCCTAAGTAGTAGAATTCCTTAACTTCATCTATTTCGTAACCATCAATCCTGATGTTAAGTTTCTCACTATTCTCATTTCTGTGACTTCTCATTACTTTCGCCTCTCCATGATTTGCTCTCAGTTCATATTCTGCACTCATTAGACTGTTCAATCCATCCAGCTGATCATTTACTTCTTCTTCGCTTTCATACATGATATCAATGTAACAAGCGAATCCTATCATTGATGTCCTTTCACCTAGCATTTTTATTCCAATCCTGAATCTTTTTTTTATTTACATCATTGCTTCTTCGATGTACAGATATAACAGTAGGAGCCAACGTCTATCCCTAGTTTTCTCAGGATTTCGAACATCTTGCACCATTTTACATTGTCAAACGCTTTTTTCCAGGTCGACGAATCCTATGAAACTGTCTTGATTTTTCTTTAGTCTTGCTTCCATTATCAACCATAATACCAGATTTTCTTTACTAAAGACAAACTGATGGTCATCTAACACACCCTAAATTTTCATTTCCATTCTTACGTATAGTATTCACGTAAGCAACTTGGATGCATCACCTGCTAAGCTGATTTTCCGATAATTCTCGCACTTGTCAGCTCTTGCAGCCTTCGGAATTGTGAGGATGATATTTTTCCGAAATTCAGATGGTATTTCACCAGACTCATATAAGCACCAACATGAATAGTCGTTTTTTTTGCCACGTCTCTTAATGATTTTAGAAGTTCTGATGAAATGTTATCTATTCCTTCTGTCTAATTTGATCTTAAGTCCTAAAGAGCTCTCTTAAATTCCGATTCTAATAGTTGATCCCCTATCTCATCTAAATCGACTCCTACTGTTTCTTCTACCACATCAGACAACTCTCCCACCTATCTGCTCTCTCCTCTGCATTTAACAATAGAATTCTTGTTGCACTCGTAATGTTATCAAAGTTCCTTTTAATTTCATCGAAGGTTATTTAGACTGCCCTATATGTTGAGTCAGTCATTCCGGCAATCGTTTCTTTTTCAATTTCCTCACATTTTTCATGCAGCCATTTCATCTTAGCTTCCCTGCAATTATTTATTTCGTTCGTCATTCACTTGTATTTCTGTATGCCAGAACTTCCCTGAACAATTCTGTATTTCCTCCTTTCGGCGATCAACTCAAGGATCTCTTTTGTTACCCATTGTTTCTTCGCAGTTATCTTCTCTGTAGCTATGTATTTCCTTCCAACTTCTGGAATTGCCCTTTTTGGAGATGTCCATTCCTCTTCAACTGTACTGCCTACCGATCTATTCCTTATTGCTGTATCTATGGCCCTAGAGAACTTCAATCCTATCTCATCACTCCTTAGTACCTCCGTGTTCCACCTCTTCACATAAATCCTTCTTCCTAACTAATCTCTTAAACTTCAGCCAACTCTTCATCACTACCACGTTGTGATCTCAGTCTATATTTGCTCCTGGGTACGCCTTACAATCAAGAATCTCATTTTGGAATCTCTGTCTGACCATAATAAAATCTAAGTGAATAATGTAACCTAACTGAAATATTACACTGTCACCCAGCCTTTACCAAGTATACCTCTTCCTCTTGTGATTCTTGAACGGAGTATTCGCTATTACTAGCTGAAATTTGTTACAGACCTCAGACTCTCTCCTCTCTCATTCTTGTCCAAGCCCATATTCTCCTGTCACTGTTTCTTCTACTCCTTTCACAACTGCATCCTGTCCTCCATAACTATTAGATTTTCATCTTCCTCTATGTACTCTATTACCCTTTCAATATGCTCATATACTTTGTCTATCTCTTCGTCTTGTGCTTGTGACGGCGACATGTATTCCTGTACTTTCGTCGTCGGTGTTGATTTGTTGTCGATTCTAATAAGAACAAACCTGTCACTGAGCTGTACACCGTAAGACACTCTCTATCCTACCTTCCTATTCATAACGAATCCTACCCACGTTATACCATTGACTGCTGCTGTTGATATTGCCCTATACTCCCCTGACCAGAAATCATTGTCTTCTTTCTTTTTCCCTTCACTGACACCTAATATATATTATTGGTGTTTTGCCCTTAAAGAGCGCAGTTGTACTAAACTACATGGCCAATTCATGTTGCTGTCTTCCTTGCTGCCCAAACGTCCCTCATTCCAATGGTTCAAATGGCTCTGAACACTATGGGACTTAACTACTGAGGTCATCAGTCCCCTAGAACTTTGAACTACTTAAACCTAACTAACCTAAGGACATCACACACATCCATGCCCGAGGCAGGATTCGAACCTGCGACCGTAGCTGTCACGCAGTTCCAAACTGAAGCGCTTAGAACCGCACGGCCACAACGGCCGGCCTTCCCTGATTCGCTCACTGTGTTTCTGTTTCCGGTCTTCTGTCCATGCTTCTTGTCGGCTTTGTGTATTCAGCTTCATCTTGATTGCCTTTCTGGTTGCTCATATTTCTTTCATCTTCCGGCTGTGATCTTGCTTGCGTTCTTCAGTCCACTTTACGCCTGTTTGTTTGTCACAGTGTGAAACGCGTACGTATTCATTACCAGCGATGACGAGGCATGACAGAATCTCTGACCAGAGAGTTATTTATCGTTGCTAGTCTGCGCTTGACAGCGCGAGTGTTGAGTTTCGAGTAGTCTGTTGCTAGTTGCACTCAGTCGGCAGTAAATGTAGCGAGTGGACGGTTGTACTGAGCGGGCGTCGGCATGCGTCGGCGGCGTGCTCTCCTTCCATCTCTGGTCACGATTCAGGACGAGGTATATTGTTTTAGAAGGTAATGAAGCAGCATTGCGCTCAGCTAATGACATATGTTAATTGTAATTAATTTGTTCAACAATTGCCCCAACAATAATTTTCTTATAAGGTAACTGTTTTAAACAAAATGATTCATTTCAAGTCAAGTAATACTTCCTATGCATTCCCTCCAAGAATTAAAATTAAACATGGGCCAGCATTGCACGGAGCTGTGCCGAAAAATAAGAGCAGATATTGATAGAGTTTACTGATGTAAGAATTTTGGTTTTTGTGTTCAGGTTTAATTATTGCACAGGGCCGAAAGTCAGCGCCGCTGCCCTTATAAAATTTGTCAGGTTTAATCATTTGTGTTCAGATGTTACACATAGTTTATGCTTCATTATTTAATTAATTTTATTGTGGGTTTAATGAGTAATCTTCATTAGTTAGTGTTTGTGGAGAGTTCACATTTGGGCCATTATTATTCTTAATTTTGCAAGCAGGTTACGCTTGGTTCATTTTTATTATGCAGTTTTGTGGGAATATAACGTTTCACTTAACATTGACTTTTATATTTTTGCTGGGAGGTTACAATTTCACATTTATTGACTTATAAGATTTTTGTGCGGAGAGGTTACACTTGGCGACATCCGGACCAGGATCGTATTTCTTTGAGAATCTTCTGAGAAGTAATTAGATATCTGCTCTTATTTACTAAAATATAATTAGCATTTGGCGCAACGCTTTTACTAATTTTGTGACTTTCTTCCACAGATCATCGGCAATTCGTTGCTCTTTGTTGTATTTGTATTTGTTGGATTTTGCATTGTCTTTGTCTCATTTGTGAACAATTGTGACTAGTGTAAAAATGCCGCGAAAGACTGTTAATAGTGCATCGCGAGGTATAATGAATGAAATAACCGACTTAAATAACTTCACTGATAGTACTTGTGACACACAGTGTATTGATGACAATCCTCCGTTTACTGACAAGTAGTACGTACCGACCACTAATAATGATTTTGATCTTAGTGATGAACAGACGAATTCAATTGTGTCCTCTGCTAATTTGACGACAATTGATGACGCGGGGCGTTCTGTTGCAATGAACGCTGCCCAGGTTGACACAGCCAGTTTGGAAGATTTACGTAATGAACAGACAAATTTCTCTAATGAAACCGAACAGTGTAATCAGAATGCGTCGGATTTATTTAATTCCGAGACGGTGACTAACAGTGCAAACCTTTTCAAGAATCACAGAATATCCAAATGGATACACAAAACGTGACAATTGCAGGTACACCATCAAACAACACAGAGAATATAAATGCTAATTTTGGCTCGGATCAAATTATGGCATTATTGCTACTAATGAGTGAGGATAACAAACAATTTAAGGAAAATTTCAAACAACTAGATAACAATTCCAAACAACAGAGTGAAGATAACAAACAACTTAGGGAAAGTTTGAAACAACTTAATGAAAAAGAAGATTTTAAACAACAATTCCAGACAGTTAAATGAAAAATTAGACAACAATTCCAGACAGTTAAATGAAAAATTAGACAACAATTCCAGACAGCTTAGTGAACAGATTAAAGCCGTTGGCGCGCAGTGTCATGATACTACAGAACAGTTACGCGAGGAAATTGAGGCTTGTGCTAGGAAAAGTAGCGAAGAAATTAGATCTGTTGCTCAGGAATTAAGGGATATGCAAACAGCTACAACAGAAACAGAGACGAAATTAGTGCAGTCGGTAAACAATGCTCTGAGAAGGCAACACAATTACGCGACGAGTTTAAATTAATGACAGCAGAACTTTCGTGCACAATGGATGCAAAAATAGACGCGAAATTCGACCAACAGAACACTCAAATTGACGAACGTTTTAATCTTCACCTACAAAACAGTGATACGCGTTTCCGCAAATTTATGCAAGATCAAAATAAAGTAAAACGTCAAGTAATGGAAACAATTACTGCACAGAGACAAGAAGACAAACGTAAAATGTTTGCGAAGGCAAAAACATACGTAGACAACAATATTGCTACAGTGTCCGACGAAATTAATACCATCAAACAGTTGAACACAGAATTACGTGATGAGATTTCTGACCTTAAATCAAAAACAGATACACACACACAGTAGATTTTCAAACAGTGACCGACAGACTCGAACAATTAGAACTAACACAGGATTCCGATGTCGTCAAAGTTGACGTTAAAAAATTGAACGAAACCACACGTAAATTACAAAAACAGATTAATGCTTCTGACACTAAGAACGATGATCAGGTACAAATACTGACTGAAAAATGTGATGAATTGACCAGTCGTATTGATGTTATTGAAAGTAATAATGACAGCAAATCAGACCATATTGCACCGATTTTGTTTAAGCAAACACCTGAATTCCAAAAGTTACAGCAGACAATCAATGAGATCGATTCGTCTAATAACACATTACGTAGAAAATTGTCAAGTTTACAGCAAGAGGTAACAGAGATAAAAAATATTTCAGTTAATAACACGTCACAGCATACGGCGAATTCCAAACATTTCTCGCACTCACACAACCAGTATAATTTAGGTAATCTACAGAGAGTACGTGAGTTAGATTCCGAACAGTCACAGTCAAACAGATTCCTATACAATCCTGAACCTGTTCCGTCATACAGAGATGATAATTTTGGTTACAAACATTTTCTATCAGTGAGAAAATTTAAAGTATTTAAAAATGAGAGAACACAGATTCACCCTCTGGATTGGATACAATTCAGCTTTGCTTTTCCACCGACTTGGCCTGTAATGCACAAACTTGAATTTATTTGCAGTTTTTTGGAAGGTGAACCGGCAACTCGTATGAGACCGATCGCGAGGCAATGCTACTCGGTAGAAGAATTTCAGAATGCTTTTCTGTCAGCATACTGGTCGAAGACGACACAGCGCGGAATTAAAGATCAATTAATTAGTTTACCAAATTATGAGAACTCAAATTTTTCCACGGACATGCAATTTTTTGAGCACATCGTCCAACAAAACCAGTACCTAAGTGAACCTACAGTGAATCTGCACTTATTCAATTATGTATTTGTAAATTGCCACGATCATTAAGAGTGTCACTTTTAACGGGTCAGCAAAAAGAAAATATTTCGGCATTCAGGGATCTGTTACAGCTTTTGGAAGTGCAGCAATCGGATTATTCCTTTATAAACAAAAATTTTTCACATAATAACCAAGGCCAACAAACATACAGCAATTATGATCAGGCACGCAATTTCAATAGCAAAGATAATAGACGCTTTAGGAACGACAACCACCAGAACTTTAATAACAGGCAAAATTTTGATTATCAATATCGTCAAAATTATCAGCAACAGGAACCACATTACGGTAACAATAGACGTTTTTCACCGCAACAGCATGAAAGCCAGCTGGTTAGCATACCTAACCAACAATGCAGTCTACAAGGTCAACCAAACTTTAATGTTTCGCCGCGTGCACGTATAGTCCCAGCTCCAACAAATAATAACGCACAGCAACAAGGAAATCAGTACGTACAGAAAACACACTATTTCAATTCCTATCGCAATGCGCCGTATAGAGATGACTATCATGACAGACGTAAAAATAATGAGCACAATCTTCAGCGTACGTTTAATATCAGTCGGTCTTACCAGCAGCAAAATGATCAGCAACAACATATTCTCATGAATGAACCCGACAGTAGGTATCATCCAGAGCGTAATACGTCTGGAAGAAATAACAGAACAGTTCAAATAGTCGAAATGCCACAACATCCTCCAGAAAATAATAACACGTCAGATAGAATCTGACTAGATACTGTACAGGCCGCATCTTCGAGTAACACAAGCACTACTTTTGACACGCAGAATGTTGTTCACGAAAATGTTATTACTATTGACGATATCAGAGACACTCTTTTGCAGGAAAGACCAGTTGTTCAAAAAACTATTTCACACCCTGTGATCGAAATTAAAATTGGTTCATCGAAATTCTCAGCAGTAATCGATTCCGGATCACCTATGTCAGTAATAAATGAAGAAACTTTCAACGAGTGTAACAAAGAAAATACCTATCCTACATTACCATTAGGCAAAACGAAAGTGAAAGGAGCAGTATCGAGTAAAGGAGTAGACCTTAAATAACAGACACATTTATCATTTTGCATTGCAGGTCATACATTTCACTCAAATTTTAGGATTGTTCCTTTATTGACAACAGACGTTATTTTAGGTACTAATTTTCTGGTACAACACGACGCAGTTATTGATTTTCAAAATTCCTATTTAATGCTAAAGGATGAAAATCTACAATTGGCTTTAGAATTTCAGCACTCTTTATCTGCGGAAGAACAAACAATTAGTTGTACAGAGGTCATTTCCGTATCACGTAACATAGACTGTAATTCCACATTGTTCACAGATACGTACGTACATAACTATAATATTCCAGACGAAGCTGACTATGACGTAATACAAATGATTTCTGATAGTTAAACAAAGCAGTGCAAATACAGACGACGAACGTACGCAACTACACAACATTCTTTCACAGCAAGCTCCAGTTTTCGACAACATTCCTGGCACTATGTCCGGTTTTATGTATGAACTTCAAGTCAAACAGCACGACACATTTAAAGCCAAGCATTATCCCATTCCGTATATTCATAGAGAACAGGTTAAGAAAGAATTGCAGGATATGCTTCACCAAGGAATTATTGAACCAGCAGTTAGTCCGTACATAAACCCGCTCCATATTGTTAAGAAAAAGGATGGCTCACTTCGCCTCGTGCTTGATTCACGTCACATCAATGACATAATTATTAATGAAACAGATCGACCACAGACACTAGAGGAACTACTACAGAAATTTCACGGTACTGCTATTTATTCTACATTAGATCTGAAATCGGGATTTTGGCAAATTCAACTCCATCCGAACTGCAGAAAGTACACAGCATTTCTCTGTTTTGGTAACTGTTATCAATTTTGTAAATTACCGTTCGGCTTAACAATTTCCTCTGCAGCTTTTGTTCGCGGTTTCAACACAGTACTTCCGACAGAACTTAAAGACAGAATCACAACGTACGTAGACGACATTCTTATTGCTGAAGCTAACTGGTATGAACACAATCTGATTCTTGAACGACTGTTGCAAACTTTTCGTGCATAAGGACTCACAGTTAATCTCAGTAAATCACACTTTGGTAAAACTTCTATAAAATTTCTTGGACACGTAATTTCAGCCGAAGGCATTGCGCCTGGCCCGGAAAAACTACAAGCTTTACGTGACATTACTGTTCCTACGACGAAAAGACAACTACGCAGCTGTTTGGGTTTAATTAACTTTTTTCGTAAATTTATTCATTACACCCCTAGATTATGTCGATTGACAGGTAAAAACACTATTTGGTCCTGGGATAAGCAAGCACATTCTGAATTTGTGAACCTGAAAGAAGCCTTGTTGAATGCTCCACTTTTATCGCACCCAGACCTTACCAGAAATTTTTCTATAGCCACCGACAGTTCTAACAGCGCTTTAGGCTTACATATTTTGCAGGAAATTGAAGAAGATGGTTCTACAATAATTAAAAACATCGCATTTGCAAGTCGCATTCTGTCACCTGCTGAATGAAATTATTCTGTTACTGAACTTGAAACATTATGTGTTGTATGGGCTTTTACAAGATATCGGCATTTTCTTTATGGAAGACATACTACCGTTTACACAGACCATAGAGCGATACAATTTTTATTTTCGGCTAAATTCACACACGATAGATTAAGCAGGTGGAAACTTTATTTGCAGGAATTTAATTTCACATTTGTTCACATTACCGGCACACAAAATGTTGTAGCAGACGCACTATCTCGTTCTCTCAGCAACAATCAGCGAGACATCGCAACCAACTTCTGCAAAGCAAACTTCAGCGTCATGTACATACAACAAGTTGCATTTGAAAATTTTATTTCGTCGTCATTACAGGACATAGCACAAGTGCAAAGTAAAGACAATGTGTGGAAAGAGATTAAACACCTCTGGCAAGATAGGAATAATGTTACCATTAGAAACCATTACACTGTACGCAATGACATTCTGTTTCGCCGCTCTCATCCTGACAGCAACAATTGGTTATTATGCATTCCTGACGAACTTGTTAACAAATTAATCTGGTATACTCATTTAAGTTATGCACATTACGGAGCTAGAAAATGTTTTCTTATACTGAGACAGAACTGTTATTTTACGAACAGGGAGAAACGTATTCGACGAGTTTTAGCGTCATGTAAAATCTGCCCGAAAGCTAAGTCAGACACAACTTCACATATTCCTCCATTATATCCCATTGTACCTGTTAAATTGAGACACATGGCCGCTGTAGACGTTTTTGGTCCGATTCCCAGAACTAATAGAGGTTTTTGCTACATCTTTGTCGCTGTTGAACTCACTTCAAAATGTGTTACCTTCACTCCGTTACGCAAAGCTACTGCTAAAACTGTTTCGAAAGCGTTTGTAAAACATTTTCTATTTCATGTAGGGCATGTGATGAAAGTAATTTCCGACGATGGATCATAATTTCGATCTGCTATATGGACACGTATGTTACGAGCTAGAAAGATTCCTCCGATATATATATCCAGGTACCATGCTTCTTCGAACCCTTGTGAACGATTAATGAAAGAAATTGGTAAACTGTGTAGAATATACTGCCATAAAAAGCGTATTGATTGGGACACACACATACACTCATTCCAGGATGTAATTAATTCCATACCAAATGATTACACTATGCTATCTCCATGTGTTATACTGAAAAATGTTGAACCACATAACAAAATTAAAGAATTAGTAAACTTTCCTACATCTCGTCGACTACGACACCATAAAATAATTGACATTGCGCTGAACAACATCAAGCGTGCCGCAGAGCGACGGAGAAGACAGCAAAAACAGGTTTGTACACGCCGTGACTTCCACATTGGACAGAAGATGTTAAGTACGTACACACTATTTATCCAACAAAATAAAAGGTAGGTGCAGTAAATTTGAGCTTCTTTACGCAGGTCCATATCGGATTCGCAGCATTCCTCACCCTAATGTTGTACACGTCGAAACTTTGAGAACCAGAAAATCGAAAGGAAACCATCTCGTGTCGAACGTCAAACCTTTTATTGAATGAAGATACTTTATGATTTATCAGACTGTAATGCCATTTCCTAATTTTTTATGACCACTTATGCAATTATATTCACATGAACACTCACTGATGATTATCGTAGTTTTCTTGGCAAGTGCCCGGTAAGGTAAGGTTAGTAGGTCGCTCTTGTTGTCGTTACACACCAGACCGTGCATATTTTTCCAGATAAGCTCACACATTTTACGACCACTTGTTGTTGTTGTTGTGGTCTTCAGTCCTGAGACTGGTTTGATGCAGCTCTCCATGCTACTCTATCCTGTGAAACTTTTTCATCTCCCAGTACCTACTGCAACCTACATCCTTCTGAATCTGCTTAGTGTATTCATCTCTTGGTCTCCCTCTACAATTTTTACCCTCCACGCTCCCCTCCAATACTAAATTGGTGATCCCTTGATGCCTCAGAACATGTCCTACCAACCGATCCCTTCTTCTGGTCAAGTTGCGCCACAAACTTCTCTTCTCCCCAATCCTATTCAATACTTCCTCATTAGTTATGTGATCTACCCATCTAATCTTCAGCATTCTTCTGTAGCACCACATTTCGAAAGCTTCTATTCTCTTCTTGTCCAAACTATTTATCGTCCATGTTTCACTTCCATACATGGCTACACTCCATACAAATACTTTCAGAAATGACTTCCTGACACTTAAATCAATACTGGATGTTAACAAATTTCTCTTCTTCAGAAACGCTTTCCTTGCCATTGCCAGCCTACATTTTATATCCTCTCTACTTCGACCATCATCAGTTATTTTGCTCCCCAAATAGCAAAACTCCTTTACTACTTTAAGTGCCTCATTTCCTAATCTAATTCCCTCAGCATCACCCGACTTAATTAGACTACATTCCATTATCCTTGTTTTGCTTTTGTTGATGTTCATCTTATATCCTCCTTTCAAGACACTGTCCATTCCATTCAACTGCTCTTCCAAGTCCTTTGCTGTCTCTGACAGAATTACAATGTCATCGGCGAACCTCAAAGTTTTTATTTCTTCTCCATGAATTTTAATACCTACTCCGAATTTTTCTTTTGTTTCTACACTTATGCAATTGTATTTATGTGACTACTTACTGATGGTTATCGTATTTTTTCTTGGCAAGTGCTCGGCAAGGTAAGGTTAGCAGGTCGCTTTTGTTGTCGTTACACATCAGACCGTGCATATTTTCCATTTTTCATCTATGTATGATTGTTTTCATGTTTTGGTTGTATGCACTGTGAAATAGTTAAGATATAACACACACCAGTTGACTTTGACATTTTTGCCGTATGATATCTCAACATCGTGACTACTTTACTGCTACATTGTGATACACTGGGTACATTTTTGCCTCTGAACACTATCTATGATTTTTTTCACATATTACGTTTTCTGTCATGTTATGCTGTATGCTTAATTATGTTACCATAAACAGTCATTATTTAGTGATTATATTATGTAAATGCAAGACATTAATCTTTGTTCATCAATTTCAGAAATAAATGATGTGTGAAAGAAATAAATTAAACAAAATGGGAATTTCACCTTCGGAATGAACGAAAGAGAATGCAGTACTTCGTGATGAAGAGTAAATGGATCAGAATTAACAAGCATTAACAAGAATATACTATACACATCGTAGAATAGCAGTCTTAACTATTTTTTTCTTTCATAATACGAGGCGATTGATGCAGGCTGTCAGACAGAACTACACATCTTAGTTTTAGTGATGAAATATGATAGAAATAAGGAATAGTTGTATAATGAGTAATTACGTGATTTTTTGCAGATGATAATGAATGCTGATGAATAATGATGAAGAATATGCTACTATGGATAATGAAGTTTTTCTTTACAGGTGATGATAATAATGGAGTTATGATAATATAGATAATGAAGTGATGGATAATGAAGTTTTTTCTTTACGGATGAAGATATTGTTGAAGTTATGTATTTATGCTATGTAATTATTTAAGTATTTGTTGCAGTTCGTTTTGACAGTAGGTATTATATAGCATAGTATGATGACTGAAGGTTTTGGAAGGGACAGCTATGGAACACAATTTTATACACATTTCATTATCTGTTAATTCGAAGTTCACTACTTTTCAGCATAAAATGCGTTTCTTCTATCAGTTTAATAATCCATTTTTGTATATTTTGCACGAGAAATTATTTATGAAATTAATGTGCTATAAGCAGTTGTTCATTAAGTCTATGTCATTTATGAAGGTGATTACATATACTCTACTTGTTTCATAATCTTGCTACAGCTGACTCATGACGAAGGCCGTTACACATTTTCATTTACAGCAACAACCCAAAAGCAATTTTTTTCTTTCCCCTGTAATTACCCAATGCAATGCATTGCTAACACACACACAAAAAAAGGAAAGTATTACCAGTCCCAAATAATGCTACCAATTTAAAAGAGTTATGAGTAATACTAAACGATGTTTTCCTACCACAGACTTTTAGTAATGGTTACAGTATAATAATAATGCTTTGTAACTAGGAAATGAATGCTACTGATTACTGTAATGAGATGACCAATGATTAATTATGAACATTATTCTGTAATACTGTGTTATTGACTACCTCCTGTTTTATGCTTTGTAACTGGGAAATGAATGCTAGTGCTTACTGTATTGAGATGACCAATGATTAATTATGAACACTATTCTGTAATACTATGTTATTGACTACCTCCTGTTTTATTCTTTGTAACTGGGAAATGAATGCTACTGATTACTGTATTGAGATGACCAATGATTAATTATGAACATTATTCTGTAATACTATGTTATTGACTACCTCCTGTTTTATGCTTTGTAACTTGGAAATGAATGCTACTGATTACTGTATTGAGATGACCAATCATTAATTATGAACATTATTCTGTAATACTATGTTATTGACTACCTCCTGTTTTATGCTTTGTAACTGGGAAATGAATGCTAGTGATTACTGTATTGAGATGACTAATGATTAATTATGAAAATTATTCTGTAATACTATGTTATTGACTACCTCCTGTTTTCAGCAATGACTTCTGATGATTTATAATTAGGCAATGAGTGCCAATGTTCTCTGTAATATGCCACATGAATATTATTATGTAATATAATTAGGCAGTGAGTGCCAATGTTCTCTGTAAAACGCCAATCTATGAACATTATTCTGTAATACTACATACATGGTACAGAAATGTTCAATAACTGGGCAATGAATGCCGCAAACTACTAATGTAATTCTCAGTGAAGACTAGTATGTGACTTAACGTCCTTCACCTTCTGACCTAAATGCCTTGAATTACTGCAATATCCGTTTGTCCTGTATATCCTCTTGATCATGGAGCACTATATTTGGTTTTTGCACTAATTCTACGTTGGTGTACCTTACAAGAATGTGGTGTTGACACGACATGCTGTCCACCACTGTAAGCGAGGGAGATGTTATTATGGTCCCAATCTTTGGTGTACCTAAAGTACTGCCAAAATGATAACATGGAATATTACTACGACATTTCAGTGTCGTGGCTACGCTGATAAATACTTCTGGGAAAAGAACTTCAGATTGTTTCACTTGGTGTTGTGCTCCAATAGAAAGATATGGACTTTCAGTGCAGCTGCGTGCAACCTAAAGTGCTACAACCATGATGCAATCCTTCCCTTTCCTATCCTAATTCTTGTAACATAGTGAAAATCATTTTTTTTTTTTTTGCTAATATGATTTGTATTCATGACCAATACATCTTTTTTTTGATTTGCTGATATATTCTGAATTATAGTGCGTGTGCACTTTTGTCATTTTTCTAACATGATTTCTACTCATTGTATGCACATTTTTTTTTTTTTGATTTGTTGATATGTTCACTAATTCAGTACATGTGCACTTATGTCATTTGTCAATGAGATTTGTACTCATTATGTCTATTTGTTGTGAAAACTTTGAAGAATTTTTCAGTGCATGTGCACTTATATCATTTGTTAATATGTATTGTACTCACATTTTGTTATTGCCTAATATGTTTTGTACTGGGTGCATGTGCACTATATTTACTTCATGTTCTGCATCTGTATATTCTCTGTTTGTAAAGTCAATTAGTTAAGAAAAATTTGTTGCTCATGGCAAGTCCAAATGACTCACCATCGCTGCCAAATTTTTTGCCCCCCAGTGGAGAACTATGAAATGCGTACGTATTCATTACCAGCGATGGCGAGGCATGACAGAATCTCTGACCAGAGAGTTATTTATCGTTGCTAGTCTGCGCTTGACCGCGCGAGTGTTGAGTTGCGATTAGTCTGTTGCGAGTTGCACTCAGTCGGCAGTAGTTGTAGCGAGTGGACGGTTGTACTGAGCGAGCATCGGCATGCGTCGGCGGCGTGCTCTCCTTCCACCTCTGGTCACGATTCAGGACGAGGTATATTGTTTTAGAAGGTAATGAAGCAGCATAGCGCTCAGCTAATGACGTACGTTAATTGTAATTAATTTGTTCAAGAATTGCCCCAATAATAATTTTCTTATAAAGTAACTGTTTTAAACAAAAAGATTCATTTCAAGTCAATTAATACTTCCTATGCATTCCCTCCAAGAATTAAAATTAAACATGGGCCAGCATTGCACGGAGCTGTGCCGAAAAATAAGAGCAGATATTGATGGAGTTTACTGATGTAAGAATTTTGGTTTTTGGTTCAGGTTTAATTATTGCACAGGGCCGAAGATCAGCGCCGCTGCCCTTATAAAATTTGTCAGGTTTAATTATTTGTGTTCAGATGTTACACATAGTTTATGCTTCATTATTTAATTAATTTTATTGTGGGTTTGATGAGCAATCTTCATTAGTTAATGTTTGTGGAGAGTTTACATTTGGGCCATTATTATTCTTAATTTTGCAAGCAGGTTACGCTTGGTTCATTTTTATTATGCAGTTTTGTGGGAATATAACATTTCACTTAACAATGACTTTTATATTCTTGCTGGGAGGTTACAATTTCACATTTATTGACTTATAAGGTTTTTGTGCGGGGAGGTTACAAGTGTATCTCATGTAGTTTACTTTTCTTAATGATGTTTCTGAATTTTATTATGTCGTTTATTGTGTCTGCTGGTTTGTTGAATTGGTTCAGGTCGTTTTTTACCTCTGCCACCAATTTGTTGTTTCTAGTGGTTACCCAGTCAAAGATCTGTTTCGTCAGTCTGTGTGATGGCATTCTGTATAGGTGTCCATGTAATTGTAGTCTGCGTTTTCTAATCTTTTCTGTGATTGTCTCTGTATGTTTGTATAATTCCTCTGTCGGTTCCTTGATCGATATTCCATTGTTGTTAGTTTCGCCAAATATTTTCCTAAGTATTTTCCGATCTACTTTTTCTAGTTGTCTGATACGTGTGTGCCCTAGGATTAGTGTTGTCCCTGCTGCATATAGTGCCTCAGGGAGCACCACAGTGTCGTAGTGGCGTAATTTGGCTTTTTGTGAGATAGACTTCTTGTTGTAATAATTCCACACTACTTTGTATGCCTTGTCTAGTTTAGTTTCTCTTTCTTCGTTTGAGTCTCTGTTATGTCCACTCATTTGTAGTGTTCCACCGAGGTATTTGGAGTTTGCTGCTTTGTAAATCGCGCCGTACTTTGTAATCAGAGATGAGAGTTTCTTTGTGCTCATAAACTGTGTCTTTTCGTAACACATCTGTAGTCCAGTTTTGGAAGCGATTTCGTGTACTTTTTCAATAGCTTCTTTTGTTTCGTTTATACCTTACGTGACAATAGCCAAATCGTCTGCAAAAACCAGGGATTTAATGGGATGGATTTAATCTTTAGGTTTCCTAAGGTTATCCCCTCTTGTGATGTTTCCCATTCCTTTATTACCTTATCTAACACTAGATTGAAAAGGAGAGGTGAGAGGTCATCGCCTTGTAGGACACCTGTGCGAATTCCAAAGGGCGCTGATAGTTCCCCACAGAACTTCACTTTGGAGATCGTGTTGGTCAAAGTTTGCTCTATGATAGCCCGTGTTTTGTTGTCTACTTGGTATTCTGCTAGAATTTTGAAGAGAGTTTTCCGGTCGATAGAGTCGTACGCCTTTTTGAAGTCGACAAATGTAATGATCAGGCTCTGTTTGTGTTGTAAAATCATTTTCAGGTTCCAAATTGGTTCCGCACAAGACCGCCCTTTACGGAAGACTGCTTGGTATTCCCCAATCAAGTGGTCGGTCTGGCATTCTAGTCTGTTTAGTAAAGAGAGGATCTTGTATGTGACCGGTAGTTGAGATATTCCTCTGTAGTTGTTCGGGTCAGTCTTGTCAAATTTTTTGTGTAGTGTGTGTATCAGGGCAGTTTTCCAGTCGTCAGGGATTTTCATGGTCTTCCAGATATCTTCCAAGATACTGTGGATGTCTTTGGTGAGTTCTGGGTCTTGTAACTTCGAGATTTCCTCGATGATACCGTCTTCTCTTGTTGCTCTACGATTCTTGAGTGATTAGATTATTTCTTTGACTTCTTCTAAAGTTGGAGGTTCACTATCTGGATTGTACGTGCTCGTTTCTGTCATCATTTCTTCCATAGGGGGGTTCGTGTTGAGGAGTTTTTCAAAGTACTTTGCCAGAATGTCACAATTCTTTTTGGGATTGGTTTCTAGGGTTCCATCCGGTCTTCTGAAGCACAAATTGGGTGGCTGATATCCAGTCATATTTTCTCTGAACGTTCTGTAGAAGTTTCTTGTATTCGTGAAGTCCCATTCGATCTCCGTCAGTCGCCGTTTATCATACTGTCGTTTTTCACTGCGAATGACTTTGCTTGATTGTTTCTGTTGTTTCAGGAAGTTCATCCAATTCTCTTGGGATTTATGGCTACTAAATGTTTTCCTTGCAATGATTCGTTGGTCAATAGCTTGGTCACATGTGTGGTTCCACCAACGGTATTTCCTTGTGCATGGTGCTTGTGCTAGTGTCTAGGCCTCTCGGATTCTTCCTGAACGTTGTGTCCAGTCTGTCGTTTTCTCCATTTTAATTTTGTCTAGTATTTGTGTCTGGTTTAAAGTAAGGTATTCTGGATCCGGTCTAACAATTTTGTTCTTCTGGAGCTTTTTCTTGGGCAAATGACGAATTCTGATCTGTAGTAGGTGGTGGTCTGAGTCGAAATAGCCTTTACGTGTCTCTATGTTCAAAATTTCTTTTTGTGAGTCTTTCTGGACTATTACGTGGTCGATTTGTAGTTCTTGCTTTCCGCTGCGGAATTTCCATGTGGTAACGTTTCCGTGTTGGTTTCTTGAATTTTGTTGACATAATGGCGAGGTCGTTGCTTTGGAAAAGTCTATCAGGTGTTTTCCATTTTTGTTAGTGCCCTTGCGTGGACTATGTTTTCCTGTGGTATGTCTGTATATATTTTCTTTTCCAAGTTTTGCGTTGACGTCTCCCAGTATTATTTTGACTCTATGTGCAGGAATTTTCCTGATGGTTTCTTCCATTGTCGTCCAGAAGTAATCAATTTCGTCCTGGTTTTTCCTGTTGTAGTCATTAGTCGGTGCATGTTGATTACTGTGTATGATTTGTTAGCTGATTTCACTGTGATGGTGCTGATTCTTTCGTTTGGTGACGAAAATTCGATTATGCTGTCCGTGATGGACCTGTGTACTGCAAATCCTGTGCCAAAAAGCCGTAGGTTTTTCAGTTGCCTCGATGGTTTTCCTTTGTATATTCTGAAGTTCTCCGTGTTGAAATGTTCTTCGTCTGTGAATCGTGTTTCTTGCAGTGCACATATTTTTCTTTGAAAATTTTCGAGAGTGTCTGTCAGTTGTTTCATCTTTCCTGTCATCATCAGTGTGTTCACGTTGAGTGTGCCGATGTAGTGTTTGCGTTTGGTCTTGAGGGAGTTTGAGAAGCTCCGATTCTTCTCATGATGTCCGTGAGCCCCCGGAATCCGATGCTCACGACGATCCCAGTCTATTGACTGCGGCCCGGGGTAATGAGATTTTCTCGTTGTACCATCATGATGTTTACTAGTTGGATGTATGATATGCTGCCGAGTACAGCCTGACTTTCCAGATCAGGAGACTGGTTGAGGCCGCCACTGACATGTGGAGCAAACGCCTTTTGTAGCCGCCCACTGTGGGAACAGAAGATACTAGTAGTTTTGGTCCGCCACGAGTATTTCATTTCCTCGGTACCACCTATATCGAGCGCCTCCCCAGGTGGCGGATAGGGGAATGATATATATATATATATATATATATATATATATATATATATCTGTGTGTGTGTGTGTGTGTGCAAGCGTCAAACGAAAAAACTACAAAGAACGAAACTTGTCTAGCTTGAAGGGGGAAACCAGATGGCGCTATGGTTGGCCCGCTAGATGGCGCTGCCATATGTGAAACGGATATCAACTGCGTTTATTTTAAAATAGGAACCCCCATTTTTTTTATTACGTATTCGTGTAGTACGTAAATAAATATGAATGTTTTAGTTGGACCACTTTTTTCGCTTTGTGATGGATGGCACTGTAATAATCACAAACATATGGCTCACAATTTTAGACAAACAGTTGGTAACAGGCAGGTTTTCTAAATTAAAATGCAGAACGCAGGTACGTTTGAACATTTTATTTCGGTTGTTCCAATGTGATACATGTACCTTTGTGAACTTATCATTTCTGAGAACGCATGCTGTTACAGTGTGATTACCTGTAAATGCACCATTTGGCAATACGTGCAACGACATTCCTCTCAACAGCGAGTACTTCGCCTTCCGTAATGTTCGCACATGCATTGACAATGCGGTGACGCATGTTGTCAGGCGTTGTCGGTGGATCACGATAGCAAATATCCTTCAGCTTTACCAACAGAAAGAAATCCGGGGACGTCAGATCCGGTGAACGTGCATCCCATGGTATGGTGCTTCGATGACCAATCCACCTGCCATGACGTATGATATTCAATACCGCTTCAACCGCACGCGAGCTATGTGCCGGACATCCATCATGTTGGAAGTACATCGCCATTCTGTCATGCAGTAAAACATCTTGTAGTAACATCGGTAGAACATACGTAGGAAATCTGCATACATTGCACCATTTAGATTGCCATCGATAAAATGGGGGCCAATTATCCTTCTTCCCATAATGCCGCACCATACATTAACCCGCCAAGGTCGCTGATGTTCCACTTGTCGCAGCCATCGTGGATTTTCCGTTGCCCAGTAGTGCATATTATGCCGGTTTACGTTACCGCTGTTGGTGAATGACGCTTCGTTGCTAAATGGAACGCGTGCATAAAATCTGTCATCGTCCAGTAATTTCTCTTGTGCCCAGACTGTAACCGATGTTCACAGTCGTCGCCATGCATTTCCTGGTGCATGGAAATATGGTAAGGGTGCAATCGGTGTTGATGTAGCATTCTCAACACCGACGTTTTTGAGATTCCCGATTCTCGCGCAGTTTGTCTGCTACTGATGTGCTCAAAGCCGCGGCAGGTCATGGTTGACGTTTCACATGTGGCTGAACACATGCTGTTTCCTTAAATAACGTCACTGTCCGGTGAACGGTGCGGAAACTTGGATGACGTCGTCCAGGATACCGAGCAGCATACATAGAACACGCCCGTTGGGCATTTTGATCACAATAGCCACACATCAACACGATATCGACATTTTCCACAATTGGTATACGGTCCATTTTAACACGGGTAACGTATCGCGAAGCAAATACCGTCCGCGCTGGCGGAATGTTACGTGATACTACGTACTTATACTTTTGTGACTATTACAGCGCCATCTATCACAAAGCCAAAAAGTGGTACAACTAAAACAGTCATATTTCTTTACGTACTACACGAATATGTAATAAAAATGGGGGTTCCTGTTTAAAAAAACGCAATTGAAATCCGTTTGACGTATGGCAGCGCCATCTAGCGGGCCAACCATAGCGCCATCTGGTTTCCCCCTTCAAACTGGACGAGTTTCGTTCTTTGTATTTTTTCGTTTGACGCTTATTTCGTGAGATATTTGGCCTGGTCACGATCAATGGACAACCCTGTGTATTTGTGTGGTTGTATGAAAATAAGCTCCATAGCGTTGCATATTAACGTTGTTTAATTGACACTACTTTCACTGCTTATGATGTGAACAACGAATTTCTGCGTGTATATATTTTTCGTAAAATTCTATTTGTCTTACAGTTTTCGTTTTAGAAAATTCAATTTCTATACTTTTACTGGTGGCTATCATTCTTATTGCAGATTTGTGCAATGTCTGCAGGAAACAGCATAATTTTCCGAGCACAGAGACTTGGTGCAGTTATAACGTGTAATTTGACATTTTTTCTTTCTTCTCTACACAACATTCACATCTTCTTCTTCTTAGCAGGCGCTTTCGCTGCTTGCCTGGATGCGATGCTACTAAAGATTCCACTGACTTCTTTGCACCTGCTAGTTGGTTTCCCAAATCGATGATTGAAGTCCGACGTCTCGTTTTTTATTTTTACCCAGCACCATCCAAACTATACGTGCATTCATTATAGTTGCCTCGATCATGTTGAAGTAAACCACCAATGGCCAGCGGCTTGTTTTCCTCTTCACATTGTAGCATTGCTGCTTCTGGTGCATCAGGCTTCTTTACTTGTGATGATCACACCGCTGGTTAGTCATGAAGAGAGCTAAAGAAGATAACAACTTCGTTTTTCTTAGGAACCTAAGAGGCTATCATCACATCTGGCTGAAAACCAAATTATGTACGGTATACGTCTAGCCCTTTAGATGTAATAAAATCGGCAGGCAGTTCACCTTTGTTAATTTCGGATGGTACCACTAGAGTCAGAACTTTTGACGACAAACAATGAAGCCGGCCGCTGTGGCCGAACGGTTCTAGGGGCTTCAGTCTGGACCCGCACTGCTGCTATAGTCGCAGCTTCGAATTCTGCCTCGGGCTTGGGTGTTCTTAGGTTAGTTAGGTTTAAGTATTTATAAGTCTAGGGAACTGATGATCTCAGATGTTAAGTCTCATAGTGCTTAGAGCTATTTGAACCATTTGAACAAACAATGAGCGAAGTCTATAGAGTTAAAAAAAATATCACTTCTGATATAACTTCCAGACTTTTCAAGTTCAATCACTACGGTCTTCACAACATTCACGGCTCTGGTTTCTCCCTCCTTCCACAAATACACTTCCGTGTTCCAACAGTAGCTTCTTGCGCTGCCACAAATTGCACAGAATTTTACTCCTTAGCCACCAGGGTTTGTTGGCATGTATTGTCAAAATGTACATGGATCTCGAAATGTGACCGACGGAAGGCCGGGTTGCACTCACACAATCCATGAAACAATCTGTCGACCTACCTGGATGGGGTTCAGGTTTTCTGCCCCTTCACTCCGCGATGGTAGGCACTGATTTAGCCGAAAAAAGCATCGTTGATGAAAATTCGACTAAATACCTACCACGCAAGGGCCACATAACTGTAGTCCATGGGTAGTAGCAGAAAATTAATTTAACTTCCAAGTGTTCGGAATTCTTGCATGACTCGTTTGAAAAAATGTCTAAAATTTCCTTTTAGTTGGTGTATTATCTCTAAAACAAAGTAAATGGCTGTCAACTTCTTATTTAATATCCCGACACTAATTATGCAATGTTACTGACTGTCGCTATAAAAAGTTCACGCCCAAAAGCAGCCAGAAGATATTTAGTCTTACCCGATATTTTAAACATCTTAGACAATCACTGACCCACGACTATTTGCACAGTCAGTCGTTCAGTAGTTTTCTTGCACAGAAGAGCTCGCCATAATGTCCCGTAACTTGCACGAAACACGCCACGCTCAGTTCTGTGCAACATGACATTTTCACGCGTGAATCTCTCCTTACATAAACAATTCACAGTGCTCAAACTTTCACAAAATACTAAGCACTTCAGTCGCTTTTTATCAATCACAAGAGAAGCGATCAAGCGCTGGGATTTCTTCATTTTGGTGTAAATTTCATCAGCGCGATTTAACATAGGTGTTCACCAGAAGACGGCGCCCTAGCGACTTTCTAGGCTCATAGATCTGAGGCGCAAAGCCATACTCAAACATGCGGAAAAAGCTGAACTCCTATTGGCTAACAAGTTAAACAGCTAATTAGATGATCTCGAGCACTTCTATAATCGAGGTATTTCTAATGTCAGCCAGTAAGATTACCAGACGTAATTTAGGCTATAACTCTCATAATTCCGAAAGTAGATAAATTTTATATAAATAAAATATTATTCCCTTTCCCAAAATAAGTTACTAATAAATTTAATACTCAACGCCTCATATGGCTGCCCTTCACAAAATCAACCTCATTGGGACATACGTCATAAATTCCCCTACGAGACAACAACTTTCTCACGCTTACATTTACATAGCTTTAATAAAATATCACCTTCTTACTTACGTATGTCCTCCACTCACTCTCTCAGTCTCTCCAAAACACACACACACACAACCAAAACACAATGAAATAATAATTGATCAATGTACTATTAATTACCTTAGAAATCCGTGGCAATGAAACTAAAGAACATTCCAGAAAATTGGATTATATGCACCTATCTTCTTGGTTGAAGTTTAATTTATACTAAAGATGAATACATTACAGTTCCTAACAGCCGTAATTTTTCCCGAGGGCATGCAGCTTTACTGTGTGATTAAATGATGACGGCGTCCTCTTGGGTAAAATATTCCGGAGGTAAAATAGTCCCCCATTCGGATCTCCGGGCGGGGACTACTCAAGAGGATGTCGTTATCAGGAGAAAGAAAACTGGCGTTCTACGGATCGGAGCGTGGAATGTCAGATCCCTTAATCGGGCAGGTAGATTAGAAAATTTAAAAAGGGAAATGGATAGGTTAAAGTTAGATATAGTGGGAATTAGTGAAGTTAGGTGGCAGGAGGAACAAGACTTCTGGTCAGGTGACTACAGGGTTATAAACACAAAATCAAATAGGGGTAATGCAGAAGTAGGTTTAATAATGAATAGGTTCAAAAATGGCTCTGAGCACTATGGGACTCAACTGCTGAGGTCATTAGTCCCCTAGAACTTAGAACTAGTTAAACCTAACTAACCTAAGGACATCTCAAACATCCATGCCCGAGGCAGGATTCGAACCTGCGACCGTAGCGACCTTGCGGTTCCAGACTGCAGCGCCTTTAACCGCACGGCCACTTCGGTCGGCTATAATGAATAGGAAAATAGGAATGCGAGTAAGCTACTACAAACAGCATAGTGAACACATTATTGTAGCCAAGATAGATACTAAGCCCACACCTACTACAGCAGTACAAGTTTATATGCTAACTAGCTCTGCAGATGACGAAGAAATTGAAGAAATGTATGATGAAATAAAAGAAATTATTCAGATTGTGAAGGCAGACGAAAATTTAATTGTCATGGGTGACTGGAATTCGAGTGTAGGAAAAGGGAGAGAAGGAAACGTAGTAGGTGAATATGGATTGGGGCTAAGAAATGAAAGAGGAAGCCGCCTGGTAGAATTTTGCACAGAGCACAACTTAATCATAGCTAACACTTGGTTTAAGAACCATGAAAGAAGGTTGTATACATGGAAGAGCCCTGGAGATACTAAAAGGTATCAGATAGATTATATAATGGTAAGACAGAGATTTAGGAACCAGGTTTTAAATTGTAAGACATTTCCAGGGGCAGATGTGGACTCTGACCACAATCTATTGGTTATGACCTGTAGATTAAAACTGAAGAAACTGCAAAAAGGTGGGAATTTAAGGAGATGGGACCTGGATAAACTGAAAGAACCAGAGGTTGTACAGAGTTTCAGGGAGAGCATAAGGGAACAATTGACAGGAATGGGGGAAAGAAATACAGTAGAAGAAGAATGGGTAGCTTTGAGGGATGAAGTAGTGAAGGCAGCACAGGATCAAGTAGGTAAAAAGACGAGGACTAGTAGAAATCCTTGGGTAACAGAACAAATATTGAATTTCATTGATGAAAGGAGAAAATATAAAAATGCAGTAAATGAAGCAGGCAAAAAGGAATACAAACGTCTCAAAAATGAGATCGACAGGAAGTGCAAAATGGCTAAGCAGGGATGGCTAGCGGACAAATGTAAGGATGTAGAGACTTATCTCACTAGGGGTAAGATGGATACTGCCAACAGGAAAATTAAAGAGACCTTTGGAGATAAGAGAACGACTTGTATGAATATCAAGAGCTCAGATGGAAACCCAGTTCTAAGCAAAGAAGGGAAAGCAGAAAGGTGGAAGGAGTATACAGAGGGTCTATACAAGGGCGATGTACTTGAGGACAATATTATGGAAACGGAAGAGGACGTAGATGAAGATGAAATGGGAGATACGATACTGCGTGAAGAGTTTGACAGAGCTCTGAAAGACAGGAGTCGAAACAAGGCCCCGGGAGTAGACAACATTCCATTGGAACTACTGACGGCCTTGGGAGAGCCAGTCCTGACAAAACTCTACCATCTGGTGAGCAAGATGTATGAAACAGGTGAAATACCCTCAGACTTCAAGAATAATATAATAATTCCAATCCCAAAGAAAGCAGGTGTTGACAGATGTGAAAATTACCGACCAATTAGTTTAATAAGCCACAGCTGCAAAATACTAACACGAATTCTTTACAGACGAATGGAAAAACTAGTAGAAGCCGACCTCGGGGAAGATCAGTTTGGATTCCGTAGAAACACTGGAACACGTGAGGCAATACTGACCTTACGACTTATCTTAGAAGAAAGATTAAGGAAAGGCAAACCTACGTTTCTAGCATTTGTAGACTTAGAGAAAGCTTTTGACAATGTTGACTGGAATACTCTCTTTCAAACTCTAAATGTGGCAGGGGCAAAATACAGGGAGCGGCAGGCTATTTACAATTTGTACAGAAACCAGATGGCAGTTATAAGAGTCGAGGGACATGAAAGGGAAGCTGTGGTTGGGAAGGGAGTAAGACATGGTTGTAGCCTCTCCCCGATGTTATTCAATCTGTATATTGAGCAAGCAGTAAAGGAAACAAAAGAAAAATTCGGAGTAGGTATTAAAATCCATGGAGAAGAAATAAAAACTTTGAGGTTCGCCGATGACATTGTAATTCTGTCAGAGACAGCAAAGGACTTGGAAGAGCAGTTGAATGGAATGGACAGTGTCTTGAAAGAAGTATATAAGATGAACATCAACAAAAGCAAAACGAGGATAGTGGAATGTAGTCGAATTAAGTCGGGTGATGATGAGGGAATTAGATTAGGAAATGAGACACTTAAAGTAGTAAAGGAGTTTTGCTATTTGGGGAGCAAAATAACTGATGATGGTCGAAGTAGAGAGGATATAAAATGTAGACTGGCAATGGCAAGGAAAGCGTTTCTGAAGAAGAGAAATTTGTTAACATCGAGTACAGATTTAAGTGTCAGGACGTCATTTCTGAAAGTATTTGCATGGAGTGTAGCCATGTATGGAAGTGAAACATGGACGATAAATAGTTTGGACAAGAAGAGAATAGAAGCTTTCGAAATGTGGTGCTACAGAAGAATGCTGAAGATTAGATGGGTAGACCACATAACTAATGAGGAAGTATTGAATAGGATTGGGGAGAAGAGAAGTTTGTGGCACAACTTGACCAGAAGAAGGGATCGGTTGGTAGGACATGTTCTGAGGCATCAAGGGATCACCAATTAAGTATTGGAGGGCAGCGTGGAGGGTAAAAATCGTAGAGGGAGACCAAGAGATGAATACACTAAGCAGATTCAGAAGGATGTAGGTTGCAGTAGGTACTGGGAGATGAAGAGGCTTGCACAGGATTGAGTTGCATGGAGAGCTGCATCAAATCAGTCTCAGGACTGAAGACCACAACAACAACAACAACAACTGGGTTTCAAAATGCCAACACTGTTGTTGTGTGCTTTAGGTAAAATCTATATCCTCGAAAGTACAGGGTTATTCTAACTGATGGATCCATTTTCAAAACTGCGTATTTATTCAAGTACAAATCCAAAATGAACAAGGTTTATGCCAATGAAAAGAGAAAGTTTCAAAGTTTTTTCCACAATGTTTGATATCAATTTAATAAATTTAATAATTTGTAATTAATTAGTTATTAAAAATTAGAACTGTGATAAGTGTTATAAATGTTCAATGTGGCCACCGTTGGCTGCACGGCAAACATCGACGCGATAGCCAAACTCGTCCCACACACGCTTTACTGGGTTTACAGCAGCAGTGCTCTGGTTCCGCAGATCGTTCAGAGTGGTTGATTCACATAACCGGCCGCTTCTGAAACATATAACTGCCAGCCAGCCGCCGCCCGCCAAAAACTTTGAAACTTCCTCTTTTTATTGGTATAAAGTTCGTTCATTTTGGATTTGTACTTGAATACATACGAATTTTAGAAAATGGGTACACCATTTAGAATAACTCTGTATTGAAGTTTCCGATTTGAAATTTTAGCACTATGCTTCTGTTATTCTTTGAGTATGAATAATATCGGTTAATATTTAGTAGTAGTTCTTCATATTCATAGAGAGTACGTGTGAGGCATTGTACGCAGCATTAATCAAGCACACCATTCGATCGGCAAGTAGCCAGCGTTAGCTCTGCGAGCGTGAGACCCAACATCTCTTCTGCCGCCTCCACGTCAACCTACGTTTTCAACACAAGGTGACAACTCATAATAATCTGCAACGGTTACACAGCGTCATGTACCATCTGGTATGTAGGCATTTCTAAGGATATTTTCTCACATCTAAAATGCTTCTGTGACTACTTCCAATTTGTCACTTGACCTATGTTCAACTCTGGCTGTTGCACTGTCAAAGTACAACACCCTCAGAAAAGCATGTGAGTCGTTGTGAGACGTAAATTTATTGAGCATTGGTCGTCCACTATCAGCACTTCAAAGCTGACTGTTACCTTCATTTCTTGACTTGTAAACTCCAGTCAGGATCAGAACACCAAGAAACCTTTTCATTTCGTGCATATCTATATCCACGCAGTCCCCGTAAACGATTCGACCTTCCTTGTGTGTCCACATACATCCTTTGTCAGTGAGGGGTGCACGAAGAAACAACATAAAACGAGGTTCTCCATTATCACAGTTCCTATACGAATAACTTATGGACCTCTGGTCCTCTTTCAATACATCCGTTTTGCTCCACATACCAGAAATTCAAGCTTGAGTAGCTGTAGCCCATATTTCATTCCCATTACGAGAAAACAGTATCACACTCAACAGAATCTGCACTACGTTTTTCTTCTCCATCTTCATGATCATCATTCTCGTGTGGTTCTGAATTTTTAGTGACATCTACCTCATTATCATCACCGCTGGAAGATTCACATACACTAAGTGCGTATTCTGAATTAGAAGACTGCACCAACATTTCCTTATCCCCTCATCTTATTGTCCTGTGCTCCGATACATTTTCAGTTTGTAGGACCGAACTGATATTAAATAATGCACCAAAACCAACATGTGCTTATCACAGGCAGGACTGCAGAACACTGAAAGAATAATAGTGCGGGTCAACAGTGGCAATTGGCGTAACGGACGCTGCGCACAAGTCTCTTTGTTGAAAAGTTGCTTCCAAATGCACGAGCCTGTGCGAGCCCTGTATGGGAGGAAACGTGCACCAACACTTTAACACAAAGCCATAGAGAGATTTTTATCATTTTTTCTAAAAGTGTGAGTAACTTGGACAATTAGGAGAATGCTATTCAATCTGTATATTGAGCAAGCAGTAAAGGAAACAAAGCAAAACTTCGGAATAGGTATTAAAATCCGTGGAGAAGAAATAAAAACTTTGAGGTTCGCCGATGACATTGTAATTCTGTCAGAGACAGCTAAGGACTTGGAAGAGCAGTTGAACGGGATGGACAGTGTCTTGAAAGGAGGATATAAGATGAACATCAACAAAAGCAAAACGTGGATAATGGAATGTAGTCGAATTAAGTCGGATGATGCTAAGGGAATTAGATTAGGAAATGAGACACTTAAAGTAGTAAAGGAGTTTTGCTATTTGGGGAGCAAAATAGCTGATGATGGACGAAGAAGAGAGGATATAAAATGTAGACTGGCAATGGCAAGGAAAGCGTCCCTGAAGAAGAGAAATTTGTTAACATCGAGTATTGATTTAAGTGTCAGGAAGTCGTTTCTGAAAGTATTTGTATGGAATGTAGCCATGTATGGAAGTGAAACATGGACGATAAATAGTTTAGACAAGAAGAGATTAGAAGCTTTCGAAATGTGATGCTACAGAAGAATGCTGAAGATTAGATGGGTAGATCACATAACTAATGAGGAGGTATTGAATAGAATTGGGGAGAAGAGGAGTTTGTGGCACAACTTGACTAGAAGAAGAGATCGGTTGGTAGGACATGTTCTGAGGCATAAAGGGATCAGCAATTTCGTACTAGAGGACAGCGTGGAGGGTAAAAATCGTAGAGGGAGACCAAAAGATGAATACACTAAGCAGATTCAGAAGGATGTAGGCTGCAGTAGGCACTGGGAGATGAAGAAGCTGGCACAGGATAGAGTAGCATGAGAGCTGCACCAAACCAGTCTCAGGACTGAAGACCACAACAACAACAACATAGAATTTCATTAAAATACAAAAAGCAACTACTAATACAGAAGATACTAAAGATAACGGACGGGCACCTGAGTCCCGATGGTGGGTACAGTAATATATATGTATATGAAACACATAAGATGCAATAACAAGAGTTCCCCACGTTAGAATGTACAGGGCGAACATTAACAAAATACTTCACGCTTTCCTGGCGAGGTGTTGTCATGTTGATCAAACTGGTTTCTGCCGGCTATTCGCGTCTTTACTGCATGATATTTCCACTGCGTGACTCGCAGTCTTCTTCAGGTACTGTCCGATACTGATTCTAGTGTGGAACGGGTCCGGTATTTATGGCTACGTTGTGCTAGGCGTTCCCTCTGCGGTCCGCGCCGCCTCTGGCGCTCTGTCCGTGGTGTGCGCCGACCGATGGCAACGGCTGTAGCGTTTTCTTGTTGCCGTTGCTGTTCCGAACGCTGTGCGTGTACTTTGTGCTTATTATCCGTTTTCAATATATCTGAATAAGTGGTGAATGGCGTCCAAGCTTTGCTAGACGTTTTATCTTCCGATCGTCGTCATTTGAGTCCTTCTATGAATTACGACATTTCGTTACCATGGTGTGCCGTGTTAGGCATTCCGTCCGAAGTTCTTGCCTCCCATCAGCGGCTGCAGTGTTATTTTGAGGCCGATTGTGTTCAAATAGTCGCTCGACTCTCGGAAGAACGTCCTCAGATACCTTGTCTGTTGTCTGAGGTGCCATTTCACGTACGTCCTTTGTTACATGGACTAGGCTGTTATCTCTAATTCCATCCTTATACTTGTGTCCCTTGGGGTTTGGATGTTGCCTACGTCGCGTTTTCAGAAGATTAATACTGGGTTCCAAGACGACCTCAGCTGGAAACCGATGTCCCGGTTAATGATAATCACCGCGGCCCTTATCTCAACAGATTCTTTGATGACGCTGTCTCAGAATCTCGTTATTTGTGTTAAAATCTTGGCATCATTATACTTAATACAACGATTAAGATCTAAACAATGTTCTGCAATCGCTGACTTGGTTGCCTGTCACAGCCTGGTGTGTTTTTGGTGGTCTTTACGCCTGTTGTCAACGGTGCTGGTCGTCTGGCCGATGTATGCCATATGACATTGACATGGTACGTGATAAACGTCCGCTTTTTGTAGACGCAAGTCATCCTTCAAACTCCCTAGCTGAGCATTAATCTTGTTGGGTGGATAGAACACGCTTTTAATGTTTCCTCTGAGGAAAATTCTGCAGATTTTTGCAGATATCGGCTCAACATATAGTAAATGTGCCACCTTTTGAGTTTCTTCTTGTATGTCTTGAGGAACCTCTGATGAGGAAACGGGACGCAGTGACTTTTGAACATCTCGAGAAGATGATCCGTTTTTGTGTAACACAGGTTGTAGGTGTTCTGTCTCCATCCCCAAATTATCCGAATCTGACAGTTTGTGCCCAGTGAACCAGTGCTCTGAGTACACCGTTTTTCAGTGCCGTGTTGCGTCAACAGCTGGCCTGTAGTTACAAGTCGGTGTGAGCGGGTAAGCCGTACACACCGTGACTCAAGGTACCATCTCCTTTCCTCTTAAGTAGTTCATCTAGGAAAGGGAGTAGTCTATCTTTTTCCAGTTCGATGGTAAATTTAATGATAGGGTGGCGTGACTTTAGGTTGTTCAAGAAAGTATCGAGCTTTTCCCTCTCGTGGGACCATATGAAAAAAAGGTTCAAATAGCTCTGAGCAGTATGGAACTTAACTTCTGAGGTCACCACTCCCCTAGAACTTAGAACTACTTAAACCTAACTAACCTAAGGACATCACACACATCCATGCCCGAGGCAGGATTCGAAACTGCGACCGTAGTAGTAGCGCGGTTCCAGACTGTAGCGCCTAGAGCGTCTCGGCCACTCCGGCCGGCTGGCCATATGACGAAGGCGTCATCTACGTATCTGAAAAATCACTTCAGTTGATCTGGGGCCTATTTAAGTACGTCTTCTTCAAGTCTTTCCATAAAGAGATTGGCCACCACCGATGAGAGCGGGCTGTCAGGACCGTTGACAACAGGTACAGAGAGCCATAAAGGGACGCCTGACTGAGACAAGCAAACCAAGTCGGTGATTGCCAACCATTGTTTAGAACTTAATCATTTTATGAAGTATAATGATGCCAAGATTGTAACACAAACATCGAGATACTGCGACAGTATCTATTGAGATAAAGGTCGCGGAGAGTCTCATTAATCGGGACACCGGTTTCCAGCTGAGCTCCGATTGGAATCCTGCACTCGATCTTCTGAAAACGCGTCGTAGGCAACAACCAAACCCCAAGGGTCACAAGTGTAATAACAGAATTAGAGATAACTGCCAAGTACATGTAACAAAGGACGTACATGAAATGGTACCTCAGACAAGAGACACAATATCTGAGGACGTTCTTCCGAGTCTCGAGCGACTACACTCCTGGAAATTGAAATAAGAACACCGTGAATTCATTGTCCCAGGAAGGGGAAACTTTATTGACACATTCCTGGGGTCAGATACATCACATGTTCACACTGACAGAACCACAGGCACATAGACACAGGCAACAGAGCATGCACAATGTCGGCACTAGTACAGTGTATATCCACATTTCGCAGCAATGCAGGCTGCTATTCTCCCATGGAGACTATCGTAGAGATGCTGGATGTAGTCCTGTGGAACGGCTTGCCATGCCATTTCCACCTGGCGCCTCAGTTGGACCAGCGTTCGTGCTGGACGTGCAGACCGCGTGAGACGACGCTTCATCCAGACCCAAACATGCTCAATGGGGGACAGATCCGGAGATCTTGCTGGCCAGGATAGTTGACTTACACCTTCTAGAGCACGTTGGGTGGCACAGGATACATGCGGACGTGCATTGTCCTGTTGGAACAGCAAGTTCCCTTGCCGGTCTAGGAATGGTAGAACGATGGGTTCGATGACGGTTTGGATGTACCGTGCACTATTCAGTGTCCCCTCGACGATCACCAGTGGTGTACGGCCAGTGTAGGAGATCGCTCCCCACACCATGATGCCGGGTGTTGGCCCTGTGTGCGTCGGTCGTATGCAGTCATGATTGTGGCGCTCACCTGCACGGCGCCAAACACGCATACGACCATCATTGGCACCAAGGCAGAAGCGACTCTCATCGCTGAAGACGACACGTCTCCATTCGTCCCTCCATTCACGCCTGTCGCGACACCACTGGAGGCGGGCTGCACGATGTTGGGGCGTGAGCGGAAGACGGCCTAACGGTGTGCGGGACCGTAGCCCAGCTTCATGGAGACGGTTGCGAATGGTCCTCGCCGATACCCCAGGACCAACAGTGTCCCTAATTTGCTGGGAAGTGGCGGTGCGGTCCCCTACGGCACTGCGTAGGATCCTATGGTCTTGGCGTGCATCCGTGCGTCGCTGCGGTCCGGTCCCAGGTCGACGGGCACGTGCACCTTCCGCCGACCACTGGCGACAACATCGATGTACTGTGGAGACCTCACGCCCCACGTGTTGAGCAATTCGGCGGTACGTCCACCCGGCCTCCCGCATGCCCACTATACGCCCTCGCTCAAAGACCGTCAACTGCACATACGGTTCACGTCCACGCTGTCGCGGCATGCTACCAGTGTTAAAGACTGCGATGGAGCTCCGTATGCCACGGCAAACTGGCTGACACTGACGGCGGCGGTGCACAAATGCTGCGCAGCTAGCGCCATTCGACGGCCAACACCGCGGTTCCTGGTGTGTCCGCTGTGCCGTGCGTGTGATCATTGCTTGTACAGCCCTCTCGCAGTGTCCGGAGCAAGTATGGTGGGTCTGACACACCGGTGTCAATGTGTTCTTTTTTCCATTTCCAGCAGTGTATTTGAGCACAGTCGGCCTCAAAATAACACTGCAGCCACTGCTGGGAGGCAAGAACTTCGGACGGAACGCCTAACACGGCACACCACGTCGTAATTCACAGAAGGACTCAAATGACGACAATAGGAAGATGAAACGTCTAGCACAGCTTGGACGCCATTCAGAACATCTATACTCACAACGGGTAATAAGCACAAAGTATGCGCACAGCGTTCGGAACAGCCGCGGCTAGAAGAAAACGCTACAGCCGTTGTTGCTATTGGTCGGCGCACACCTCGAACAGAGCGCCGGACGCGGCGCGGACCACAGAGGGAACGCCTAGCACAACGTAGCCATAAATACCGGAGTCGTTCCACACTTGATTTAGTATCGAACAGCACCTGAAGAAGACTGCGAGTCACGCAGTTGAAATATCGTGCAGGAAAGAAGCGAATAACCGGCAGAAACCCGATTAATCAACATGACATTAACAAATTAACAAATTGCAGGGACGGATTCCTGACTGGAAATGGTGGAAGAAAGGTCCTATGATAAAGTGTTCGGAAAAGCATCGTTGCCACGGTACATGGTGCTAAGGAATGACAGTTTCTCTACGTGCCATGTGTTCTTTGTGTGTTGCAGGCTGTGCGATTGACGGTGCGAAATGTAAGCAGCAGAATGGTCCGGAATTCATGTCGCGAAGAAGCCGAGACGATATTTGTGTACGGCCAAACAGATGCAAACGGTCAAGAGGCATCGCAGCTATACCAACGAAAATACTCTCACAGAGACACCAACCATATTACACAACATTTCAAGCCTTTTTTTTTACATTTGTGTGATCATTAATTCTTTCAGGGAGATAAAGGTGTATGGACGCGGCGGACTGGGCGAACATAACATTGGGAGGACCGCGTTCTACTGAGACGAACGCTAGTAGAACTTCTAAGGAAGTGGCCCGCCAACGCTTTGTAAGCCAAAGTACGATTATGTGTATTCAGCATGTCAACCGCTACTATACCTGGCATCTGCAATCCCATGGAGACCATTTTGAATATCTGTTGTGAGATGGGTGCACTGTAGCTCTGTACTGTATTTTGGGACGATTTATTGTCGTTGCACCTACACCATCCATTACCGGACACATGTTCATGGGACATTTTTCCCTCCATTTCCCGTCACGGATCTGTCCCTGCAACCTGTCGGTTTTGTTAATGTTCACCCTTTATTACAAGATTGATAGCGCGAGGACCGTACTTCTTGATAGATATTTGTAGACGTGTATTCCGTTAAATGTATGATCTGTATACTGTATACTAAATAAATTAATCAATAATAATAAAATATAAATATAGTTAAGAGTCAAAACTTAATTTAATCAGAAATTTATTTTTTGTTCCATTTACCTACGTATATTTTCATTTTTTCATAACACTTGCTTATACACTATATTTGTTGTTTTATTATTCGGACTCTTAACCAGCAACTTTTGAGGTGATCTAACTCTCAAGCATCCAATGAACAACTGCCGCGTGAATAGCATGCTTCCTGTAGTTAACGCCACAATATCGGAATGTTTGCCCCTGTGATTTGTTGGCGGCTGTGCTGTAAGCCAACTTTATTGGAGATTGCGGTCGCCTTAAACTGAAAGGCAATTCAGTTATTACTAAAGGTGTTCGTGGTATAAATAATGCCTCCCATTTTTGTCTGCCAGCCATTATACTATCTTCGATGATGTTATTCTGCAGTTTGATGCACAGTCTTGTTGTACATATACACGTTTTCGGGGCATCCAGATTTCGCAGAAAAATAACTGACGAGCTAACCTTCAGTTTGAAGCTGTGTAGCTGCATTCCTGGGCCGGTCAACGACTTGTAAACGACTTGTGTAAATATTGTCTTACCCTTTGCTTTCATCTGTAACAACTTCAAAACTAGGTTAGCTGAAAAATAATACTAAATCAGTAGCAGTAAATATTGAATGTAAGCCGGCCGCGGTGGCCGTGCGGTTCTAGGCACTTCAGTCCGGAACCGCGCTGCTGCTACGGTCGCAGGTTCGAATCCTGCCTCTGCCATGGATGTGTGTGATGTACTTAGGTTAGTTGGCTTTAAGTAGTTCTAAGTCTAGGGGACTGATGACCTCAGATGTTGAGTCCCATACTGCTCAGAGCCATTTGAACCATATTAAATGTAAAAAGAAACTTTTTATACTTACTTTGATAGAAACACAAAGCAAAGAACTGATTACAAAGAAAAAGAAAAAAACAACAAGTTTTTGGGAATTCGCCGTAGCGTTTAAATATTCAAAATATTTCTTTACGTTAATATTTGAATGTTTATTTCTTGCTCTTTGGTTTTTTTCTCATTGATTCTCCCTTGATCGTTTCAAAATGTGACTGATGAAAATACACTGAGTTAAGGCTTGTATCGAGGATCGAAATTTAATATCTTCCATCAACAGACTGCCTGTTGGATTTTGCCTCGGGTTCTTCGTCCGATGTTCGTCTGGTGATTTTACTGACATTTCACCAGCAGGATTGGATGGCATTGTCAAAGCTTCACCCTCCATTGTTGGTGGATCACTGGAACCGACCTCATTTTATCTCTCTCTCACTCTCTTTTTTTTTTTTTTTTTAAGCACCTTTCATTCCTTCCCGTAAGGGGAAGACGGGCCTTACTAGAACTTGCTTTGCTCTTTATCAGCCGAGGGTATACAGGAAACTTCATTTGGTTATTTTTATTTTATTTGTTTGTTTGCATTTGTGCTAATTTATTTGCAGGAGGTTCATAGGACAGTTCCGGTATTCACCTTACGGCCTGAGGAAAACCTGGAAAAACCCGGCCAGAGCTGCTGGTGTTGCCACCCTTGGTTGTTGTTTGTTCTTATTTCTTGCGCACTTCTACCAGTCAGTAGCGGTTGTTGCAGCGGTAGTTGGAGTAGCATCCTTGTCTTCGCCGTCGCTTCTCCTCTTCTTCCTGGAGGCGAGCTTCTTCTCTTCCTCTCTCCCTTTGCGCTCGGTACTCCAGCCAGCTGCGCTGATCCCTGTTTCTCTCGTCATGATTTGGATCTCGAGATCATCTACATATATGTTGTCTGTCACGACTTCTTTCGTCATCACGTCTTTGTCGATCAGCGTGGCGCGGTTTGTCTGCACGGCTTGATCGCTTGCAGCAAACGGTTGTGATTCCGTTTGTACCGGCGCCGCTGCCGTTGGCGGCATGCGCTCGAATGACTCCTGTAGCAAGAGGCAGGCAGCTTCCATCTCCGCATGCAGCGTCATCTTGAAGGGCGTTTCCGCTTCGTTCAGCGCTGCTTCGATGGTTGCGTGCGGCTATTCTTCGCTTCTGTCCTCTCGTGCGCCGCCTTCTACCCCTGCGGCGTTATTGTCTTCTCGGCGGTAAGCCGCTGACTGTCGTCGTCTGTTTACGGTCGGCCGGTCCGCCCCTTTGCCACTGGCGGTGGGGGCGGCTGTCCGCTCAGGGGGACAGCTTATTGCCATCTCGTTGTTCCTCTGCGCTGGGGAGGCACCGCAGACTATCTGTACCTGGCGCACCAACGTTCGAAGGCTTCTCCGCGGTCATTTCCGGTGCGGTTCTCTTCTTCCTACCCTCGATGGTCATTCGCTGCAGTACGGGAAGCCAGGATCCGTTTACCTTGAGGCTTTCCTCTTTCTTGGTGGTTCTCGTGTTTGTGTATTTCTAGCTTCTCTGAACAAGCGGGTGATAGTTTCTTCTCCACAGCCAGAACTTCCGTGTCGGTGAATTTTTCTACATGGTCTGTCTCACATAGCAAGTGCTCAGGCACAGCTGATTTCTCCACCTACCTCAACCTGCAGAGTCGCTTGTGTTCTGTGATCCTGGTGTACATTGATCGTCCAGTCATTCCAACATTAACTTTCCCGCATGTGCATTTTATGCGGTATATTCCTCACATTGCAAATGGATGCCTTTCCTCTTTTGCCGATCTGGGATATTCTTTGATCTTCTTTGTCGATTTGTAAATAGAATTTACGCCATGTATGCGCAATAAACGGCCGATTCTGTCCGTTACTCTGGGAATGTATGGTAGGAAGGCCGTACCCGACATTTCTTTATCTGATGTGTCACTCATCCTTCTAATATAATTGTGGAATACCCATTCCTCCTCAGAACGCTTTCCAGTTTCTGTATTTCGCGTCCGTTATGCTGTGGCTCACTTATTCGTCGTGCTCGACTTACGAGCGTATTAATCATGCCTCTTTTCTGGCTCGGGTTGTGCATTTGTCAATTTGTACAGGTATCGCTCCGTATGTGCCGGTTTTCGATACAAGCTGTGTTCCAGGTTTTCACAATCCCTTGTGACCAGCGCATCTATAAATGGTAGTTGTTTGTCTTTTTCTACTTCCATAGTAAATTTTATGTTGGCATGGATGCTCTTAGCAAGTCACCGAGATGTTCCTCACCACGGTTCCACACAACGAAGGTATTATCGACATATCTGTACATCACCTTAGGTTTACAAGGTTATAAGTACAGTGTCTGTGCTTCGAAATGTTCCATGAAGAAATTGGTCACCCACTGGACTAGCTGTTCGTAGAAGTTGCCATTGCATGTGAAATAGCTCGTGCTGAGACTTGCATGAAAGAGCTTGGTGATGTTTTGTGGGGAAATGGAACCGATGTGCTCCAGAGAGTCACTGACTCGTACTACCGCAAACAAAGAAACATCAAAACTGACCAGGATGTCGTCTGCTACAAGTGTTAGTCTCTTCAGCTTCTCAGTGAAATTTTCTGAGTCCTCTATGTATATGTCTTTCCCACGTGTGGCTGGAGCAGAGAGTTCAAGTCTGTCTTTGATCAAGGCGTCGGTACAATCTGGAAATCCCCTCCCAGTAGAAGTGTAATACAAACCTGTTAAGGCTTTCGTGTCCACTTGTTGACGAACTGCCTGTTGACTTCTGTCTCGCGTTCTTCGATTTAGATATTCTACAACATTCGCGTGTATTCGATTTGGAAACCGGAGAAATTTCCCTTAAATTTAGCCTTATACATCTTTGACAGTGGTAATCTAAATTGTTTCGAATATTTTAGAATTACCTGGGAGGATCAGTTGAAAGGGTACAGTACCGCCCAACATCGAAAATAGGTACAACATACTTCATTATTTTTGTCAGAACAACACACTTTTTTTGTAAAAAACTCAATTTCAATTAACACAGCGAAGCCGGATACCAGTGTGGGAAAGAATGACAATTTATTTATTTAATTGATCATATGTGCACTCCCTCAAAATAAATCCCTACATCCAGTTTGGTGAGATCTGTGAAATGAATGAATGTATGGTCGTCTGCTAACCGCAGATAGTGAATGTGAATATATGATCATCTTTGAGACGATCCTTTGGCCACCTTTGGTGGGACCAAAGAGATGAAATTTACCTGAGCTTTGAGCGCCTGAAATGTGGCTGACCAATACGGTAGCAAGGTGCTCCCCCACTTCGATGGTAGCAAGGTGCTCCCCCACTTGGACAGAGGTGCGAGAGGACCTGAAGAACGGCCATGTTTCAGCACTCTGCCGCTGGATCTTGTGCTGTTAAGACCTGTCTTAGTTGTGCTCCGTAAAGACAAAAGAGTGGAGACATGGTATGCATGTGGAATATTTAAGAGTAGTTTGAAATAATAATTTCTCCATTTCAGGAACTTTTGTGGGGAGAATTAAATGTCAGGCAGGTAATATTAATGGGATCGTAGTAATCTGCGGAAGTGACCAACGGTCACAATGAAACCACGTGTAGCAATAAGTTGAAATACTTCCGTGTGCTTAAGTTAAGCCGAATTACTAGCGTGTGTACTATAAGGACTTGAAATTAGAAGCGAGTACTTCCATGTGGTGAGTGCTGGGTGAGTCTCAATCTGTGTATGAGACAAAGGATAAAGAGAAGTACTCGTCCATGGTATCAGTTGAGGACTCGTGTGTGTGATGAATATGTTCTTAATATTACTTTGCGAGATATGTTTCCGTGTGACGCTTGATTCAAACTATAACACTCCGAGAGAGAAACAAGGTGAGTCAGCCGTCTATCCAGCAACGCCACTTGGCTTGCATTGCACAGGAAGACGTGCATATATCTCCAGAGTTCATAGTAGGAAAGTAGAATTACGAAGTGGGGCAGTGTCGTGTGAAACTGGGATAAATATTAATTGAAGTGGGAAAGCTGAAAGTGATAATGTTGTGACTATTCCCTGTCTTGTATTTCATGTTGCAGTGTGGTGTATGTCATGTAATTTAAGTATGTGTGGTTTGCATGGGAGAGTTGCAAGGTAGTTTCAGATGTAGTGGGTGTGCATGTTCCTTTAGTACCACTCGGTTTGGAGGAAAGTTTCGTGATGATGGTTGTGACAGTCGAAGTGTGAGATATAGCAAAAGATCCACCATCCTATCCAGAAAGTGCACTGTAGCGTTAAATAATTACGAGACCATAAGATAGAGATTCACCAATGTAAAGCCATGCCAACTGGGCGGAATTTCTCACATGTTATTGTTGTAGGTTATAGAATTTGTGTGTTTAGGTTATAGAATTTATCGGAATAAATAAGATAGTGAAAAGAAAAAGATTGGTGGCCTTTTCCTTCGAATTGTATGTTGTCATGGTATCCAGAATTTATATTGCGTGCGCCATTCATATTCAGAGCGATGGCCACGTGTTGATAAAAGCCGTTAAATAAAAAAAAAAAAAGGAAAATGTGGTATTGCCAGTGCGTAGTGAACAGTCAGAGTTCTGTAAATTATTGATAGTCAGATGTGCGTTTCCGTTGCGTATTATTCATACAGGAGGATAATTTGTAACTTTATTGTGAGTACGAGAGTTCATATTACTCGATAAATAAGAATGAATCCACTCGCTTGGCAGACCACTCATCTTGCAGGCTTGACTGATTGATGCCGCAGTATGAGCAAGTCATGTGGGTGCCTCTCACAGTTACGAAACTTAAAAAAATATCCAAACAATTTCATAATTGTGTGCAAGATTTAAAACATAATTTTTAAATTTTAGCTATATAACTACGTAATACTATTAGTAGCTGTCTTTAATAATTATAATTACCAATGATTACTTTAATTATTGATAATAATGTCACACTTGTTGGTGTTTTGGGCACATGTCATAGTAGGATGTTAAGAAAAAATAGCGTGTGGGATGAAGTGCGCTTGTTTGTTACTTTGCTTCAGATTCTTCAAACAGTCCCCACAAATCGTCACCTTTGTTGTTGCCTGGACGTCGTTTCCTGGATGAACTGGATACAGAAAAAAAATGGTTCAAATGACTCTGAGCACTATGGGACTCAACGTAGAACTACTTAAACCTAACTAACCTAAGGACATCACACACACCCATGCCCGAGGCAGGATTCGAACCTCCGACCGTAGCAGTCCCGCGGTTCCGGATTGCAGCGCCATAACCGCACGGCCACCGCGGCCGGCACTGGATACAGATTTTGAGACATTGTTCACAACTGTGGAATTTGATGTTGATGAAACGAATCTTCTTTTCTTTCAACAACGTTAAGATATTTCGCCATAAATATTTACTCCTTCTTTCCTGCTGCGGTGTTGACACCTAAGGTCCACTAGGAGCCTTCAGCAGATTGTCGGTTGATGCACTGTACACCGATAAATTTCCTTAAACCCAAAACAAAACGTTCTTTGAATTCTCATTACCACCAACTAATAGTCACCTGTTTTAAGCGAGTTAACATGTGCTCTCTTCCTTTGTTTTGCAGCTAAACACTACGCAAGTTTTCTGACTGGTATCGGCTAATCCTAAACCCACCTCCCGCATCTCAAGAATCTAGTTGACAATGTGACACTCAGTTTCAGCTGGTAATGCAAATGGCCCTCCAGATTTTAGCATTTGTCGATGTTCAATGTCTCCATTGTCCAACAAGATCATTTTGATAGTGTAGAGGACACAATATAGTTTGATGCTCTCTCTCTACCTATCTCTCTCTCTCTCTCTCTCTCTCTCTCCCTCTCTCTCTCTCTCTCTCTCTCTCTCTCTATATATATATATATATATATATATATATATATATATATATATATATATATATATATATATACTGCATGTTTCTTGTTGTAGTCAAGGTACCTGACGTTTCGCAATTTCTGTACTCTTTTTCACTTTAATCTTTAGGATTCAATTTCACACACTTGTCTTGATTATCAGTAACTTTCTTCATAGATTCTATGACGATCCTAATCGCGAGAATCTCGAATTAAAATAGATTACCGAGAAATCAAATCAGGTTAATAAGTAATTATTCTGTAGTAAACGTGGATAATTTAGTAACAAGAAACAACAGTATGGTAGGTAATATGGCAGTACTCTGCAGTTCAAATCTCTTTACACTTATGAGTTTGAATTACTTGCTTCCTATAATACCTGCACCAGATGTCTGGCAGAAAGGCGTAGGACAGATTTAAGAACAACGTCAACAGTTTCGAGCTGAGTGACCCAAGATGCAGTGCGATTATCGTAACACTAGGCGCTGACATTGTAACGCCCCTGTCTTCACATGTTTCACAAAATATTCCTGATGATACCTACTGTATAAAAATTAAGTTTATATTACTTGCTTCCTGCAGCTGTAAAATGGATTTACAGCTACGAAGGACGAAATAACCATACTTCAGCCATGAGAGGCTTCAAACGGAGAGAAACTATTTTTGTAGATGCGTTCCAGTGACCGCACGAGACCGCTGCCGTAGCGAAAATCGGGAAGACCTTGCATTTCATCTATGTCCAATGGATGGCTTCTTCGTTGCATATTTATAAGAAAATTCAACAGATATGTGTACTACGAAATTACTTTACCTGACCACTAAAATTATACTCATTACCATCTGTCCTACAGAATCATTCATTAGCAGGTTGAGGAAGATATCGTAAAACAAACGAATGGAGTATCGAGTATGGAACGACAGCAGCAGTAGCTTGATACATTGGATGTGTGTAAGCGGTGGTAGAAATTGCTGTTTTGAAGAGCGCTCCGCAGCGCGTAGTGTGAAGCAGTCGCCCTCCGTTTCTGGCGGCGGCACCGCTGCGGCAGTCGCAGCTTTGGTGTCTCCCCCTGGTGCATTTAAGGGGCGCTATGAACTCGCCAGTCGGTCAGCCTGGGTCAGTCTTTCGTCACCAGCTTGCTAGTCTGTCTCTCGTCCACATTTGTTAGGCAATTAGTGTCTTTCTGTCGTTCGGAGTTCTAGTATGTCTGTCGTTGGGATCAACCTTTAAAGCCGGCAAAATGAGAGTCTTTCCACTCCGCCAGTAAGAGAACTCAACGAGTGGTCGCCCGGTCGGGGCTTAGTTCCTGCATCTGAGTCTGCGCGACAGGCTCCAGTCCGTTCGAGTTTGCTCAGGCTATGGTCAATGGCAGTTGGATCCAACTGTTGTTCGGTCGCGCACTGAGACGCAAGATGACTTGTCCGTCTTGAGCGTCGGCGTATGTGAGGTCGCCACGTGAGTCCAGTGGGCCGCGGCGTATAGCGAGGAGTAGTGACTTCGCGGTCGACACGAGAGCAACAGGACTCAACCCACGACCTCAGTCTGGCCGGTGCGAGCTGCGACGCCGTGATACGGCAGATCGGCACGCCTTCCTGCGTCCGTTGAAGTGGCTGGCAGCAGACGGTTCTGGAGAGTGATTTGGGGATGCTGTGCCAGGTCTTCTCGAGAAATCGCAGTTTATTAGAAGTAAAGTGATTGGTGATATCTTGTTTGATTTACTCTTGTTAAACTCTACTTGTTTTCTTGGTGAGGTCACCAGCCGTTTTGCTTTGGGGTCATCCCACCGTTCTTCTCCGTTTGCCCACCCGCGGGAAAGTGGTTGTTTATGAATTGGGTGGTCTGTTTTCCCTTGTGGAGTATGGGTGGCTTAGAGCAACCAGCGGTTCGGCTCGTTCGCTAATCTCCCTATCGATCTACCGTACGTTAGTAGCTGCCTCTGTAATGTTTGTCGGATTTGGTGTGTTAACGAATTTATTGCTTGGAGTGTAACGGCCTAATACCTGACATATGTTTCGATCTTTGGGAACTTTGATATTATTGCCTATGATCCTCAGAGGTGGTATCTATGTACTGTAGAGCATCTTAACTTGTAGAATTTTATATAAAATTCCATTTCATGGTCTTATATTTAAATGATCATTTTAGTATATAAAGTTGCCACCCTTTCACCGTATAATTTTTCTTAGAAGTTAAAATCAAGTTGCACCTTCGGTGGCAAGGTTAATATTTTAATTGTTAGTGTTTTGTAGCATTTCCATCCCTCTTACGGGGGAGTGCATAGTTTGTGTGCTTGTGTAAATTGTTAAAACTCTTAGTTTAAAGGTATATGGTGTGGTTCAGATTTGCACCAGCGTAGTCTTTCAGAGGCTGTTATGAGCGGTCGTAACAGCGGCAAGGTTCTCTGCCCGAAAGCTCATACAGTCGAAACTTGTTTGTTTCTGACTCTGTATAAATTGTAACTTTGATATTTAGAGGGTGCTTTATGATTATAATTTTAGATCGGTTTCTTTTAAAAAATAGTTTTAGGCACTATTAAAGTGAATAAAATTCCCATTTGTTAAAAGGAATTCGGTTATGATTCCATCAGTTACTCCCTGGCAACTACTTCCATGCTTACATCTTGTGACTAAATGTGTTAATGTTCTTGATGAATCGCTAGTAAATAAAATAAATTCTTAAGGATATTATTTGAAAATGAATCAGGTACCAGTGTGCTACCTCAAATTACTTATCTCTACAGTGGTAGTAAGAGCTTCGAACGCTGACCTATGATTTTATGTTTTCGTGACGTGTGATCCGTCATTCCGTCATTCTAAATCTTGTAAACGGTGACAGCAAGGTGATCAGCTGTGGCGCTGCGCCGGTGTCTATATTCCGAGTACGGCGGCGGCGGACGCTAAAATACACGTCCCGGCGCTGCCGGACTGTGTCGCCCGCCGTGCCCCAGGAGGCGCAACGCCGCTGGCTTTGCTCACGCCCGGCGCCCTGCGCCCTGCGCCCTTTATTTGGGGCTTTGGCGGCTGACAGGCGGCCAGATGCGGCCCCAGGGCTCCGCAACACCCGCGCCACACCAAAGTGCTCGCGGTACGTGCATAGTGGCGCACCAGGCACTGGCAGGGCGGTCGCACCGGTCGTGTGGTCTTGCTCGTGGTAGCGGTCTCGGTCTCGGCTTTAGGCATTCAGCAGCGATGCGGTCAAAATCTTTGCATTTATACAAGCACAGCAATCTGTGCGTTCACATCAAACGTTTTCGACCTGAGAATATGAAAATATGGTTTTGTAACGTTATAGTCCTCAGTAATAAAATACACACGGGTCCCCTTTGTTGATGTACGATATACACTACCGGACATTACAATTGCTACACCACGAAGATGACGTGTTACAGACGCCAAATTTAACCGACAGGAAAAAGACGCTCTGATATGCAAATGATTAGCTTTTCAGAGCATTCACACAAGGTTGGCGCCGGTAGCGACACCTACAACGTGCTAACATGAGGAGAGTTTCCAACCGATTTCTCATACACAAACAGCAGTTTAACGGCGTTGCCTGGTGAAACGTTGTTGAGATTCCTCGTATAAGGAGGAGGAATGCGTACCATCACGTTTTCGTCTTTGGTAAAGGTCGGATTGTAGCCTATCGCGATTGCGGTTTATTGTATCGCGACATTACTGCTCCAGTGACTGTCAGCAGAATATGGAATCGGTGGGTTCAGGAGCGTAATACGGAACGCCGTGCTGGATTCCAACGGCCTCGTATCACTAGCAATCTGGATGACAGGCATCTTATCCGCATGGCTGTAACGGATCCTGCAGCCACGTCTCGATCCCTGAGTCAACAGATGGGGACAACAACCATCTGCAAGAACAGTTCAAAAAATGTTCAAATGTGTGTGAAATCTTACGGGACTTAACTGCTAAGGTCATCAGTCCCTAAGCTTACACACTTCTTAACCTAAATTATCCTAAGGACAAACAAACACACCCATGCCTGAGGGAGGACTCGAAACTCCGCCGGGATCAGCTGCACATTCAATGACTGCACCGCCCTAGACCGCTCGGCTAATCCCACGCGGCTCACGAACAGTTCGACGACGTTTGCAGCAGCATGGACAATCAGCTCGGAGACCATGGCTGCGGTTACCCTTGACACCAACAGGAGCGACTGCGTTGGTGTGCTCAACGGCGAACCTGGGTGCACGAATGGCAAAATGTCATTTTTTCGGATGAATCCAGGATCTGTATACAGCATCAAGATGTTCGCATCCCTGTTTGGCGACATCGCGGTGAACGCACGTTGGAAGCGTGTATTCGTCATCGCCGTACTGGTGTTTCACCCGGCATGATGGTATGGGGTGCCATTGGTTACACGTCTCGGTCACCTCTTGCTCGCACTGACGGCACTTTGAACAGTGGACGTTACAATTCAGATGTTTCATGACCCGTGGCTCTACCCTTCATTCGATCCCTGCAAAACCCTACATTTCAGCAGGTTGCAGGTCCTGTACGGGCCTTTCCGGATACAGAAAATGTTCGACTGCTGCCCTGGCCAGTACATTCTCTAGATCTCTCACAAATTGAAAAAGTCTGGTCAATGGTGGCCGAGCAACTGTCTCGTCACAATACGCCAGTCACTATTGTTGATGAACTGTGGTATCGTGTTGAAGCTGTATGGACAACTGTACCTGAACACGCCATCCGAGCTCTGTTTGACTCAATGCCCAGACGTATCAAGGCCGTTATTACGGCCAAAGGTGGTTGTTCTGGGTACTGCTTTCTCGGGATCTATGCACCTAAATTGCGTGAAAATGTAATCACATGTCAGTTCTAGTATAATATATTTGTCCAATGAATACCCGTTTATCATCTGCATTTGTTCTTGGTGTAGTAATTTTAATGGCCAGTAGTGTATGTGGGTGGATTGGCGACCACGTGCTGTAAAGCGAAATCAATCTCTTTTAGAAAGCAAATTTATGGTTCCCAACTCATTCATAAACAGTACAAAAATATATGTACGTATGTTGCACATCTCCTCATAAACTACTGACCCGTTTTGTACCAAACTTCTTACACATGTGACTTGCTGCCAGGACATAATCCCTGTTGGGGTGCAAAACCATCGACCTATCAATGGTATGGGGCTGGTGCTGAAAAAGATGTATTGCCCACGATCCGCGAATACACATTTTATTCATTTAATATTTGACACTGAGAACGATTAGATAACTTTGAGCCGTGCTCCGGCTTTCGTTTGTGCCGTTGACAGGATGGCGTCCTGTATTCGGATTGTGACCTCTCGTTTTCCTAGTGCGTTCATTCGTGCCACTAAGTTTGCTCGCTTTGTCTGTACGTGAGTGGCAGCAGCGGCGTTTATCGATAGCGGTTGCTGTGGTGCTTTCTTTGGAGCGACCTCTAGTATTTCCAGGTCGTCGCGTGTTGGAGTTCAAGCTGGACGGAGCAGCAGTGACGTCCGACAGCGCCAGTAGTCTCCGAGAGATCTGGCGATATTTGCACTACCAGATGGAAGGATGCGGTCGCGGGAGTGCACGACCACGTCGAGGTCCGGATTCACCGAGTTTAAGTTGAATGGATCATTACATTCGAGTAGTACAACTTTCACTTGCGTGTGTGTCCGTCCGTCGAAGTGACCTCATGCTATCAAGCTGTCAGTTGCCGGTTTTATACTCCGACGTTTCCCTTGCCGGACTTGAATGGCAACGACCTATGGTTGGTCGTTCGGTAGGTCGTCTCATTGGACGACGTGTATCTGGTCTTTCGGCCGTTTCTGTGTTCTTCGCGTTCGTGTCTACGTGCAGTTCGTCTTTGTTGCTGTATAGTGACTGTTTTAGCATTCTTTGAGTTGTTTATGTAATTGTCTTTTGTGGTTCCACGTGCATCTAGTCAGATTTTGAATAGGCAGTTTGGTCTTAACCCCGTCTGCATACAAGGACTTGGTGGAACCAACTTATATAATTAAATGCTTGTCATTTGACGATGTTAACTGTTATTCTACCGTGGTATTGGTTATCGCGTCTTAGGTGGATTTTGCGAGTGTGCTGGTCGGCGCCTAAGCTGTCCTATTTTGAGTTGCCATCGTGTTAAGTGAGCATAACTCTTGGCTGCCTGTCTCACCGCTTAAGCAGATGTAGGGACTTTTCTCACGTCGATCCATGGAGCACTGTCTGAGGATCACTACCTTCTTATTTGGTCTGATTGTGTCAATTCTTTAAAAATCATATTTTGTTTGAATTATTATTATTTCTTGTGGCCTTCAGCCGACAAATGATTTTAATTCTTCTTAATAAGGCCTTCAGCCTGCACTGTAGCATGTGATAAAGTCAGTTCTTTAATGATCGTTTTAAAAATTGTTTTGGTATTTTTTAACATGTAATTGTCTTCCTCGTTTGTAGTTAAGGCCTTCAGCCGTTAATTGTTCTGAAGTATTGCCCCTGGCCTTCAGCCGACAAATAACTTGGATTCTTTGTTAATAAGGCCTTCAGCCGTCAGTGTACCTTGTGTTACAGTCAATTTTTTAGTGATTGTTTTAAAAATTATTTTGGTATTTTCAACGTGTAGTTGTCTTCCTCACTTGTAATTCAGGCCTTCAGCCGCCAATAGTTCTGATGTATTGCCTGTGGCCTTCAGCCGACAAGTAATTTTGAATTCTTTCTTAATAAGGCCTTCAGCCGTCAGTGTAGGTTGTGTTACAGTCAATTTAAAAAAAAATGCTTTTTTTACAAAAAGAAATTATTTCCTTAAAGAAACTGCATGTGTTTACTGTGCAATCAAGGGTATCTGATTATGTCCCGTCCACACCTTTTCCTGCTTTCCCTGAGTCCCACGTTTCAAACTTGCATTAAACTTTACACATAGTTTCAAACCATTACGAAACATTTTCTCGCTAACAACTTCCACATAATGATGAAAGGAAAAAGTTAATCGCTTACTGCAGTTTTGCTGCTCATGCAGCACTTCTTTACTAATACACTTTGCAGACTGTAATGACATATGCCACTGAACGTACTTGCAAAATTATATCATTCTACAGCACCAATAGTACTTTACGAGACACAACGTCATAAGCCCTGAGAAACGTGTGAAACTGTAGCATCACGCATAACATTTGAATTTATTGCTTCTTTGCTACTGCCCTATTCGCAACATACTTACCAGACAATATCAATTCACTCTACTGAACGTAAGTACAAAATTCTATCGCTGTACGACACACTGTTTAAGGGATAAGGCGTCATAAAAACTTGGTTGCATGAAAAGCTGCAGGGCGAAATTTGCTGTAGATATATGTGAAATATGTGCACTTACATCTGTGAAATATGTTGCGTATATGTGAAATGTATATGACTGCTCCTAAACCACTGGATCCGTTTCAACCAAACTTGGTGCACATATCACTTACTATATGGAAAAAAAGGGTTAAGAACCAGCAATCTTCTTTTGAGATGATAAGTTAGAGAGAGAATGGAGGAGGAAGAGATGGACAGAAATAGAGAAGGGAAAGAGGCGGTGGAACCTGATCTAAGGGAGGAGGAGGAGATAGAGAGGGAAGGGGGTGGATATAGAGGAAAGGGGAGGAGATGGAAAGTGAGGTGGGGAGAAGACGGAGTAACAGAAATGGAGAAAATCAGACTAAGAACAGCCGACCAGTTGCAAAGGATAAAGTAATCTTTACCTAGGTTTCAATAGATATAAATCTATCTTCTTCAGAAGACGGCAGTATTATAACATGAAGTGATATGTCCTAATCGTTTAGGCGCTCTGCAACTTCTATGTACCTATTTTATTTGTTTGACAAACCCTGTTTTCAGGGCTATATTTTATATGATTAATGTAACTATGCAGATGTTTGCCTAAACGATAAGGACATATCACTTCATGTTATAATACTGCCGTCTTCTGAAGAAGATAGATTTATATCTATTGAAACCTAGGTAAAGATTACTTTATCCTTTGCAACTGGTCGGCTGTTCTTAGTCTGATTTACGTGGAACCGTTGCTGTAGCGCAGCTATGTTTAAAGTACAGAAATGGAGAACTGAGTAGTCAGAGAGAGAGAGAGAGAGACCAGGGAGATGATATGGGAGACAGAGAGAGAGAGAGAGGAGAATATGGACAGGCAGAGGGGTGGGATGAGATGAACAGAGATGTGAGCACAAGATAAAAGGGGTGTGGAGGAGCAAGAGCCTGTACGATAATAGGACATAAAGAGGGCAGGAAAAATAAACTAAACTTCAACCGAAGAGGCCATGAAAGCACAACGGTACTGACTGGCTGCCGTGCTATCCTCAATCCACAGGCGCCACTTGATGCAGATATGGAGGGGCATGTGGGCAGCACATCGCTCTACCGGCCGTATGTCAGTCTACGAGACCGGAGCCGCTACTTTTCAGTCAAGCATCTCCACAGTTTGCCTCAATGAATTTGAAATCTCTTCGTGTGTGTAAAGATCTAGTCTTCAGAAGAACGATGTTTTGTAAATCCGTGTTGACTGTGTATCAATAGACTGTTCTCTTGAGGTAATTCATAATGTTCTAACGCAATATATGTTCCAAAATCCTGCTGCAAATTGACGTTAATGGTATGGGCCTGTAATTTAGCGGATTACTCCCATTACCTTTCTTGAATGTTGATGTGACCTGTTCAAGTTTTCAGTTTTTGGATATGGATGTTTCGCCGAGCGACCGGTTCTATATGATGGTTCAGCATGGAGATATTTCATCAGCATACTCTGAAAGGAACCTGACTGGTCGATAACACGGTAGGAAACGGGCGTCTGACAAATGTGGCTCCCAATTTTTCGTCCGTCGTTGAGGTATTGCAAGACAATGTTCTGTTATTGCAACAAAAAGTTTCGTTTCGCAATTGGCAGGATAAGGACGAGGCATTAATACTGATCATTAACAAAATGAAAATACAGTAGAGGGACGAATAAGAGCTTATTTACTTGGAAAGAATTTAGGAAACTGCGGGATCCACTGATCACGATTATTCCGGATATTCAGAAGTAATCAACTGAAAATTGGCCTTAGTCTCTGGCATGAGCTACATGTAACTTATGCAAATATTTTATAATGTGACGACTATTACAACTTTATGTTGACAAGAGCTTCAACCTGTATGCATTTACTAGTAAGCATTCATTCTTAAGTACGATACATGTAATCTGTCTGATATCTAAAGCCACGGCTTGCGATAATTCTTGTTTTGTCAATTTTGTATACGACAAGAGCCTCTCGGCTTCATCTAAAGTAATGTACCATGATGTGATGTAACAAGGCACTCTATTTCTCAAGAAGATATTTTTACAAATATCGATACCTAGGTCATGAGCTAATAAACCTTTCTTTGCAACTGGTTGGCTGATTTTTCAACCTCTTCTATTGAACGTATTAACCAAACTACGGTTCAACTGTGGTTAACTGTTGGATTGTAAAAACAGGCTAAGTGCTGCAGACTCTGAGTTGCATTGTATTCCATATTATTTATCCATTAGTGGTATGACTTTTAAGTAGGTTAATTGCCGAAGTTTCGCAGGGTGATGGGTTCCTTAGTGAGCACCGGAGTAAAATTCTCTTAGAGCCCGTAGACGAAAGGAACTCATTGATCAGCTCTTTTTCAGGTGCAGGCGGTAAATGAATCTCTAGTGGACCATATGAATAGCGTAATTTCAGAAGCCGAGGGCTTCTTTAATTTTTTGGGAGTAATGTTACCAAAAGCGCGCACGAGAGTTGTATTTAGTGATAAGCCGCACACATTTCCATATTTAGATAAAATGTCGGCCATGAGATAATCATATTCAGGGATGAAAAGCGGTGTACTAGGGGATAGAGGCGCGAGAGAATGGTAGTCACCCATGCTGTTTCCGCTGGCTCAGACAGAACGCGGAACTTGCACTGGAGTACGTGTTTTCGACATGGAGCTGGGTCATACTGTTCAGGACTGTGAGGAGCAGCGGGATGGGCATCTAGTGGGTCTATTCGCCTAGCGGAGGCGATGGGCGTTAGTTCCATTTCGCCGCTGGCCAGCTGTCGCAAGGTGTACGCTACTGATGGACTCCGTCTCGCCTGCGTTTTCTTTGTACCGTCGCCGGTTCGGAACCGGTTTGCGCTTTGCATGATTCTAGTAGCAATGCCTCTTACATTGATAACCGATTCTACTGCAGGTGTCGCTGGGTAGGGAAATTTCCTAGTTTGCTGGTTGTTCACAAGAACGACCGATCAGATTTATTAAATGCAGTAGAGCAGGCTCGTTTCAAATTAAGAACTGGAACTATTACGTGGCCTTTAAAATTTGTTCTAAGCAAAGGACCAAGGTATTGTTGGGCCGTGATCACTGTGTGTTCGATTATACTGAGAAAAGTTTTTTCTTAAAATTCAGGCCAGAAAGATATACGGTTCTTTACCCACGTCGGGGTTAATAATGTACCCATTTAGTGTACTGGTTGGTGGCGCTAAATCCAATGTAGGTCATTCAACCAAAGCTGAGGCCGCGCAGTTATTAAAGCTGCTAGCTCTTGATGGATAGGTTAGATGTTAACCATAAGACTCAATATTAAATTCGAATAACTGATCAGACTATGTTCTGTGACTCCTACTTGCGCCACCAAAAATGTTGCAGTTACGTAAAATCGTATTTCAACTGTTCGATGATTTCTTTATTAGACCTTGTATTTCAGCTGTTGCATCTCCTGTGTTTATGGTGTCAAAATCGAATAATCCAGTATATATATCAGTTGTCTATTGCTGAAATTTAAATCAGAAGGTGGTATTGGAATCTGTTCTGCTTCCTGGCCAAAATAATTATTTTACGTGGTATGTCGGAGAGCATGTTTTTACTGTGTTGGATTTTAACAAAGTTTATTTCCAGAAACCCCTCATTCAATATTCCAAGCCTTTAACAACGTTTTGTACTGACTACAACTTTTTTGACTTTTTTGATATAACAAAGTTCTCTTTGGCCTATCAATAGGAGCCAACCTGTTCTCTCCGGTACTAAGGGACCAAAAGTTTAGGTGAGTTTACAATTATTTAGACCAAGTAGTCATTTATAGTGGAACATTTTCTGATCATTTAGAGCATCTTATTATTCGTGCTTTTGAGGGAAGCATACTTTAGTATAGATAAGGGCTGTAGTCGAGCCGTTTATAAGTTCCCTTTCCCCAGGGACAAGACGGGTGTTGCCCAGTTTATGGTGAATTTTTTAAAATGTATCTCAAATTTCCCCCAACTTGCAGCCCTGCTTAATCATCTGTGTCGGAAAAATGAGAAATTCCAATCTGGAGATTGTAAGCGTATTGTCATATCGCTGGCTTAGTTGTGGAGTATCTGTGCGGGCAGCTGCGTCTGTAGTGAGACGAGAATGAACTGATGTAAATCAGTAGAAATTAGTTACCATAAAAGAGTGCAATCAAGTGCCGGTGTGTTGTAGCGAGCGTGAGGACGTGCTTTCGATCATCGTGTTTCCGAATTATCAACAATCAGCAGCGCCGCGACGGTTACGCTCGTACAAGTGAGAACTGAGAACAAAAAAAAAAAAAAAAAAATAAAAAAAATAAAAAATAAAAAAAAATTACCTTTGCGAACAGTGTTAAAATATCATTACTAGGGTCAAGGAGGACTGGTACCAAATATCTGTGTATGCGCGACGAGCGTAGCAACTTTCGTGCGATCATTCATCTTCCGCATCATCATCATCAAGGTTGTTAATTGGGATAAACATTTACTATTTAGGGTGTAAACAGTCCTACCTGTGGTTTCCATAACGTCTCAGAATATAGATGTTCATACCAGACATGGGACAGTGTTGTGTCTTAACGTTGAGTGGCTCCTCTAAACCCGCATCCATAATTCGATAGATAATTTCAGGCAAGCCAGTTGCAGTGTGGAGAAAAACAATAAGACCGCCGCGGTATCATCAGGTACGTGGTGTGGACAGGGCGCTCGGTCAAGAAAAGGTCAAGAAACGACAACCAGTTCAAGGTACCACCCCACCCATTCGTACTCCCGGGCGTGTTACAAGATTCACAACGGGCAGCCTTTGATGCCTTGTAACAAGAGCTGAGCAATCCTCCAGAGTTGGGTATTCCAGATCTCAGCTTGCCGTTCGTTGTTCAGTCAGTCGCTTCTAATATTGTGGTTGCCACAACTTTGTTACAGTAAAATGATGGAAAGCAGAGGCCTTTGGCTTATGCTTCGAGAGCTTTGTTTACGACCTGGAACCTTTGGCAGCTCTCTTTGCCGTATAAGTGTTTGAAATGAAATGAAATAAGCGTAAAGCACCGTTGACCGAGAGGCCCAGTCCGGGGACGTTCGGCAGCCAAGTACAAGCCTTATTTCAGTCGACACCACACTGGGCGACTTGCGCGCTGGTGATGTGGATGAAATGATGATGAGGACAACACAACACCCAGTCCACGAGCGGAGAAAAACTCCAACCCGGCCGGGAATCCAACTCGGGCCCGCTGCACGGGAGGCAAGCACGTTACCACCCACCTACGCAGGTGGACGTGTAAGTGTTCCACTCTTAGCCACAGTACAATAAATTTAGATTTGTTTATATTAGAAACTGATAATCATGCGTTGAGTTGCGTAAGGTCAGAAGAACTGTGCAACGAGTGGTCATAATGTCTGCCTTCCAGTTTGACGTAGTACATATCACGGGGCATAAACCAGGTCGTGGATGCGCTTACGTTTGTCGCTTGTTTCAAGAGCACATACTGGAATCTGTGGATGAAGCAAAGGCACCATATTTCGTGGTAACCACAGCAGTCCTGTCTGAAATTCCTTCACTGTCTGTTGATCGTAAGAGGACTAACAAGTTACTGATTTGGGAGGAATTCGGTGAAAGCTGGAGAAGGGTAATTCAGTGGGCCGATATTCCTTGGAGAAGTGCGTGTTGTGTTACTGTAGGCGTTATCACAGGAAACTAAAGATCCGTCTTCCTGAAAGCTTAGTCCCCGCTGTCTAGAGATATTTTCATCGTTCATTGTAGTGGCGGGGGATAGGGAGGGGGAAAGGGCACGGCGGCACGTTTGGATTTGAAAAAAACTGGAACAGCATGAACTGAAATATTAAAAATTAATAGGGCAATATCAGATATGTGAAACACTCCGACGCAAACACCAGATTATTTTTTCAATCCCCCACTCATCCGCAACTCGTGGAGAGACATTTTATTGTTTATTTGGGTCCCTTGAGTGTATCAAAAATTATGATAGGTACAACATAGTGGTAGTTAAAGCCTGTGAAGTTCTTGTGGTTCGTGCCTACTAAAGGAAATCTGTATATATCCAGCACTTAACTGTTATGTTTGCGCCCGCCGTAGTGGCCGAGCGGTTCTAGGCGCTACAGTCTGGAACCGCGCGACCGCTACGGTCGCAGATTCAAATCCTGCCTCAGGCATGGGTGTGTGTGATGTCCTTAGGGTAGTTAGGTTTAACTAGTTCTTAGTTCTAGTGGACTGACACCCTCATAAGTTAAGTTCCATAGTGCTCAGAGCCATTTGTTATATTTGCTAGTTTCGGACCATGCTAAGTAACAATGCACCAGAATTCACGTCAAATGAATTGAAAATAAGTTCTAATAACGGAATTTCTCACGTGATAACTACCCTGTCTAATGCTCAGACGTCCTTTTCAGAACGTAGTAAGCGTACTGTGAAATCTGCCTTAATAATTTCCTGTTCTTGTTCGCAGACAAGTAGGGATAGTTCCTCGAATTCACTTATTTTTCCCTTTAATACTTTCTGCCATGAGACACGTAAGTTGAATCGTACGCAACAAATGTTTGTGTTCTCCCTCAAATCGTCATTGAGTAATTTGTGGTTGCTGAACAATCTATTACTTGAGCGTGCTGATTCTGAGGATATCAGGATTATTTGGGAAGCAGTGAAAAACATTTCTCTTGCACATCAGAGAGAGGCTCGTAAGAAAAATCGTGGAAGGACTGCGGCTGCTATCATGGGTCATGGTGGAGGATGTTGATAATGAGAAGAATATCCGAGGGCAAAGTAATGGTGCACAGTGGGTCACGGGGAAAATGTTGCCCATATTTCTCGGGCCATGTAAGGTTATGAAGGGTTTGTCCCCTTCAGCTTCTTGATCCAAGACCTTAAAACGCGTAATAAAATCTGGTCACATTTCGGTCTGCTGAAACGAGGTAGTGCTGAGGCTGAAGCACGTATGAAATTAGTTGAAGAAATTGGCTATCCTCCTCAGCTTCCGATTTAAGGGGTGGGTGTAAGAGAGGTGGACTTTTGAGTTACATTGGCCTCGAAGTCTCCTACCAGCGGCGACGTAACTCACGCACAGTGACGGTCAAAACTTTGAAAGCAGGCGAGTTTTTCTGTTTGGAGCTGGCGATGTGCTTGGCGGCCAAATACATATTATTCATTTTTTTCGTGGCGTTTCAACTGTTGTTCTGGATCATTTATAAACGCTGGATCAGAGTTCTGATCCTGGCACGAAGGCATTTGATCAATGTGTACTTGCTGTGAAATCACTGTGGCAGTCATCATGACCATCGTCATCATCATCATGATATTAAGGAGGCTAATGGTTGCGTCCTCTCCTCAGTAATATCTGAAAGGGTTTTAGTTGTAAGAAGCGGACGAAGGTACAACCTGCAACGAAAAATCTTGATAGTGCTCATGCAGAATTGCCTGTCCCATCATTTACGTGTCGACGCAAAATGACCCACTGATGTTGGGAAATCAAGTGGCAAATACAATATGTTAAACTTAGATGCTCCTTGTCTCTAAGATTCCAAAGGGAATACAGATGGTAACGTGTGCGCTCCCGTGATTTGGATTAATCTGTATATGTTTCACGCCACCGTGGAATCTTGTCGCAAACTTCTGAGAGGGCCGTTGACTAAGTTCTTTTTTTGTTATGGTGTTCTCTGAGGTTACCGGTTATTAGTGGGTTCAATTTATTTAACGACAACAGTTAAGAGTAAATTTCCCACGTGTGGTACGCACACGTTACCACTACGAAATTCTGTCTCGGAATATGGCAGAAGACCCAAGAGATTCTCTCCGTACATAAGTGTGCAAGACGGAGTCTATACCTTCACTACACAATAACATCGGTGAAATGACTGAAAACAGTGCCACTAAAGCAGAATTATTAAACGCGGTTTTCCGAAACTCCTTCATGAAAGAAGATGAAGTAAATATTCATGAATTCTCATCAAGAATAACTGCCAAGGTGAGAAACATAGAAGTAGATACCCTCGGTGTAACAAAGCAGTTTATGGAACCGCGAGACCGCTACGGTCGCAGGTTCGAATTCTGCCTCGGGCATGGATGTATGTGGTGTCCTTAGGTTCGTTAGGTTTAAGTAGTTCTAAGTTCTAGGGGACTGATGACCTGAGAAGTTGAGTCCCATAGTGCTCAGAGCCATTTGAACCTTTTGAACAAAACTGTTTAAATCACTTAATAAATCCAAGGCCTTCGGTCCAGATTGTATACTAGCCAGGTTCCTCTCAGAGTATGCTGATACAATAGCTCCATATTTAGCAATTACATACAACCACTCGCTCACAGAAAGATCCGTACCTAAATACTGGAAAATTGCTCAAGTCACACCAATACTCAAAAAGGAAGTAAGAGTAATCCGCTGAATTACCGGCCCATATCAGTAACGTCGATTTGCAATAGGGTTTTGGAACATACACTCTATTCGAACATATTATGAAGTACCTAGAAGGAGACGATTTATTGACACATAGCCAGCAAGGATTCAGAAAATATCGTTCTTGTGAAACACAACTAGCTCTCATTACTCATTAAGTAATGAGTGCTATCGACAGGAGATGTCAAATTATTTCCATATTGCTAGATTTCCAAAGGCCTTTCGACACCGTTCCTCACAAGCGTCTTCTAACCAAACAGCGGGCCTATGGAATATCGCCTCAGTTGCTTGACTGGATTCGTGATTTCCTGTCAGAAAGGTGAAACAGAAGTACTATCCTACGCTCCCCAAGGAAGTATTATGGGCCCTCTATTGTTACTGATATATATTAACGACATAGGAGACAATCGGAGTAGCCCTACTGCATTGTTTGCAGATGTTACTGTCATTTACCTTCTTGTAAAGCCATCAGATGACCGAAACTAATAGCAAAATTATACGGATAAGGTATCCGTATGGTGCGAAAAGTGGCAATTGACTGTGAATAAGGAAAAGTGTGAAGTTATTCACATGAGTACTAAAAGAAATCCACTAAATTTCGATTATGTAATAAGTCAGACAAATCTGAAGATTGTAAGTTCAACTAAATACTTAGGGATTACAATTGCATATAACCCAAATTGGAACGATCACATAGATAATGTTGTGGGTAGAGCAAACCAAAGACTGCGATTCATTTGCAGACTACTTGGAAGTTGTAACAGGTCTACTAAAGAGACTGTTTGCACCACGCTTGTCCGCCCTATTCTGGAGTATTTCTGTGCGGTGTGGGATCCGCATCAGATGGGACTGACAGGTGACGTCGAAAAAGCAGAAAGAGGGGCGGTTCGTTTTGTATTATCTTGAAATAGGGGAGATAGTGTCACAGACATGATAGGTGAATTGGAGTGGCAATCATTAAAACAAAGGCGTTTTTCGTTGCGACGGGATCTTCTCACGAAATTTCAGTCACCAGTTTTCTCCTCCGATTGAAAAAGATTCTGTCGGCACCCACCTACGTAGGGAGGAATGATCATATCGATAAAAGAAGAGAAATCAGGGCTTGCACAGAAAAATTTAAGTGCTCGTGTTTTCCGCGCGCCGTTCGAGAGTGGAACGGTAGAGAGACAATTTAAAGGTAGCTCATTGAACCCTTTGCCAGGCACTTTATTGTGAATTGCGGAGTACTCACGTAGATGCAGATGTAGACCGTAGATATTAGGTGGTACTCGATATAAATGTGTGCGACTCGACCAAAGAGGCCGTTTAGTCAACCGAGTTAGTGGATGAGTGACATGGTAAACTGATTTGTGTTGGTGATTTGTATGAAAAGTACAGCCCAGATACCTTCGCTTGCATTATATGAAATTGTTTTAAGATGGCGTATGTAGTAAAATCGTAAATTTTGGTTTAAAAGCTTTAAAGCCGAATTTCTTTATTATAACTTCTTACATGTTATGGGAAGGCCTGTTGAGACGTTTGGGGAATGTAAATATAATGTGTACCAGCTTCTGAACGCATTTTTTCACGATCTGTCTTTAACTTACTTCGTCTATTGTTAGCCTGCTGTTTTTATATTCTAATTAAGTTATGGATCGTAACCTAAGTCTTGTTATTGTGATTATGTCAGTAGCTTGTTTCAAATTACAGAACTCAGTCAGAAATCTTTACAAGGTAAAATATTTTATCACTTAAAGTGCCTGATTTACATGTTGGTAATTGTAAAAAAATCAGAAATGAATCTCCCTGTGTGTAATTTATAATCACGTTTTCCCAGCTTACAAGTGCATGCCGAATGTTAAATTGTTGGTTGAAATTATGAAGTTTTATTTTGCTGAGTGTGGGCTGGCAGTTTACAACTTTCGGACCTCCTTATCCGTTCCGTGTGAAGTCATGTTCCCAAATCTTCTCTCAATTCTGTAGCCCAAACAATTTTTCAGAAGATCTCCCAACCTTGTAACTACTCTTGCACAAAGGTTGGTAAATTGAAAAAGCGGAGGTGGATCCTATAAGAGTTGGAAGGTTTAGCATGGTATACAATTGAGACGGCGGAGTCTAAACTCAAGTCCATAAAAAAATCACTGTTGCAAATTCTGTACCGAGCGTTAGCTGTAATTAATCGCCTTGAGTAGTACAATTGACGAACAGCAGTAACAATTAAGAGTAGAAGTCTTAGTAGGAGTAAATGTAATGAATTTAAAGAATTTTCTCAAATGCAGTGGAACATATTGACGGTAGGGTACAATATAGAGACCAGCATTACGAGATGTTTATTATTATTAGGTTGGTGCATAAGTTCGAAGGGCTTTCGTTTTGAATGTTGGTATTCCAGTTGCTATGGGTTTATTTGTAGATTTTCATATCTTATTTGTAGTTTTCGTTTTACATAATCTCTTTTTTTCATCTGGAGATAGTGGGTTGATCTGTGGACGCCAGAAAACTTAGTGCGAAATGGAGAAATCAGAACGTCTACGACATACACTTCTGTTTTAGTTCAATAGAGGGGCGACAACAGCGGAGGTACTCACAGATATTAGATGTCTGGGGGTAATGCCCTCTGACAGACCATGGCAAGAATTTCGGTTTTCTCGTTTTAAACAGATTCGTTTTGACATTAGTGACTGTCCACGTACTGGAAGACCTTCTAGATCTGATGTTGATTGTTTATACACGTTAATCTACAGTGACTCACCCCCGTGTACTTGAGAACTGGCGAATGTGACGAACTGTGTTTATTCCACTATCGTGTGACATTTTCATACAATGCGAAAGGTTAAAAAATCGGGTGTGTAGGTACCGCATACTCTAAGCCAGAAGCACAGATATCAGTGGGTCGACATACGTGAATCTCTGCTCGCTAGTAATCAACTGTCTCGTAAATAACAACGACCATTCTCATACTGTATCGTTACTGGTGACGAGAAATTGTGTGTTACTGCTAACATAAGGAAGAGAAAGGAATGGTTGATCCCGAACAAAGCAGCAACTCCGCGAGCAACCACGGAGCACTTAAAAAACATAATATTTGGCATCTGGTGGAATATCGTGCGCTACGAATTGCTTATCCGAGGTGTAACCATCATTTCTGACAGTTCTGTCAACAACAGAGACGTCTTCAAGACGCAATCCAAGAACAATGACCATGAAGACTGAGTGAAGGGATGCTACTCCAGAACAACGCCCGCCTGCCTTCTACTAGATTCACAAGAAACGCAATGCAGGAGTTAGGTTGGGCAGTCATTCCGCACCCACCTCATTCACCTCATCGTGCGCCATCAGATTCTCACCTTCTCCGCTCTCTATCAGACAATCTCCAAGGAACTTCCTTTCCGGATGAAAATGCGCCCAGAGCCTGGTTCGACAAGTTCTTCTCCTCAAAACCACGTGATTTCTACAATCGCGTAATCGAAGAGCTACCCAGCGTTGGTAGACTGTAGTAAGTAGTGAAGGAGAATATATTATTGATGACACAAATGACTCTGTTACGTGAATCTTTTGTTTTTATTTAACTTATGGTACAACACTAACAATTTGTGCACCAATAGATTAATGTTTTATTTGTTGTTGTTGTTGCTGTGGTCTTCAATCCTGAGACTGGTTTGATGCAGCTCTTCACCCTATTCTATACTGTGCAAGCTTCTTCATCTCCCAGTACTTACTGCAACTTACATCCTTCTGAACCTGCTTAGTGTATTCATCTCTTGGTCTCCCTCTACGATTTTTACCCACCACGCTGCCCTCCAATACTAAATTAGTGATCCCCTGATGCCTCATAACATGTCCTACCAACCGATCCCTTCTTCTAATCAAGTTGCGCCACAAACTCCTCTTCTCCCCAATTCTGTTTAGTACCTCCTCATTACTTATGTGATCTACCCATCTAATTTTCAGCATTCTTCTGTAGCACCACATTTCGAAAGCTTCTGTTCCCTTCTTGTCCAAACTATTTATCGTCCATATTTCTCTTCCATACATGGCTACACTCCATGCAGATACTTTCAGGAACGAGTTCCAGACACTTAAATCTACACTCGATGTTAACAAATTTCTCTTGTTCAGAAACGCTTTCCTTGCCATTGCTGGTCTACGTTTTATATCCTCTCTACTTCGACCATCATCAGTTATTTTGCTCCCCAAATAGCAAAACTCCTTTACTACTTTAAGTGTCTCATTTCCTAATCTAATTTCCTCAGCATCACCCGACATAATTCGACTACATTTCATTATCCTCGTTTTGCTTATGTTGTTGTTCATCTTGTATCCTCCTTTAAAGACACTGTCCATTTCGTTCAAATGCTCTTGCAAGTCCTTTGCTGTCTCTGACAGAATTATAATATCATCGGTGAACCTCGAAGTTTATATTTCTTCTCTATGGATTTTAATACATATTCCGAATTTTTCTTTTGTTTCCTTACTGCTTGCTCAATATAGATATTGTATAACATCGGGGATAGGCTACAACCCTGTCTCACTCCCTTCCCAACCACCACATCCCTTTCATGCCCCTCGACTCTTATAACTGCCATTTGGTTTCTGTGCAAATTGTAAATAGACTTCCGCGCCCCGTATTTTACGCCTGCCGCATTCAGAATTTGAAAACGAGTATTCCAGTCAACATCGTCAAATGCTTTCTCTAAGCCTACAAATGCTAGAAACGTACGTTTTCCATTCCTTAGTCCATCATCTAAGATAAGTCGTAGGGTCAGTATTGCCTCACGTGTTCCAATATTTCTACGGAATCCGATCGGATCTTCCCCGAGGCCTAACTCTTCACGCAGTATCATATCATCCATTTTATCTTCACTTAAATCCTCTTCCATTTCCATAATATTGTCCTCAAGTACATCGCCCTTGTATAGACCCTTTATATACTCCTTCCACCTTTCTGTTTTCGCTTGTTTGCTCAGAACTTGGTTTACATCTGAGCTCTTCATATTTATACAAGTGGTTCTCTTTTCTCCAAAGGTCTATTTAATTTTCCTGTAAGCAGTATCTATTTTACCCCTAGGGAGATAAGCCTCTACATCAATTTCTTATTTACAAACCTTAAATTCTTCTTGGAGTTTCGTTCTCCCTCTCTTTTGCCTCCATTATCAAGCGGTAGAGGCACAGAGTTAATTCTACTTGCTCACCCATTGGTAATATTTAGCATTCACTATCGATGATTGTCACGATGGTCATCTTTGGTTGGGGTGGGTGCGGATGACGCTAGTTGTTTGTGATGTGTGTGTGTGTGTGTGTGTGTGTGTGTGTGTGTGTGTGTGTGTATGTGTTGTCTTCCTGGATTAGCTGAGCATATCAGGGTTTTAAATTACATTGTCCAACAATGTCTCGTTGCATCTGTGTCGTGAAAACAATAGAGTATGCACTCGTCGAAATGCAGGAGGTTGTCTGAAACGTTAGTTGGTTACAGCCCGTAAGGTGTTTAAACTTATTATCCTTACTTAACATTCACACTGTATATTCGGCGGGTTATTTCACATGTTGAAAATAAATGGCAACTTTTGAGCATCCCCTATTCATATTCTCTACCATCCCAACAAATTACCACTTCTCGTCACCCACAATCAACACCTCCAGATATCTGATGCTATACACAAAGTAAGTTTCAATAACCACATTCTCTCCCCCCTGATCACCAAACCTGATATGCTGCAACGCCTTTAGCAGCACATCCCACAGTCTCTCCATCTACGCACATTCCACATTCCGTCCTTATGCAAATTCGACCGGCTCCCTCTCCCTGACAATGAAATCTGCCCCAATATTTATCCGTCTTACCAACTACAAATTCTTCCTCACCTATCTCCTTCCACATCGAGTCTCTTCTCCCCCTCTTCCCTCTCCATCTAACCCCCTCCCACTCAACCCCTTTCCTCTACATGCCACAGCACAGCATACCAACCACTTTCCACCTTATTTTCTGTCTTTCTAATATCGACACTGACACATACTTTTATTTCCATATTTACTACCGAAAGAACTCCTACATTTTTTACCACTTCCTTGAACCCTACAAAGCCCTTTTCTTCCACGCATATCTTTTCTTCGCAGTGGAGGTCCTTAAGTATTTTAGTGAACGTGCGCTGCTGTTTTGTTGATGAATATCACCGTTTCTGGAATGCATTTTTAATATACTTTTTTTTATCTTTTAGTCCTGCGATTTTAATTTAAATGCCGTTGACATCCCTACACAGGCCTGTGTTTAATGTGTAACTGCCGGAAGTTTCATTTATGTATGTCTGTTAGTTACTGTTCAATCCCATATTGAGTAGAATGTTGTGTCGCACAGTTTGCGAATTTCGAGAGGGCAGAGTTAGAGGAGCAAAGCATCTGCAGTAAATTTTAAGTGGCACTCAAGGAAACCTTTACGGAGACACATCAATGGATGCAGGAAGCCGACGGTGCTTAAGCCGTACTCGGTGTTAGTATAGTTCACGTGGTTCAAAAATCGCCGGACCGAAGTTGAAGTCGACCCTCGTTCAGAACACCCTTCGATGTCCACCGACGACGCTCATGTCAGGAAAGTCAACGAAACTGTGCGGTCCAATCGAAGACTTACTGTTGGAGAGTTTGCAGAAAAATGGAACATTTAAGTTGGGTTATGTCATGAAATCCTGACACAGCATATTGGAAAGCATCGTGTGGCCGCCAAGTCTGTCCCGCTGCTCGTGAGTTAAGACGTGAAGAGCATTTTGGTCGCTCAAATGAGAACGAAATGTCCCTTAAGAGAATCATAACTCGTGATGGGACATGGGTCTACGGTTATGATGTTGAGACCAAGGTTCAGTCTTAACAATGGGTCGGGAAAGTTTCTCTAAGACCAATAAAAGCTCCTCAAGTCAGGTTAAATGTCAAAGCGATGCTGACAGATTCCATTGACTTTGAATGATTAGTTCATCATGAATTCGTACCACAGGGGAAAACTGTTAATCGATGCATCTATCGGCACGTGTTGCGACGCCTGCGAGAAAATGTGAGAAGGAAACGGTCCGAAATGAAATGTTGCGAGACAATTCATAGCTCTCGCATCACAATAACGCACCGGCACGTTCATCCCTGTTGGTGCGTTTTGCAGAAGAAACTAAATCACTATGCTGCTTCATTCTCCAAACTCCCCAGACCTGGCCCTAGCGGACATTATTTTTTATTTCCAAGATTGAAAATTCCCTTGAAAGGACGAAAATTTACAGCGATAGACGAGATAACAGAAACTTCGCAGACGGTGCTTCGAGCTTGTAAGTAGGCTGTTTAGGTTTTTATGTTGGTAACGCCACGTAGCGCTCTGTATGAATAATCACTGACTGTGCTGTGTGCAGTCTGTGGCTGGTTTGCATTGTTGGAATTTTCGCTACTGTAGCTTTGGGCAGTTGGATGTGAACAGCGCGTAGCGTTACGCAGTTGGGGGTGAGCGGCTAGCAGTGGTGGATGTAGGAAGAGAGATGGCATAGTTTTGAGAGTGGACGATCTGGACGTGTGTCCGTCAGAAAAAGGAAATTTGTAAGACTGGATGTTAAGGTAAATACATTGTTTGTTCTCCATCAAAATCTTTCATTTGCTAACTATGCCTATCAGTAGTTAGTGCCTTCAGTGGTTAGAATCTTTTATTTAGCAGGCAGTATTGGCGCTCGCTGTGTTGCAGTAGTTGGAGTAACGAAGATTTTTGTGAGGTAGGTGATTGATGAAAGGTATAGGTCATTGTTAGTCAGGGCCATTCTTTTGTAGGGATTATTGAAAGTCAGATTGCGTTGCGCTAAAAATATTGTGTGTCAGTTTAATGTTGATCAGAATAAGTAAAGAGAGAAATGTCTGAGTGCGTTCAGTTTTGCTTAGCTGTTTGAAAATCGAATAACGTAGAGGTTTTCCAGCACTGTCATTTTTCTAAGGGGATGTTTCACGCTATCCACCAAGAGGCGTACCAAAACTGCTTCTGGAACTGGAAATGTTGTTGGGAGCAGTGCATCAACTGTGGAGAAGAGTACCTCGAAGGAGACCATGCACAGTAAGTAAAGGTAACTGAAGAAAAATTTTGTGGACAAAGTTTCGGAAATATTTGAACAGACCTCTTAAATGCCACCAGAATTCATCCTTTCCAGGCTTTAAAAAAATCTTAAACTTTTCACGTTTTAATCATAACTGTTTCGTCTTTGTTTATACTTTTAAAGGTTTTGCCCTCGGGCGGAATGTTCTGCCGTTGAAAGTTGACCCCTGCCCTTATCTTGTGAAGGGGGCCAAATAAAAATAAGGATGAAGAAATATTCGGTGGCTTGGAATAATACACCGTAACTGCAAATTTAAAAACCAACACCCATGCGCAGGAATGGAAGCAGAGACGCTCGCCTTTTCGAATCTTGAGACCTTCCAAGAGGCCAGCAGGCTACATACTGTCGACAGCCAGCCGCTCCCGCTCTGTCACGCCGTGTTGTGACGCGATACACGACCAGCCAGTGCGGCAACGAGGCTAGATACGGCGGAAGCGCGGCGGCAAGCACGTGGCCGGGACCCCGCTATAATAACGCCGCGCTGGCGGATATTGTGTGGGGGCGGAGGCGGCACCGTGACGCCGCTCTGGAGGTGAGTAACGGCGCCGGCGCCTCCACCGGCAGCCTGCGGTAAGCGCCGGACCGACCCGTGACACAAATACCGATGAGGAGCGTCCGGTAGCGCGTCGTACACCAGGACGGTCTACCATTAAGCGCCTGTCTTACACTTGCTGCGTGCCATACATTTCCCTGAAAGGAATTATACTGCGTGCTGCATATTAACAGCATTTCTCCAGTCAGAATGCAAATTTACACTGTTCTTTCTTCCATTTATTTCATTTTTTCTCTTCTGTTAAAATCCAATTAATAGAGAATGGACACGAAATCATCTCTTAAGGCGATGAAGAATACTTCGTTGATTTGCTAAAGCCCTGAATAAATTAGGGAAGACACAGAGCATAAATTTGTGGATGGTGACACTCGAACTCGAACCTTTATCCTTCTTAACCAGTGTCTACCATTCTGCCAATTTGTTCGGATTATTTTTTGATAAGATTTTTTTTCATATCGGGTGCCACACACACACCTTTTTGTTAAAACAGTGTCATTCCCGTTCCCTGTACCACATAATAAGTAGATTTCGGTACTACCTCATTTTCAAGTGCTGATAACTGTTTGAAAACCACACCCATGCACGAGACTACAACTAGACACCCTCGTTTATCTGTGTGGATGGCAACAATTCACATGTGTCGTCAGCTGTCGACACAGACAGAGCAATCATTATCTTATATACCAAATATATTTTATCAGTAGCTTTTGTAAGTGGTACCACAATTATTTGTTTACTATATGACGTATGACACTACACTGGTGAGCCTGATTCAGCGAGTTGAGCTCCTATATGTTCACAATTAGATATCACAGCACTAGATGTTGTGCTCTTCAGTCCGAAGACTGTTTTGATGCAACTCTCCATGCTACTCTATCCTTCGCATGCCTCTTCGAGTAACTACGGCAACCTATACCCTTCTGAATCTCCTTACTGTATTCATCCCTTGGTCCCCTCTACGACTTTACCTTCCACGCTGCCCACCAACACTAGATTGGTGATCCCTTGATGCCTGAGAACATGTCCTACCAACCGATCCCTTCTAGTAAAGTTGTGCCACAAATTCCTCTTCTTCCCAATTCGATTCAGTACCACCTCATTAGTTACGTGATCTACCTACCTAATCTTCAGCATTCTTCTGTAGCACCACGTTACGATGGCTTCTAATCTCTTCTTGTCTAAACTATCTATCGTCCATGTTCCACTTCCATACATGGTTACACTCCACACAAATACTTTCAGAAAGGTCTTCCTAACACTTAAATATATACTCAATCTTAACAAATTTCTCCTCTTCAGAAACGCTTTCCTTGCCATTGTCAGTATACATTTTATGTCCTCTCTACTTCGACAATCATCAGTTATTTTGCTACCAAAATAGCAAAACTCATCTACTGCTTTAAGTCTCTCATTTCCTAATCTAATTCCCTCAGCATCACCTTATTTAATTCTACTGCATTCCATTATCTTTGATTTGATTTAGTTGATGATCATCTCATATCTTCCTTTTTATTTCTTCTCCCTGGATATTAATACCAACTCCAAATTTTCTTTTGTTTCCTTTGCAGTGTGCTCAATATGCAGATTGAATACCATTGGGGATGGGCTACAACCCTGTCTCACTCCCATCGCAACCACTGTTTCCCTTTCGTGCCCCTCGACTCTTATAACTGCCATTTTGTTTCCCTATAAATTGTAAATACCCTTTCGCTCACTGTGTTTTTACCGCTGCCACGATCAGAATTTGAAGGAGAGTTTTCCAATCAACGCTTTCTCTGAGTCTGCAAACGGTATAAATGTAGGTTTCTCTCCCTTTAATCTGTCTTCTACGAGAAGTCGTAGGATCAGTACTCCTCCTTCCTACATTTCTATGAATTACGCACTGATCATCCCCGAGATCGACTTCTACCAGTTTTTCCATTCGCCTGTGTTGGATTCGTGTTAGTGTTTTGCATCGGTGACTTATTAAATTGCTTTCTTTGGAATTGGATTTATTAGATTCTGTTTGAAGTCTGAGGGTATTTCGCCTTGCTCACCAGATGAAAGAGTTTTGTCATGGATTGCTCTGCCTAGGCTATCAGTAGTTCTAGCGTAATTTTGTCTTTCAGTGCTCTATCAAATTCTTCACGCAGAATCGTACCTCCCATCTTATTTTCATGTAGGTCGTATTCCATTTGCATAAGATTCCCCTCAAGTACATCGCCTTATCTAGACCCTATACATATTCCTTCCACCTTTCTGCTTTCCCATCTTTACTTAGGACTGGTTTTCCATCAGAGCTCTTGGTATATATAGAGGTGGCTTTCTGTTCACCAAACGTCTCTTTAATTTTCCTGTAAGATGCATCTATCTTACCCCTAGTGATGTATGTTTCTATATCCTTACATTTCCTCTAGCCGTTCCTGCTTACCTATTTTGCTCTTCCTGTCGACCTTATTTTTGAGACGTTTGTATTCCTTTTTGTCAATCGTTCCCTAATGCTCCCTCTGAAACTTTCTTCAACCTCTGGTTCTTTAAGTTTATCCAGTTTCCATCTCCCTCCATCTCCTTGAATTTCTAGTTTTTTGCAGTTTCTTCAGTTTTGATCTACAGTTCATAGCCAATAAATTGTGGTCAGAGTCCACATCTGCCCCTGGAAATGTCTCACAATTTGAAACCTGGTTCCTAAATCTGTATCTTACCATTATATAATCGATCTCCAATCTTATGATGTGTCCAGGTCTCTTCCACGTATACAGCCTTCTTTCATGGTTCTTAAACGAAGCGTTAACGATGATTAAGTTATGCCCTGTGAAAAATTCTGCCAAGCGGCTTCCTCTTTCATTCCTTACCCCAGTCCATATTCACCTACTATTTTTCCTTCTCTTTCTTTTCCTACTATCGAATTCGAGTCACCCACGGCCTCATGTATGTAGATGATCTGAAGAGGACAGTTACATTTTGCTGAAACTTCTGGTCCATATTACTTCAGTTGGAGCAAAAAATATCCTCTAACAGGAAGATTATATTGTCCGTAATAAGAGACTGTTCTCCAGCTGACAATGTCAGGTAATCATAACTTCTGCTGTAAGTGTCGACTTCACGAGGACTACCACTCGAACAAGGACTTGTGAATCTTAGAATGTTTTTTAATACCAATATTGTATTCTAATCCAAGTGTTTTGCTGAGTTTCGTATTTTCCTGGTAGATCTAACGGTCTGCAGTAGCGGAGCTGTACGGGTCAATCACAAGAGAACTTCACGTCGAAGGTAATCGGTCTATAGGCAAGCAGGAGCTTCAGTTTCCGGAGCTTATCTGCCTGTACCGTTTCATGAACGTTACCAACACCTCAATAGTCGCAGTAATTTATTGTTCATTTTGGCTGTCAACTGTGTAGAACCTCCAGAATAATTTGTATGTAATAGTAGGTATTCTTTCTAGGTAACTTATTAAGTGTATAGTGCTTACAGTAAGCTGTGTTAATAATAAGTGTGTATCCTTTGTTAGAAAAGTTTTGGTAGGCCGTGGTAAAGACTAAATCTCAATTCGAAATGCACCGAGATCAAGAATCTAACGTTCACACTGTAAAGGAAGAACTTGAAGCAGAGCGAGCAGCTGAATCCAATGAGGACTCTATCCCATTGCGAAAATAATGCGTCATATAAGGTTTCATCAACCAATCCTATAATTTAGCATCTCAGCAATCCGAGACGTCAAATACCATTACGAATGTGGCACAAAACCAAATTGAAATGTCTATGGCTTAACAATTTGGCAACTCAGAAAATGGAGATGTCCCCTATTGTAACTAATTTTTTTGTGGCATTCAATAATTTAGCAACTCAGCAATTACACATGACTTTGAATGTAGACAGCCTTCTGACTAAACAAGATTTCGAACAAGTTAGGACGTAAGTTAACGACCTTGTGATGAAGCAGTCTGAAATCTCTGATGATATTATTGAGCTTCGGAAAGCTCAAAAGCAATTTCGAAGGGATTACTGAATATTGGACAGGATGTTAAGATTTAAGAACGAGACAAGCAGCAGGTGGAAACGAAGGTGCGCCAATTAGCCAGACAGTAAATAGGCTGTTTAAGGTTGTGATTAACTCGTAGAACATAAATTTCGTGAGCATCAATAACAATACTCGAGTGGTATAGACGATTGGCCGAAAGAAAAAGAGCACCAGGTTTTCCATCGTGTTAACAAGAGTGTTACTGTAGCAGTAGCAAACCTTTCACTAAGTAATTTACCGTATACAGATCAACTGGAACAAGAAATGCAACAGATAAGTAAACAGATAGCATCTGACTTCGTGTAGTGGAAAAACAATGTAATTTAATTGGCAGAAGGATGTACGACGCGTATAGAAGACGTTCAGGGGGCGATAAAGGACTGTCGAACTGAAATTCAAGAGTGAAAGAGGCAACAGACGTCAAGCCGCAAATCAGTGTGTGTCGACACTTATGCAAATACTATGCCTGGCAATAGTTTAGGTTGGGTGATATCCAACCATCTAATGTGTATGAAAACATGCTGATGGAAGAGAAACTCTTGAAACACCGACAATTACAGACGTTCACGCCCGATAAAAGGACTTCAATCCAGTTGTATTTATTCGAGTATTTGCGGGTGTACCATCTAGATCATGAAGTGAACAACAAAAGAATCAGCTATGTGTTAGGATACACTCAAGGGAATGGAGCCTTGTTGGTGACGGACTCAATGGATGTAACGCACTTTTTCAAATGTCTTTGTTTTCTTGGCTTTCAGTGGGATTTGACTTTGAGACAGAGAACTAATTAATTACAATTTTCAACTATTCTTCAAATGAAGGGAGCCATGACCAGGACGTCTGAGTTGCCGTGTCACCAACTGGGCGACCAGTACGAATTATAAAAAAAGGAGAAAGAAAAATCTTCGTATATCTATGAGTGTAGGGGCGTGGAGCAGCTACTCGGACCCCACCCCCCCCCCTCCTGCACCAGGTGACGTTCGTGGTCAGCGGTGTTCTTCTGGCCATGTCTACGCCCAGTACTGCATTGTATAACTGTTCCCTTCTACTGTGAATTCGTGTCTTGTTAAACTATGCAAGATGAACTTAAATACAACCGACAAATTGCAAGGACGGTTTCCTGACTACAAATGGAACAAAATAGGTGCCCTAAACATGTGCCCGGAAATTCATCATTGCCCCATTAGATTTCAGTAACGAATGACAGTTCCTCAAACCACGTGGCATGTGTTCCATGTATGTTGAATGCTGTGTGATTAGTGCCGGTACGGAGATCCCTACGCTATGGCTTTTCCCCCTGAGCAGCCATAGCGTACGGATCTCCGTACCGGCACGTTCACAGGCGCTCAGTCCGTCAGTTCACCTGATGATGGCGACATGTATGATCGCCGAAATATTGTGCCCGTTGGACACTGTAGACCGGCAGTACACCCGTGGATATTTTGATTGTCCTTTTCTTATTTACCCAACACTACAGATATTATTCCAAGCTTGTGAGAAGTCATGTCCTTATTGCACCAGAGAATATTTGTCAAGTCTGTTCGATGTACACTACTGCGATACGTAACTTGACATCGTGGTTTCGTCTCGATTCCCCAGTACAAGATAACATGAGGAGCATCCACAAATGAAATCCTATAATGGAACTGTAATCCTGTGACCAGACCTTTTCTGCCTGAGATGTTATCTCGTTATATAAAGAAAATCCCTAAGTAAAATTGTTAAATTATTGGTAGTTGCCTACGGTCTCATGGGATATGAAATAAGGTTGATTGTCCTAACCGACGGCACGTCTCGTAGATGACATAAAAGAAAAATGTTAAAGATTTTTGTAAGATGGCGCCTAACAATGAAAATTTTTTGTTAAGGCCCATATCTACTAAAGACAATCCAGGTTGATTGACCACAAACATAAATTCTTTTGACAAAATATTTCTCGGGTTTTAAGTACAACTTACATTATCAGCTGGTACAGCAAGATGAGCTTTACACAAGACACAGATAAGTGAAAGTCAAAGGAAAGGTAGTTCATGCATATAAACGCTAGAGTCCACGGATTAACACGTCCGTTGTAGTTCTATATCTTCTTCTTTGGCGTACTTGTCAATTATTTATAAAATTTATCGTAGTATTTAGTTTACAATTTTTTTAACCCAAGTCCATCCAGGAGAAACAGTACAATGGCCACCTGGTGAGGCTGGGACAAAAGGATGTATTTGAACCAGACATACCACAGTACTCTTCAGTTCTTACACACGACTGTACATGCATGTTTATTCAGTTAGTTTCTAAAATTAGTTTGCGCATATTATCATTTAAAATGCGTGTTTTCTCAAATGGTAAGGGTGAGGAAGTTGAAACACGTATGCAGCGTGTGCGAGGCATTACAGAATCTCTGACCAGAGAGCTATTTATCGTGGCTAGTCTAAGCTTGACCGCGCGAGTGTTACGAGCAGTCTGTCGGTAGTAGCTGCCCAGTGCAGTTGTGTGATGTAGTCTGTGGGTAGTCTGTCGGCAGTGCAGTTGTCTGTTGCACTCTGTCGGTAGCAGTAGTCGAGTTCAGTTGCGAATGGCAGTCTGTTAGCACTAGTAGTTGAGTACGGTCACGAGCGGGACGCAGTCGCAGGCGTCGACATGGGTCTCTGGTCAAGATGCTGAATGAGGTATATTGTTGATTAAGGTAACCAAGCTGCATTGCGCACATCAGATAATGTAAAGTTTATTTATTGTAATTAATTTTCAACAAGTGTCCCAATAATAATTTTGATTTCAAAGCAAATTTTAATAAAAGAACCATTTAATTGAACGAACGATCTCATTCCATTTCCTTTAAAGAAAAGTTTCAGTTAAATTTCAAAAAAATAAAAAAATAAAAAAATTAATACTTGCAATGCATTTCCTCCAAGCCGCGGCCAACAATAAGAGCAGAACTTTGACATGCAGTTATACAGAGGTAAGAAATTAATTCTGATTTTTGCACAGGGCCAAAGACCGACATTTCGGTCTAATTGAGTTATCATTATCGCTGAAATTTCATTGTCATTGAATTATCTTTCATTATTTTTGTGGGAGCTTACACTTGAGACAGATTGCGATTTTTCACATTTAATTGTCTTTGTCAGTAGATTTAATTGCAGGGAGGTTACGCTTGGCTCCCATTTATTATTTCTGTCTTTCGAAATTTCGGTGGGGAGGTTACACTTGGCGACACCCAGTCCAGGATCGTATTTCGTTGAGAATCTTTTGAAAAGTAGTCAGATTCTGCTCTTATTTGCATAAATATAATTAAGAATTGGCGCAACGCTTTTACTAATTTTGTGAATTTCTTTCCACAGATCATCGGCAATTCGTTGCTCTGTAGTATTTGTGTGTTGTTTTTGCATTGTGCTTATTTATTTTGTGAATAATTTTGACTATTGTAAAAATGCCGCGAAAGACTGTGAATAGTGTATCGCGAGGTATTATGAACGAAATTACCGACTTAAACAACGTGACCGATAGTAATTGTGACACGCAGTGTAATGATGACAATCCTGCGTTCACCGACAATCAGTGCGTTCCAACCTCTAATGATGATTATTATGTTAATGATGAACAAACGAAATCGGTTATGTCCTCTGTTGGATTGACGACAGTCTATGACGCGGGGCGTTCTGTTGTAATGAGCGATGCCCAGCTTAACACACCCGGTTTGGAAAATTCAAGTAACGTACAGACAAATTTGTCTAATGAAAATGAATAGGATACAGGAAGTATGACGGATTTATTTAATTCCGAAATAGTGAGTGACAGTGTACGTCCGACTGATAATCCTTTTTGTAAATTGCAGAATGACCAAATGGTCACACAAAGCGCGACAATTCCAGGTACACCACTAAACAGCACAGATAATAGAGTAGGTAATGTTACTGAGGATCCAATCATGGCGTTGTTGCTACGAATTAATGAACGTATTGAAAAACTAGATAACGATTCCAAACAAAATAAGGAAGATTCCAAACAACAGAGTGAAAATCTCAAACAACACTTAAATGAAAAATTAGACGACAATTCCAGACAGCTTAATGAAAAATTAGACAACAATTCCAGACAGCTTAATGAAAAATTAGACGACAATTCCACACAGCTTAGTGAACAAATTAGAGCCGTGGCCGCGCAGTGTCATGACACTAAGGAACAGTTACGCGAGGAAATTGAGGCTTGTTCAAAGAAAAGTAGCGAAGTAATTATGTCTGTTGCGCTAGAATTAAGGGAATTGCAAACAGCCGCAACAGAAACACTTAGAGCGGAAATTAGTACAGTCGCTAAACAATGCTCTGAAAAGGCTACACAATTACGCGACGAGTTTAAAACAATGACAGCAGAACTTTCGCGCACAATGGATGAAAAGATAGACGCGAAATTCGAGCAACAGAACTCTCAAATTAACGAACGTCTTAGTGTCCACATACAAAACAGTGATACGCGTTTCCGTAAATTTATTCAGGATCAAAATAAAGTAAAACGTCAGGTAATGGAAACAATCACTGCACAGAGACAGGAAGACAAACGTAAAATGTTTGCGAAGGCAAAAACATATGTAGACAACAATATTGCTACAGTATCGGACAAAATTAATACCATCAAACAGTTGAACACAGAATTACGTGATGAGATTTCTGACCTTAAAACAAAAACAGATACATACACAACAGATTTTCAAACAGTGACCGACAGACTCGAACAATTAGAACTAACACTGGATTCCGATGTCGTCAAAGCTGATGTTAAAAAACTGAACGAAACTACACGTAAGTTGCAAAAACAGATTAATGCCACTGACACTAAAACCGATGATCAGAGAAAAATACTGACTGAAAAATATGATGAATTGGCCAGTCGTATTGATGTTATTGAAAGTACTAATGACAATAAATCAGACGATACTGCACCGGTTTCATTTAACCAAACACCTGAATTTCAAAATTTACAGCAGACGATTAATGAGATCGATTCGTCTAATAACACCTTACATAGAAAATTGACAAGTTTACAGCAAGAAGTAACAGAGGTGAAAAATATTTCAGTTAATAACACATCACAGCAGACGCCACTTTTCGAACATTTGCCAGACTCACGGAGCGCGTGTAATTTGGGTAATCTACAGAGAGTACGGGACTTTGATTCCGAACAACTACAGTTCAACAGATTCTCTTACAATCCTGAACCTGTTCCATCACACAGAGACGATAATTTTGATTACAAACATTTTCTGTCAGTGAGAAAGTTTAAAGTGTTTAAAAACGACAGAACACAGATTCACCCGCTAGATTGGATACAACAATTTAGCTTTGCTTTTCCACCGACTTGGCCCGTTACGCATAAACTTGAATTTATTTGCAGCTTTTTGGAAGGCGAACCGGCAACTCGTATGAGACCGATCGCGAGGCAATGCTACTCGGTAGAAGAATTTCAGAATGCCTTTCTGTCAGCGTACTGGTCGAAGACGACACAGCGCGGAATTAAAGATCAGTTAATTAGTTTACCAAATTATGAAAACACAAATTTTCCCAATGTGACACAATTTTTTGAGCACATGGTCCAGCAAAATCAGTATTTAAATGAACCCTATAGTGAATCCGCACTCATTCAATTATGTATCTCTAAATTACCACGATCATTAAGAGTGTCACTTTTAACAGGTCAACAAAAAGAAAATATTTCAGCATTCAGAGATCTGTTACAGCTCTTGGAAGTACAACAATCAGATTATTCTTTCGTAAACAAAAATTTTTCATATAACAACCAAGGCCAACAGAAGTACAGTAATTATGATCAGACACGTAATTTTAATAGGAAAGGTAACAGACGCCTTAGGAATGACAATCACCAGAACTTTAATAGCAGACAAAATTTTGATTATCAATATCGTCAAAATTTTCAGCAACAGGAACCACATTTTAGCAACAACAGAGGTTTTCCAAAACAACAGCAACAAAACCAGCCGGTTAGCATACCTAAACTACAATGTAATGCACAAGGTCAACCTAACTTTAATGTTTGGCCGCGTGAACGTATAGTCCCTGGTACAACCAATAGTAACGCACGGCAGCGAAGGAACAACTACGTACAGAAAACACAATATTTCAGTTCCTATCGCAATGCACCGTATAGGAATGACTATTACGACAGACGTAAAAATAATGAGGACAATTTACAGCGTACATCTAACAACAGTCGGTCATACCAACAGCAAAATTATCCACAAGAACATATTCTCATGAATGAACCGGACAGTAGGTATCATCCAGAGCTTAACACGTCTGGAAGAAGTAATAGAATTCAAATAGTAGAAATGCCACAGCATCCTCCTGATAATAATAACACGTCAGATAGAATCTGACTAGATACTGTACAGATCGCATCTTCCAGTAACACAAGCACTACCTTAGACACGCAAAATGTTGTTCACGAAAATGTAATTACTTTTGACGATATCAGAGACACTCTCTTGCAGGAAAGACCATTTGTTCAGAAAACTATTTCACATCCTGTTATCGAAATTAAAATTGGTTCATCGAAATTTTCAGCAGTAATCGTTTCCGGATCACCTATATCAGTAATAAATGAAGAAACTTCTAACGAGTGTAACAAAGAGAATACCTATCCGACATTACCTGTAGGCAAAACAAAAGTGAAGGGAGCAATATCGAGTAAAGGAGTAGACGTTAAATTACAGACGCATTTATCATTTTGTATTGGAGGTCATACTTTCCACTCAAATTTTTGGATTGTTCCTTTATTGACAACAGACGTTATTTTAGGTACGAATTTTCTGGTACAACACGACGCAGTTATTGATTTTCAGAATTCTTATTTAATGTTGAAGGATGAAAATATACAATTTGCTATAGAATTTCAGCACTCATTATCTGCGGAATAGCAAACAATTAATCGCACAGAGGTCATTTCCGTGTCACGTAACATAGATTGTAATCCCACATTCTTCACGGATACGTATGTACACAACTATAACACTCCAGACGAAGCTGACTACGACGTAATACAGATGATTTCTGATAAGTTTAAAGAGAGCAGTGCAAATACAGACGACGAACGCACGCAGCTACACGAAATTCTTTTACAGCAAGCTCCAGTTTTCGACAACATTCCTGGTACTATGTCCGGTTTTATGTATGAATTTCAGGTGAAACAGCACGACACATTTAAAGCAAAGCATTATCCCATCCATATATCCACAGAGAACAGGTTAAAAAAGAGTTGCAGGATATGCTTGATCAAGGAATTATAGAACCGGCAGTTATTCCGTACATAAACTCGCTACATATTGTTAAGAAAAAAGATGGCTCACTTCGCCTTGTACTTGATTCACGTCACATTAATGACATTATTATTAATGAAACTGATCGACCACATACATTAGAGGGACTTCTACAGAAATTTCATGGTACGGCTATTTATTCTACACTAGATTTGAAATCGGGATTTTGGCAAATTCAACTTCATCCGAACTGCGGAAAATACACAGCTTTTCTCTGTTTTGGCGACTGTTATCAATTTTGCAAATTACCATTCGGCTTAACTATTTCTTCAGCAGCTTTTATTCGCGGTTTCAACACAATACTTCCGACAGAACTTAAAGACAGAATTACGACGTACGTAGACGATATTCTTATTGCAGAAGCTAACTGGTCTGAACACAATCTGATTCAAGAGCGAGTGTTACAAACTTTTCATGCACAAGGACTCACAGTTAACCTCAGTAAATCGCACTTTGGCAAAACTTCTATAAAATTTCTTGGACACGTAACTTCAGCAGAAGGCATTGCGCCTTACCCGGAAAAACTTCAAGCTCTACGTGACATTACTATTCCTACAACGAAGAAGCAATTACGCAGTTTTTTGGGCTTAATTAACTTTTTTCGTAAATTTATTCATCACTCCGCTTTAGACACGCCTAGATTATGCCAATTAACAGGTAAAAACACTATTTGGTCTTGGGATAAGAAAGAACATTGTGAATTCATGAACCTGAAACACGCTCTGTTGAATGCACCACTTTTATCGCACCCAGATCTTACTAGAAATTTTTCCATTGCCACCGACAGTTCCAATACCGCTTTAGGCGTACATATTTTTCAGGAAATTGAAGAAGATGGCTCTACAGTAATTAAAAACATCGCATTTGCAAGTCGCATTCTGTCACCTGCTGAGCGAAATTATTGTGTTACAGAACTGGAAACATTATGTGTAGTATGGGCTTTTACGAGATTTCGGCATTTTCTTTATGGCAGACATACCACCGTTTACACAGATCACAGAGCTATACAATTCTTACTTTCAGCTAAATTTACTCACGACAGGTTAAGTAGATGGAAACTTTATTTACAGGAATTTAATTTTACAATAGTTCACATTCCCGGCACACAAAATGTTATAGCAGACGCACTATCCCGTTCTCTCAGCAACAATCAGCAAGACGTAGCAACCAACTTCTGCAAAGCAAATTTCAGTGTCATGTACATTCAGCAAGTTGAAAATTTTATTTCGTTGTCATTACAGGACATAGCAAAAGAGCAAAATAATGACAACGTGTGGAAAGAAATTACCTCTGGCAAGATAAGAATAATGTTACGATTAGAAACCATTACACTGTACACAATGACATTCTGTTTCGCCGCTCTCATCCTGACAGCAACAATTGGTTATTATGCATTCCTGACGAACTGGTTAACAAATTAATCTGGTACACTCATTTAAGTTACGCACATTACGGAGAAAGAAAATGTTTTCTTATACTGAGACAGAACTGTTATTTTACCAACATGGAGAAACGTATACGACGAGTTTTAGCGTCTTGTAAAATTTGCCAGAAAGCTAAGTCAGACACCACTTCACATATTCCTCCTTTATATCCCATTGTACCTGTTAAATTAAGACACATGGCCGCTGTAGACATTTTTGGTCCGATTCCGAGAACTAATAGAGGTTTTGGCTACATATTTGTCGCTGTTGAGCTCACTTCAAAATTTGTTACTTTCACTCCGTTACGCAAAGCTACAGCTAAAACTGTTTCGAAAGCATTTGTAAAACATTTTCTATTTCATGTAGGGCATGTGATGAAAGTAATTTCTGACAATGGATCACAATTTCGTTCTGCTACATGGACACGTATGTTACGAGCTAGAAAAATTTCTCCGATCTATATATCCAAGTACCATGCTTCTTCGAACCCCTGTGAAAGATTAATGAAAGAAATTGGTAAGCTGTGTAGAATATACTGCCACAAAAGACATATTGATTGGGACACACACATATTCTCATTCCAAGGTGTAATTAATTCGATTCCAAATGAGTCCACTATGCTATCTCCGTCTGATACACTGAAAAACGTTGAGCCACCAAACAAAATTAAAGAATTAGTAAACTTCCCTACCTGTCGTCGACTAAGACACCACGAAATAATTGACATTGCGCTGAACAACATCAAACGTGCCGCAGAGCGCCGGAGAAGACAACAAAAACAGGTTTGTACGCGCCGAGACTTTCACGTTGGACAGAAGATATTAGTACGTACACACTATTTATCCAGCAGGATAAAAGGTAAGTTCAGTAAATTTGAACTTCTATACGCAGGACCATATCGGATTCGCAGCATCCCTCACCCCAATGTTGTACACGTCGAAACTTTGAGAACCAGAAAATCGAAAGGCCATCACCATATCTCAAACATTAAACCGTTTATTGAATGAAACCACTTTATGATGTAACATGCTATGATGCCATTTACTAATCTTTATGACCACTTATGCAATTATATTCACATGACTAATTACTGATGATTATCGTATTTTTTTCTTGGCAAGTGCCCGGCAAGGTATGGTTAGCAGGTCGCTTTTCTTGTCGTTATATATCAGACTGTGCACATTTTTTTCCAGAGACACATACGTATTTTATGACTAATTATGCAATGTTATCTAATGACATGTTAATTTCATTATATTTTTTCTCCATTAAAGGCTTTAATTATCGCCTCTATTAACTACACTACATACAAGCTGAACACAACGAACATCACATATTTTCTTTCTTATATATATATACGATTATTTCATGTTTTGTTCGTATGCATTATGAAATGGTGAAGACATAGCAAACACCAGTCGACTTTGACATTTTTTGCCTTATGACATCTCAAGATCGTGACTATTTTACATTTTTCTTTTTTTTCTGCTGCATTGTGATATTCTCTGTACATTTTTGCCTTTGAACACTGTCTATGCTTTTGACATATTACGTTTTCTGTCATGTTATGCTGTATGCTTCATTGTGTCACCATTAACCAGTCATTATTTAGTGAGTATATGATGTAAATGCACGATATTAATCTCTGTTCATCATTTTCAGAAAAAAATAACGTGTAAAGGAAATAAATTACACAGAAATGGGAACTTCACCTACGGAATGATCGAAAGAAGATGCAATAACTTTATGAGGAAGAGTAAATGGATCAGGATTAACAAGCATTAACAAGAATATACTATACACATCGTAGAATAGCAGTCTTAACTAATTTTTTTCTTTCAGAATACAAGGTGATTGATGCAAGCTGTCAGACAGAACTACACATCTTAGTTTTTAAGTGATGAAATATGCTAGAGATACGGAATAGTTGTGTAATGAATAATGAAGTGATTTTTGTAGATGATAATGAATGCTGATGAGTAATGATGAAGGATATGCTACTATGAATAATGAAGTTTTTCTTTACAGGTGATCACGATAATGGAGTTATGATGATATGGATACCATAATGAAGTTTTCTTTGCAGATGAGGATAATGTTGAAGTTATGTTTATGCTATGTAGTTATTTAAGTATTTGTTGCAGTTCGTTTTGACAGCAGGTGTTATATTGCATAGTATAATGACTGAAGGTTTTGAAAAGGACAGCTATGGAACATATTTTTTATACACATTTCACTACCTGTTAATTCGAAGTTCACTACTTTTCAGCATAGTATGCGTTTCTTCTTTCAGCTCAATAATCCATTTTATATTTTTTCCAGGAGAAGCCTTTCATCTTAGTTACTAAACTTGTTACTTATTAAGCCTATACTAGTACTTGCATTTTTTTTTTTTACCCACTTGTGTCACAACCTTGCTACAACTGACTCATGACGAATGACGTTACACATTTTTCATTTAGAGGAACAACCTAGAAGCAATTTTTTTTTCTTATTACTTTCCCTTATAATTACCCAAAGCAATGCATTGCTAACTATCTAGCACAGAAACAAAAAAAATGTATTACCAGTCCCAAATAATTTTACTAGTTTAAGAGAATTCTGAATAAGACTAATCAGCTCTGAATAGTATGTCACTTCCGTAATGACTTCTTAATGATACAAAAAAAATATATAAAATAATGCTTTATAACTGGCTAATAACTGCCACTGTTTATTGTAATGAGACTACTTATAATGCCCATGATTATTAATGCTATGACTGTAATTAACTGATTTTTAATAATGACTTCTTAATGATCTGAATAATACTGAATGATGAACAACGTTTTATACTATTCAATACTTGCTGGCCACTGAGTGCCAATAATTAATGTCACTAAATGAATTATGTTATTAATTATGCCAATAATTAGCTCCTGTTTTCAATGACGGTTTTTCATGTTCTATAACTGGCCACTGAGTGCCAATAATTAATGTCACTAAATGACTTATGTTATTAATTATGCCATTAATTAGCTCCTGTTTTCAATGATGATTTTTCATGTTCTATAGCTGGCCACTGAGTGCCAATAATTAATGTCACTAAATCAATTATGTTATTAATTATGCCATTAATTAGCTCCTGTTTTCAATGATGACTTTTCATGTTTTGGTACCTGGCCAATGAGTGCCAATAATTTGTATAACTCAATGTATTATGTTAATGCTAGGCCAATAATTGACTCTTTTTTTTTTCAATGAAGAATTCTGATGAACATTATTCTGTCATACTAAATATGCTTTGTAACTGGCCAAAGACTGCCGCTGTTTATTGTAATACGATTACCCATGATGCCAATAATTTAATTTAATGAACATTTTTCTGTAATACTACATACATGGTACAGAAATGTTCAATAACTGGGCTATGAATGCCGCTAACTACTAATGTAATTGCTAATGAAGACTGGTATGTGACTTAATGTCCTTCCACTACTGACCTAACTACCCTGAATTACTGCAATATCCATTTTGTCATGTCTGTCCTTATGATCATGGAGCACTATATTTGGTTTTGCACTAATTCTACGTTGGTGTGCCCTGTAAGAGCGTGGTGTTGACACGACATGCTGTCCACCACCGTGAGCGATGGAGACGTTATTATGGTTCCACTGTTTGGTGTACCTGATGTACTGCCAAAATGATAACAGGAAATATTACTACGACATTTCAGTGTCTTGCATACACTGATAAATACTTCTGGGAAAAGAACTGCAAATTGTCTCACTTGGTGTTGTACTTCTGTGGAAAGATATGGACTTTAGTGCAGCTTCATGCAACCTAAGTGCTACAACCATGATGCAATCCTTCCTATTCCTTCCCTAATTCTTATAAAATGAAAAAGTCATATACAGTGCGTGTTTATTTTTTGCCGTTTATTAATACATTTTGTGATTTGCTGATATATTCTCAACTTCACTTCATGTACACTCATGTCAGTTGTCAAAATGATTTTTTTTTTACCTTTGCGTTTATTTGTTATGAAAATGTTGTGCACTTATGTTATGTGTTAATATGTTTTCTACTGAACTGCAGTGCCTGTGCACTTTTCTCATTTTTCAATATGATTTGTACTCATTCTGTATACCTTTTATGATTTCCTGATATGTTCAACACTTCAGTGCGTTTGCACTTCTGTCATTTGTTTCTCATTGTATATACATTTCGTCATTTGCTAATATGTTCTGAACTGCAGTGCATGTGCACTCATGTCACTTGTCAACATGATTTTTTGCCATTCTATTTATCTGTTCTGAAAATGCTAAAGAATTTTTCAGTGCGTGTGCACGTTATTATCCATCAAATAATTTGTATATACATTTTTCTGATCTGCGACTATGTTTTATACTCATATCTTGTCTTTGTCTGAAATGTTTTGTACTCAGTGCATGAGCATCTTAATTCATGTTTTGTACTTTTGCTGTAATTGTAATAATTAATTAGTTAAAAATAAAATTTGGTGCTCATGGCGAGTCCAAATGACTCACCATCGCCACCAAATTTTTGCCCCCCCCAGTGGATGGTTATGAAACACGTATGCAGCGTGTGCGAGGCATTACAGAATCTCTGACCAGAGAGCTATTTATCGTGGCTAGTCTAAGCTTGACCGCGCGAGTGTTACGAGCAGTCTGTCGGTAGTAGCAGCCCAGTGCAGTTGTGTGATGTAGTCTGTGGGTAGTCTGTCGGCAGTGCAGTTGTCTGTTGCACTCTGTCGGTAGCAGTAGTCGAGTTCAGTTGCGAATGGCAGTCTGTTAGCACTAGCAGTTGAGTACGGTCACGAGCGGGACGCAGTCGCAGGCGTCGACATGGGTCTCTGGTCAAGGTGCTGAATGAGGTATATTGTTGATTAAGGTAACCAAGCTGCATTGCGCACATCAGATAATGTAAAGTTTATTTATTGTAATTAATTTTCAACAAGTGTCCCAATAATAATTTTGATTTCAAAGCAAATTTTAATAAAAGAACCATTTAATTGAACGAACGATCTCATTCCATTTCCTTTAAAGAAAAGTTTCAGTTAAATTTCAAAAAAATAAAAAAATAAAAAAATTAATACTTGCAATGCATTTCCTCCAAGCCGCGGCCAACAATAAGAGCAGAACTTTGACATGCAGTTATACAGAGGTAAGAAATTAATTCTGATTTTTGCACAGGGCCAAAGACCGACATTTCGGTCTAATTGAGTTATCATTATCGCTGAAATTTCATTGTCATTGAATTATCTTTCATTATTTTTGTGGGAGCTTACACTTGCGATTTTTCACATTTAATTATCTTTGTCAGTAGATTTAATTGCAGGGAGGTTACGCTTGGCTCCCATTTATTATTTCTGTCTTTCGAAATTTCGGTGGGGAGGTTACAAAGTATTATCTCCTTATTTGTGTGACATAAGTTTCAATCCGGAAAAATGCTGACTAATCTCACCGGGAAACGACTTATGTTAACCCCCCCCCCCCCTCCTTCGGGTTCACGGGCATGGGAAAATGGGGAAACAAAAACCAGCTCAGGGTCTTCGGACTATTACAATATTTATCCAGTGTCTGAAAAACAAAATCACAATCTGAGTATTGTTATTGCTTAAAGACATATTAATTTAATGTTCACCAAGTGAATTATGTCACAGAAATGGTACAATCGAAGAAAATACAGTGACAGTAGTTACTTATTGATATATATTACATAAATTTCTCATCTGTGACAATCGGAGCACACTTTTTACTTTTTCGTGGCAGACACACTTTGACTCCTATAGTAGGAGCTTGCTACCACAACACACGCTCTTATCACACGCAATACACGTCGTCGATAGTCGATTCTCCGCAGTTTCGGCGCCGGTGTATCGAAGGTGGTCGCGGCAATGCTGCACGTGACGAAGCTGCCAGGCGCCACCCAGCATTTGTTGAGCGTTGACCGTTGGGCCCCTGGTCAACTGTTTCGCCTCTGCTTGCGAGCCGTCTCAGCATCGTGTCCATTGAATGCGCGTGAACATGAAATAACCCATACTAGCATTAGTGTTTACTAATTCCGTAACAAGTGTTACCGGCTAGGGGGAAAAGAAAAAATGGTTCAAATGGTTCTGAGCACTGTGGGACTTAACATCTATGGTCATCAGTCCCCTAGAACTTAGAACTACTTAAACCTAACTAACCTAAGGACATCACACAACACCCAGTCATCACGAGGCAGAGAAAATCTCTAGGGGGAAAAGAGAGTTATTAGATATTCATTCATTCAGTATTCATTCACGAGTGTTTGTTTCAATGTTCTGTAACGTATTCAAGTTTCCGAGTAACCTTTAGTCCAGTTTTCGGGGCACGATGTTTTCTATCAAATTCTTAGAAAATTATTCAGTTTATTACTCAATGACTAGCTAAGTTTGGCAATCTTAGAATGTCCTGTGAAATTTTGGAATCAGTTTACATAAACTCCAACTCTGTACCGTCGTCCGCAACACGCACGTACACAGTTGTATAAGACACACTAAGTTTTCTACCTTGTCACTATGGTTGGTGTCCAAAGGTAGATCACTTTGGTTCACACTTACTACCGAGTTCCCCGTGTAAAACATTTAGCTCCACACGATATTACCATTCATATTATTTCGTGAAGTCATCTTTGCTGCACAGCTATCGTCTTCACATATTAGCTATTTAAAACCACTTTCTTATATCACTACAAAATAAATTACTTTCTCAGTCGTCAAACTCCAATTGTAGAGTCTTTTTCTCCTTAAACTGTTAACTGATAAACAAAATGCACATTGACACAGTCTTGATGAGTGTGCTAGTATTTCCTTCTTTTCTCACATAGCACACGGCTGATGCTTCTACAACTGACATTGTTTCACGTATAGTTTCTATTGAAAAATTATTTTTCCTGTTAAGATTGACATTACATTTTTAGTTTGACAAGTCATGACATTAACATTTTATCCACATTAGGATTTGATGTTATTTATAAGATTTTGTCATCAACTGTCCTGAACCTTTCGTGCCGAAAGTAGACCTTGGGCCATCTGGACTACCGATCTTCAGGCAGTTACATGTGTGTTATGAGCCATTAAGAACAGATCCACACCCTTAACTATTCTAAATTTTAAGTGAGGGACGCTTTGCCGGAAGACCAGGTCTCAACTTCATGGATACAATTCATGTTTCCGTGCGCTTCATTTCCTGATAGACCTCAGCCTTAAAGTCGATGTCATGAAGTTACTTTCTCTGCACGAGACGCTCTCTTTAGTTCTCAATAGTGCCCCTCGGACGCATGCAATTACTTGGCTGAAGGCCACTACTGGAAGAAAAAAACTGTCATTTGGTCTCAACAGTGTTCTTAAGTAATCGTAATATGCTTGTTTATATTCACACACCGAGAAATAAATTATTAGTCACTATTTCACATTATTATTTCTCATGGACTCTGGCGAGTTCCTGATCACATAATATTAAATCACATTTTATTTACGAAAATTGGTTACTCACAAAAAAATGCACAAGAAATTCTTATCTTAGTACATACACACAAAACTGACAACTGACTTTTAATTCTACCTTCAATGCAATTTATTCGTTGCTACTTCTTTTTGTTTGGAAATCAAGTTCATCCTTCAGACTGAACGTATTATTACCACCATATCTTATCCTAAAACTACAAAAATATCAATGATATTGACACATGGACATAAAATTTCTTACTTACTAAAGTATTTTACTATGTACATTACAACGGAGCGGGAAGGAGCGCCTGGTCCCCGGCACGAATCCGCCCAGCAGACTTGTGTGGAGGTCCGGTGAGCGGGCCAGTCTGTGGATGGTTTTTAGGCGGTTTTCCATATGCCTCGGAGAATGCGGGCTGGTTACCCTTATTCTGCCTCAGCTACATATGTCGGCGATTGCTGCACAAACAAGTTCTCCACGTACGCGTTCACCACCATTACTCTACCACGCAAACATAGGGGTTAACTCGTCCAGTGTGACACGTTCCCTGGGGGGTCCACCGGGGGTCGAACCGCACAATAACCCTGGGTTCGATGTGTGGCGGCGAAGGGATGAAGTGGAGTGCGGCAGTCGTCGTGGGGTTATGGACCACTGCGGCTGCGGCGGGGACGGAGCCTCTCCGTCGTTTCTCGGTCCGCGGTTAACATACAACATGTACATTACAAGTCAAGAACAAATGTTATGTTTCTCAAGTGTCTATCTTTGTCTGTATGTACAATGTTTTGTCATGGCGTGGGTATAACCGGCGTATTTTTCCTGTGTCGGGATACCCCCAAATATAGCATCCCTCATTTGGAATTCTTAATATTTCGTACGGTCCTGTGTAAATTGTTTGCCATTTTCGGTTTATTTTCTTTATTGCTGATGCTTTTGGGTGCGCCTTTAACAATACGAGATCTCCTTCGGGATATCGTTGAACCTTTTTTCAATGGTCGGTCATATCGTCGTTTCCTGAGAGCCACCTGCTTACTCAAAGCCCACAGCGCCTCTTTTGTTTTTTCCTCGTAACTTTCTGTTCTGGGTAGCTGAGGTATGGGTTCTAGTCAATCATTTCTTTCCGGATGGTCAAACATTAATTCCACTGGTGTAGAACCTGTGGCACCATGAGGCAAGTTGTTATATTGTTGCTCAAAGATGTTGAGGTACTCACTCCACTTCGTATGCTTAGTTACTGCATATGTCGTCATGAATCTATTGTACTCCCAAAAATTTATTTCCACAGGGTTGCTTGTGGGTTAAAGCGGGATATCAATATGTGCTTCATCCCCTGATCCCTTAAGAATTCATTCCACTTCGCACTCTTAAAATACGAAGAATTATCTGACAAGATAGCAATAGGCTTGCCCACTTGCGGAACAAATTCCGTTGCTATCCGCTTAATAATAGGGATAGATGTGGCACGTTTTATAGCATATAACTTCACATACTTCGTGAACAAGTCATATATCGCCGAGATATACTTTACACCTTCGTGAGCAGTGGGTTAAGGTCCTGCGATATTGACTGATACAAGGCTTAGTTGTCTGTTCTGTATAATAGGGTGCAATTCCCCTCTTGTGCCTATATTAGTGGCTTTAACCTTTTGAGACGTGGTACAGCTGCGTATTAACCTCTGTAAATGTTTCTGTGTTTGGATAATAGCAATAGGTATCAATCTTTCTTGTACACTTCTTTATACCGAAATGTCCCCAACAATGGTATGTATACCAGATTAGATTTTCTAAACTCCTTTCTGGAATGCAAACAAGCCATTGTTCACAATTAGATTTCTTTCTGTAGAACAAAAAATTGCCCTTTTAGTGTCTCTGTAATTCACTATCTTCCTCACTGTTAATTATTTCTCGCACAGTTCGCCAGAGTGGATCTGCCTTTTGCAAATTCGCTATGTTCTTAAACATAGACAAATATTTCTGTCATCGAGCTCCATCCTGCAACAGCAGTACCTTATACTATGATGATTGCTCTACTAATTCAGTGAATTTACCTAAGCCCTGTGGTAAACGCGATGATGCATCTGTCACCACATTTTGACTTCCCTTTACATACCTTGTTTCAAATAAATACTCCTGTAAGGACAAAATCCACCGCTCTAATCGGGCGGGCATGTTGAAACTAATATGATAGTAAGAAACTAAGTGCTTGGTGATCACAAACACTATTATTTTCTTTCTGTACACAAAGTAATGGTACTTACGGAAAGCCCAGACCACAGAGTAGGCTCGTTCATAGGGTGAGAAAATACGACTAGCGAAACCAATAATCCTTATCTCGGTAGTCCCTGAGGAGTCATCCACTTGGAATAAGCACGCCCCCAAGCATGTAGTGGAGGCATCAGTCGCAATGCAAAAATCCCTCGACATATCAGGATGGTGAACTACTATAGAATTTAACAAGGCCTTTCTAATTTGATCAAAGTCGAGCTTGCATTGATCAGTAAACATCCAATGACTATTCTTTTTTAATAGTGACAATAACGCTGTACTGTTCATCAACTGTGCTGGTATGAACCGTCTGAAAAAGGAAGCTAACCCCAGATATGCCTTTAGTTCTTTACGGTTAATAGGGTACGGCATATTCTCTATTGATTTTAGGTTTCCTGGTTCTGGAGAAATACCCTTGGGTGGTATTATGTGTCCCAGGTACTTCAACTGGTGCCACCCAAATTTCCATTTCTTTAAAATAACTTTAACACCAGCCTGTGAGAATTTACCAAACACTCGATTTATGAGTTCCACGTGCTCCTCCCACGTATTTGTGGCGATCAATAAATCGTGCACATAGATTGTTACTAGATCCAACAGTTCGAATCCTAGCACAGTCTCTAATGCAGAGATAAATACACCTGCGCTGACATTCAAGCCGAATGGAAGCACACGAAATTGGTACGTCCTCCCACCAAAAATAAAGGCAGTATATTTCCTGCATTGTTCTGTTAAAGGGACCTGCCAATATGACATTTTCAGATCGATACTTCATAGAAACTTTACTCCATGAAACTTCTGATTTTGTTCGTCTAGGTTTTCTGGCCTTGTCCTTATTGATATTATAATTTTGTTGATGTCTCTAGCATCACGTACCAGTCTGATACTCCCATCCGCTTTTCCCACAGCTAGTAAGGCACTACTATAGGGAGAAAGGGATGGTTCAATGATTCCCCAATCCTACATTTTCTTTATTTCCTTCCACACAGCTTCACGTTTACTCCACTGCGTGGAATAAGAAGCAAGACAAAACGTCTGATGCGGATATACCTGCATATAATACACGTAGCCTTGAATTATTCCGGGTTTTTCGGAAAATGTGCCACCGTAATTACTCAATAATTTTGAGAGTTCATGCTGCTGCTATTCTATTAAATATCCTGACTCCTTAACTTTGGATTGAATCTCATGTAGTATCTGAACGTCTTCTTCGTCATATTGCTCATTTGTTTCAGGATACGCCTTTAGTGTTACATTATCCAGAATATTGAGTATAAAGGGTTCTCCTGTCTTTTCGAACCACCGACAGTACTTATTGTGCTTTACCATTGTTTTAATCAATGGTAATTGCAAATCCGTGGTAAACGTTGGCAGGAAGCACAAGCCCTGAGAGATGTCGATTATAGCACTCCTTTCCCTCAGGATGTCCCATCCCAGGATGCAAGTTGCAGTTAAATTTCTAACAATGAGGAACGTGTCTAATATCGCATCATTTCTATTCCTGCCTGCACCTGGGCCTTAACACTTTGTGCCTTTCCTTTTAGCGCCCCCGTAATTTTACAATTCTGAACCGGCAACGTAGGCAGTCTTTTATTGTCGTTAATAACGTTAAAGAAATCTTCAGACATGACTGACAGAGCCGCTCCTGTGTCAACCAAAACCTTAGCAAGTACACCGTTTACTTTCACGTGTACTGCGGCCTGCACAATCTCTGTTTGCTGGTCAGACCACTTACGCGTTAGGGTGATTAATTCCTCCGCAAATCCTGGCCGTCATTATTGCGCAGTATACCAATCCGATTATTGTTATTTTCGAGTCTGCCTTCGCTTCTATTCCTGGTGGTCGAGTGCCGAAGGCTTACATCGACCACCTGTAGTTTGTTGGCTGGTTCTCCTCGGTAACTTCTGCTGTTTGCGCATTGTGATGTCTATTCGCACTGTTTTGTGAGTTACTTGGTTTATTAACCCATGCTGCCGCCGCAGCATTCCCCGGCATGGGAATAGTCTCGACACTATTAATCGGGACACCCAGCTCCGGTCTATTTGACTGCGCCGACCAGTTAGCAGTCACATTCTGACGCCACTGGCCACCTTCTTTATTCATCGTGTCATTTCTATCCATCTTGGGCGAGCAGTTACCGCTCGACATACCACTTCCTCTATTCCCATTACCTACTTTTTGCCCATTCGCTCTCTCATAACTATTGCCGGCACATTCACGTCCCCAATTATTGTTTCGGTTTTGATTTCCATAACCGTTACTTCTAGGTTTATGGTTATTATTTATCCCCTTATTATTTATCCCCTCACCGTTATTGCTTTGTCATCGTGCATCCTCTTGTATCAAATCTAGAGAACCCACAACCGACATGAATGCCTCTAAATCGTTATCAGATACGTGTACCAATTCTCTCCTTATTGAGCTCGGCAACTTAGATTTCAATATCCTAAGCACGTCGCGTGTAGCGATCGGCTCGGACCAGTACCTTCTTTTGTTAATATACTTTTCAAAGTATTTTCTAAGTGTTCCTTGCTTGAATTTGTACAACTTCGGTTTGTATACCTGTTTCCGCAATCTCTTTTATACTAGCCGACCAGAATTTGGCCAAAAATTGTAGCTCGAACTCACAAAAAGAATGACAGTTCTCTGCAACTTCAGATGCCCATAATGCGTCATCTCCGGTAATATATAACAAACTGTATCTTTTGCCTTTCCTGCCACGATGCAGGTAACATATTCTTAAAATTTTTTTTTAAATATTACTGGATGGTATGATTTTTTCTCTTCGGAAAATACCTGAAATTGTCCATGTTTCAGTAATGACTCTTCCTGTCTCAGTGTGGTCAGTGTGTGTCCTTCATTGTGAACAATTATCGGGTTATTTTTACCTGTATTCGCTGCATATGGACTGACAGTTACACTGTTTGCTAGTGGGTCTCCGCACGCGCCTCGATTTGAAGCCCTGCTGTGCATTACATGGACGACTGCAACAGGGACTAGGTGCGGCACAGTTCATGATTCTATTATCATAGTCATTCACTGGCTTTTCTGTAGTCTCGGGCCTTGCGGGTTCATGGTTCATGGAGGTACCTTGCTGACTCTCGTGTTCAACATGGTCTAGCATTACAAGCTACACCTCAGCTTCTACCTTTTGCTCAATAGGTGAAGTGATTTCGTCGATGCCTTTGGTTAATTGCTTAATTTTGGCATCGAGAGATTCCTGCACCTCTTTCACCTCTGATACCTCTCCGGCCAAATTATTTACTTTATCAGGTAATTCCTGTAAATTTTTCTTCACTTCAGATACCTCAGATTCAACCTTTTCTATCTCTCTGTTAACATGTTCTAATATGCGTTGATCCCTATCCTCAAGAGCACGATTCAGTTTTTGTATCAACGCTTGTTCGCGTTTGACTAACCGCTCGTCCATTGTGGTGATTAGGCTAGTCTCAACTTTTTCGAAAAACTCATTCTGCCGTTGGATACCCTCCTCGCGCTCTCTTTCCCTCTGCTGTTCCATTAATTCCTGTTCTTTCTTTCTTTGCTGTTTCATTAATTCTAATTACCGGAATAGCTGTGCAAGCATATCACTTGGATTTGAAAAGTCGTCCTGCGCGCGAACACTTTCGTCTGCTTTCTCGCTGTTGATTTCTCTCGAGGTCTAGACATTCTCTTCTCCGCCCAGCGATTGTCTCCACGGTTAAGAAATATCAATCTGCGATACTACACTATCATGTGGGATGGCAGCTAGTTCATTTTCAGGAATATTCTCTAATTGGTCATCACTTTCATAATTCTCAACCTCCACACGGTTACGTCTAGTACTTGGCCGAACCATGTTGCTAGCTGATACTAATCAGTTCACATAGAAATTCAGATTATAACTACCCAACACTCCCTATACTAATAGCCACAATTGAAATACTAGAAGAAAGCTATGTGTACAGATCGTTTTAATTGCATGCACCTAGGTGCTACTGACTAGTTTTAATTAGAAACCTGGCCACGTGCATTCGGTTTCTTACCTTACGGTCTATGTCAGATGTAAGAAACAGCGTCGGTCTGCAATCACTCATTCAGTTTTCTATGAGCTTTCTGTAGTATGGTACATGAAACGGAAACGTTTCATGCGTTAATTACAATTCACTATTTCTGGTATACATACAGGTAGTCAATTATAACAATGAAGATAGGTCGTAGGATTCCAGTTTTGATTTCGGCCCCACTACTAAGTGTTCAGTGAATTCAGTTATTGGTGGATATGCACCGAGCTGTTTAAACACAAAAATATGTACTGATAAGACTTCTTTAGATATCCAATCATAGATGCTGCCGAGCACTCACTACCGCCACCAAGTGTTATGTAACAAAATAAAAATTATTTGTTACTCTTTTTCTTTGCTATCAGTGTAATGTAATAGAATTAATATGAGCCGTGACTTATATAAAAAAGAAACACACATTAATGCAATGGCTCAGCATAAAAGAGAAATAACTAATGTAGGAATATTATTAACAGTGTAACATGTTGTTTAATTTATCCCGACGTGTATAAGCACTCAGTAAACTAGCTCAGTTCTCAGGGTAGTTACGTAATCGTCGATAATTAATAGTTCTTTACTTATTTACCCCACATTATAGATATTACTCCAGGCTCGTGAGAAATCTTGTGCCTATTGCATCAGAGAAATAAAGTTGATTGTCCTAATCGACGGCACGTCTCGTAGATGAGTTAAAAGAAAAATGTTAAAGATTTTTCTAAGATGGTGCCTAACAATGAAAATTCTTTATTAAGGCCCATAACTACTTAAGACAATGCAAGTATCAGACCACCAATTGATTGACCACATACACAAATTCTTTTGACAAAATAACCGTTATATTTTTTGGGTTTTAAGTACAACTTACATTATCAGCTGGTACAGCAAGATGAGCTTTACACAAGAACGTCCTCTTAGGTCCGAACTCAAGCAGATAAGATAAGTGAAAGACAAGGGAAAGATAGTTCATGAATGTAAGTGCAAGAGTTCATGGAACAACATGTTCATTGTAGTTCTATCTCTTCTTCTTTGGCGTACTTTTGATTATTTATAAAATTTATCGTAATATTTAGTTTACATTTTTTTAGACCCAAGTCCACCGAGGACAAACAGTACAATGGCAAAGAAGATGGAAATAGTCGAGGGGTAGCATGCCTATCCAAAGCAAGGGCTCTCACAGACATCAATTACATCACACAACCTTTCAAGCCCTTTTGGACGTTTGTGTGATCACGGATCTTTTCAGGTGACCGTGCGGGAAGGCGGCGGACTGTGTGTACATCAGATCTGCGGCATCGAGTTCCACAGGATACTGAGATAAACCCTAGAACAAACTCTAAGCAAGTGGTCCGCCAACATGGTGCAAGCCGAAAATACGATTTTGCGTATCTTGCATGACAACCGCTACTATCTCTTTCAACTGCAATCCCATAAAGGCCACTTTGAACATCTGTTGTTGTCACTGAGTGCACACCGTCCGTTTTCGGTCATATGTTCATAGGAATGTTTCCTCCATTTGCAGCCAGAAATCCGTCCCTGAAGTTTGTCAATTTTATTAATGTTCACCCTATGTAAGTAATCCGTGCAGAGCTTGTTTCCAATGACAACACTTCTCCTCGTCGGTCCCATATTTTAAGTAACGGAAGGAGACCCCCTTTGGTTTTTCATATGTGGTGTGCGCTGCTGGCAGCGAGAGTCTGTACAGGTAGGACAATGTATACAAGAGAGCTATCGTACCGTTCGACTGTCTTAAATGGTAAGATCGAAGATTTGCTTAATTTATTGTATAGTGTGACGAAAAGCACATGTCTGTTATATTTGGTCGTGATTGATGTTTGTATAATCGCTCTTGGCGCCAAGTGTAGTATGGCGGTACTATGTTTATTAGTAAATAATAACTTCAAACTGTGTCTAGTATAACACCTTGAAAACCCCTAGCACGCTCCGTTCCACACCACCCATGCTCCCCCCGTAACAACAACCCAAGGAAAAGGTAATGTGATATTCTAAAGTAAATGGCAATGTTCTAATTTTTCCAGATTAACAGTCAGGTGCACTGCGACGTACCACAGAGACAAGTCAAAGGAGGCCTGTGTAAGCTGTTTATGCTTTGACTTCACTGCTACGATGTAGCGTATTTGTTTCACTACGTAAACATTGGTCTCTGTAAGGGCACCATTCAACACGACGTGTTTCCTTCAGATGAATGAAGTTGAGAATGAACATTGTGCTTTTTTCAGGGTACTGTTCCTGTACCATGTCATTCAAATATATCACTTTTACTTAGGATTTGAAATTTATTCATTTACTATTTCTTAGGATGGACTGCTATGATTCAAAAGATTTCAGCAGGGCACAATGCAGCAGCGCTCAATTAGATCCCTAGACATGTAGTTGAGCCGTTAAATATATACATGTTTTTATGCTCAATCTCCGGTGATTGTGATGTAATAATTAGTGTCTTTCGTCGATTAATCTTACTCCGGAATTATGTTACCATAAACCATCCTGTATAGGGATGTATTTAGGGAGTAAAATAACCGATGATGGTTGAAGTAGAGAGGATATAAAAAGTAGACTGGCAATGGCAAGGAAAGCGTTTCTCAAGAAGAGAAATTTGTTAACATCGAGTATAGATTTAAGTATCAGGAAGTCGTTACTGAAAGTATTTGTATGGAGTGTAGCCATGTATGGAAGTGAAACATGGACGATAACTAGTTTGGACAAGAAGAGAATAGAAGCTTTCGAAATGTGGTGCCACAGAAGAATGTTGAAGATTAGGGGGGTAGATCACGTAACTAATGAGGAGGTATTGTATAGGATAGGGGAGAAGAGAAGTTTGTGGCACAACTTGACTAGAAGAAGGGATCGGTTGGTAGGACATGTTTTGAGGCATCAAGGGATCACAAATTTAGCATTGGAGGGCAGTGTGGAGGGTAAAAATCGTAGAGGGAGACCAAGAGATGAATACACTAAGCACATTCAGAAGAATGTAGGTTGCAGTAGGTACTGGGAGATGAAGCAGCTTGCACAGGATAGAGCAGCATGGAGAGCTGCATCAAACCAGTCTCAGGACTGAAGACCACAACAACAACAACAACATAGGGAGAGAAGGGTAATACACAACTTGTACGGGAGCCAAGAGGGAATAATAGTAGTGGATGACAAAGAACGAAGTGCTCGGATTAGGAAGGGTGTACGACAGGGGTGTAGTCATTCGCCCCTACTGCTCAGACTGTACACAGAAGAAGCAATGAAGGAAATGAAAGAAAGGTTCAGGAGTGGAATTAAAAAACAAGGTGAAAGGATATCACGATTCAATGATGACATTGCTATCATGAGCAAAAGTGAAGAAGACTTACATGATCTTCTAAGTGAATGAATGGTGTAATAAGTACAGGATATGGAGTGAGAGTAAATCAAAGAAAGACTTGCGTAATTAGAAGTAGCATAAATGGAAACAGGACAAACTTTACATCAAGATTGATGGTCACGAAGTAGATGAAGTTAAGGAATTCTGCTACGTAGGCAGCAAAATTACCAATGACGGACGGAACAATGACATCACTGGCAAAAAGGGCATTCTTGGACAAGAGCAGTCTACTAGTATCAAACATAGGCCTTATTTTGAGGAAGAAATTTCTGAATATACGTCTGGAGTACAGAATTGTATGGTAGTGAAACACAGACCGTGGGGAAACCGGAACAGAAGAGAATCAAAGCATCTGAAATGTGGTGTTACAGACGAATGTTGAAAATTATTTTGACTGATAAGGTAAGGAGTTAGAAGGTCCTGTGCAGAATCGGAGAGGAAAGGAGTATGTGGAAAACACAGACAAGGAGAAGGGACAGGATGATAAGGCATCTGTAAGAATCGGGGGATGCCTTCCGTAGTACGAGACGGATGTGTAGAGAGTAAAAACTGTGTAGGAAGAAAGATATAGGAATACATCCAGCAAATAATTGAGGACGTCGGTTGCAAGTGTTACTCTGAGATGAAGAGGTTGGCACGGGAGAGAAATTCGTGTTGGGCCGCATCAAACCGTCAGAAGACTAATGACTCACAAAGAAAAAAAACACCCTGATACGTAGCAATGACCCCTATCATATTTCTTATTAAGGGGTTAAAAATGACATTCTGAAAAGTGTCCCGAGAATGGTACTTATTGCCCGAAAACAGCTGTAAAAACAGTATTGGAAATTCACTTAACTACGTATGATCTTGTACTATTGAGATATTACTTCCTTTACACAGAATGAAGAAGTAGGAAAGACAACCATACCAACAAATGTTCTGGAAATTTCCTTCTATCGCATCTTGCGGTTTCCATATTTTGTTTTCTTTATATTGCTACACAATTCGTCGTAACTTTTAGAGACACTTTTTGTGCAACGAAACTGTAGCAAACGTGGCAGCTCATGGCAGATAACACCTCCGTTGTTTGTTAGTTTGTCGTGAAGATAGGATGAGGCAGCCAGCGGAAAAAAAATACAAAGGAAAGTACTTCGAGGGAACCTATTTATAGTGGAGCACAAGGTTTTGAGAGTTGTTGACGACAGCGCAGTCACAGCTAAAGGAGAGAAGGAGGCAGGTACCGAACGAAACCGCCGTTATCGGGTTGCCCGTCAACAGTTCAAAAGAGACCAAAGCGTATGGAAAGCCTATCCGGCGCCACCGAGACGTGCAGAGCCACGGTGACGGCGTATTCTCGAGAGACAACCCTCAACGCCTGAAAAGGCGTATCGCCGGCGAAACCCTCATTCCGACATCCGATCCAGGTAACAGGCCTCCTTTGATCATCTGCTCCCGTGTGACGAATAGAAGTCGACAGGCTACGAGTACATCGAATGCAGAGAACAAAATAGCTTTCCCGTGGACCGAAAGTAAAGAAGAGAAAACGGCACGGAGTACTATACTCGCAATTCTGATTCCTCAAAACATCAAAAGACAGACACGATGTCACGTCTTTTGCTTTGGAGAACACGTCTGTAAGTTAGACAGACCTGGGGAATTAATAATGGTTTTGCATACTGCCGTACAACTGAACCGCAGCTTTGTGTGTACGCAGTTATCATTGTATGAACGTACACACGACGTAGCTCTAACTCAGTACCAGGTGCAATTAAATTTATTCAAAAACTGAAATTTTTGATAGTGTTGCTAAATAATTATTCGTTGCAAAGAAACGAAACAGCTGCAATTTATTAATATTCAAATAATATTAATTGTGTTATTCATTCGCATAATATAGCTCATTAGTCTCATGATCTGCAGGAGGGTATCTTGGTATGAATCAGAAACTTCACACGCGTTTTCACGTTTCCAAATTTTTGTTAAACCCATAAAGGGGAATGAATAGTATTTGACGCTCATAGAGACATTAACGACGACATCTCTCTGTATACAGTATTATTGATGCCAGTCATAATTAATCGTTTCCTGTAAACGATATGTGACAACAAAATCTTAATTTATGCCAATGCTAATATTAACTACATGTGAAAATCAGTTTTTTTATTAATTTTCAAAACTATTTGAACAAAACTATTTGAACAAGCACAGGTAAGTGATTCCCTTAATAGGCGAGTGGACGTTAAGGGTAGAATTTGTAGTTTGTGGTATAAGCTACGGATTAGACGAGCCGTTAAGGATTATTGACATTTAAGTGGAAATTTCTTTTTATTTCGTTTATTATACTTCTCGTCTTACGTGCACCCATATCAATGTGCCAAACAGTCATTTGGTTTGCCATTTAGAGGCCGTGCCACGGAAATAACTTCAACGTCTTATTTTTATGTATCTTTTATTAACTGGGCGGATGTCACTCAACAGTTTGACAGCTACAAAACATTACCTTTGGACGATTTTAAATCGGGCTTGTGGCCCTGTCGTGGGCCAAAATATAAATTGCGTAACAAGGTATATTCTAAATGAAGTTTTCTAGTAAACTGAAGTTTCATTACTGGCCAAATCAACAATGAAGTCGAAAAGAATTCGACGAAAGAGTTATGTTAAGTTAGGTATAATGTTGTATGCCTTTAAATGAATGTTTTGGAATTACAGTAATGATAATTCTTAAGGATACAACTTGAGATATGACTAAAAACCCAAGCAGAACGTTAACCGGAACGAAGACCACACATGTATTAGTCCATTCCAGTCATCTCAACACGAATTCAAGAACAATAAAATTCAGTATCAAACGCTTTTGTTACCTTACAATGAAAACACATCATTAAGTTTCGAACTGTTGCTCTGATGTGGCTATGTCTAATATATCAGCAACCCATGCTGCAGCTTTAACACACAAGCTTCTCATAGACTGCACAATCTCTTGAAACCTTGCCATCTAAGAAAGTAATCAAAATATGTCGATACCAGTTCCTTCTGAACTATCTCACTTAACTGCCAACCTTCGTCAACAGGGTCACTGTAGGCCTAACGACTATTCCAAATATAATTCTAAGCAGGGATTCAGATATTCCAAATATGTTCACTATAATAGATTAGCGTCTGTCTTGGTGATAGTAAAATATTCAACACATCAAACTTTGAATTTAAGAAGGGAACTCTTATACTATCTACATATTCACTCAACGGAATTACCAGCGGTTAGTTATTAGCGAAGATGCACCTTTATATTTTTTCTGATACTTATCCAATGCAACTGACTGCGTAAATCACAATATTTTGTTGCATAAACTGAGCTTTGTCGCATTAATGGTGTACAGTTCAAGTCCGTTTTCTTTCATGTGTGCTAGTTGCCTCTAGCAGCTCAATCAGTCCCAGATGGCATTGTGAATAATGTCCTTACAAGTATAAATTCCCTTTCTGTGAATGGTTTCTCTACTTTCACCAAAAGGAGCATAGTAAGTTCTGCACTTTTAATGGTACGACACCAGCGCTACATTTAAGGCACGAACAGTAGTTCATAGTAAAGGTAGAATTTAAAAAAAAAATGGATGTACATATTGATGGCATTTGAAATTGAAAAAAAAAATGTTAGGTGTCTTAAAACTCAGCACCTTTTCAGTTCTGATGATTGCAAACCTTGGAGAGAGGGAAATAATTTAAGGTAGCACAGTTTGGTTATTTTTATTCGGTAACGTCATGTGGATTTTTTTCTGGTGTGACTCATTTAAGAAACAAATGTTTCATTACACAAAAGGGAGCTTTGTGAACAATAGGAGCTGGTCTCGCATGTTGATCTTGTAGGCGTCTGTTCAGTAAGTAACGAAATCATTTGTACACATCGCACAACGTTGTGAACGAAGGCTGCGTATTTCTAGCAATGCCTTATTTTTTATTTAATCGATTAATTCATGTCCAGTGACTGTAAATAACCGCTCAAATGTTTGAAAGACAGTCGTTCAGTGTAATCGGAGAGGTTCGTTATCCTTCTCAAAATCGACTTGGTAACATCAAGCATCACCACCAGTGATGGCGAATTGTAAAAAAGGGGGATCTAGGTCACAGGTAATGGAGTCTCCATCGGTTTATAGTTGTGTCGCTCTCTAGTCGTCATTTTGTGCGTCACAAAACAGAAATAGATACTCTACGTAGATGTTCGTTGATTAATGAACCGCTTTACACGAACTTTATAAATCCGTTCTGAGAAATCCGATACGCTATCATCATCAAAGGTGGTTCAGAAACATGTCGGAAGATCAAATATGTTAGTCTGAAACCATCTATCGCTGAACATATTTCACGTTACGTATCAATGGTAATGCTTGCTGCTTTCATTTTTTTTTTTTTTTTTTTTTTTTCCTCGTGCGGTGTTAGGCATGCACGCAAGTCGAACCGCTGATTCCTTTTTTGCGGTCGCTGAAAAGCATTCATTGCAAATCTCCCAAACAGCGGAAAATGCTAAGGACCTTTAAAAATCTCACGTTAGCCTTATTTATGAGATGGGTAATTATAGAAAACCAGAATCATTACCGTCAGTCTTTTCAAGGATTCTAGGCCGCTGACTCTGAATACGACTATCAAAGACAGAAAGGAGGAAAGATTCTGTTTGAATGTCAGCACACATACGACGCATAACTCGTGTGAATTGCTGCGCGTGCTCTTTATACACGACACTCAACAAGAGGCAGATTACGACTTCACAGATTACCGAAAGTATTCGACAGTGTATCACACTAACAAACAATAACAAATACGCTGCTAAACATAGCGTCTTTGCAAATATTTGATTGACTCTAACATTTTTGTGCTAATTGGACCAAGTACTTTATCGTGAAACGTGAAGAGACATCAAGTTATAGGGAATTTCTGGAGTTCTTTGAGATGCGGTCAAGTAATCAACGTATATGAAGTAAATTGTCTACCTCAATGACATGTAAAATCAAGTGCAGGAGAGAACTACCGATTATTTCTAATAAAATATATTGTAAACGAGTGTTATATTCTAAGAGCTGTCAAAGGAATCAAAAAAATCATTTCAGTAATTTTAATGCTCCGGTGTTGCAAAAAATAGCTGTAAAATTCTTCACGAACTATATCTGTAGCAGGACACTAAGAGTGTCGATGGGATATGGTCGCGTATCAACTTCTCAGTCTCTAACTTAATTGGTGTTAATTACATGCGGTGTCCCAAAAGGATGTACCCTAGGAAAATTCTGTGTATTGATGACTTTTACTGTAATACTTCATGATGCTAGGTTTTTTTTCAATTTATAAGATATTTCATATAAGCATACACTGCAAAAAGTAGGAAATCAAATTTTGTTCTAGAAAGAGGATACTGAAATTTTCATAGACATTTACAGTTTCCTGCAATTCACTATATGAGGTTCATAAGCTTAATAACGTTTTCACCCGACATAGGTATAAAACGTGAGGATACACAGATAGACATTTCATTCCACACTGTCATACGATATCACATTTTACGGTACAAAATCAAGACGAGCCAATGTGTTCCGGTTCCATTACGGATTACTGCACGCGAAAATTCAGAAAGGGCTTGCATAAACCTTTTTAAAAGAGTAACTGCATCTAATTACATGTATTCGTTATCAAAATATGACATAAGTAACGTACACTGATGGACAGAGTACAAGCAGCGTCTGTTCTGTTGGGCACGTCCTACAGAACAAAGGCCTCTCGTGATGACGCAGCTGGTGTACACGTTGTAAACAGTATACACGAAACAGAGGAATGGGAAGAAAGAGGTAGTGTGGAAATGCAAGGGCGAAATTTCAAAATTTGTTCCGGACAGGGACTCGAACCCAAATCTACCGCTTCTCATGAGCGGTTGCATTGACTGTTTCGGGCATCCGGACACGGTCCCTGATGGACCCTAACATCCAACTTACTTCACACTGTAGTGCAGCGTTTGTCGTTCATTGACCCCCTACTCGCAAATTATTTATTCCTCTAGGAGTTCGGACGATATTGATGCATACACACTGAACGAAATCTCATAAATGCCATGGAACTGTCAGAATATACGAGAGTAGTGTCTGTTCTGTCGGAAATGTCTGATAGAACAGATGTTATTGTTGTTGTGGTATTCAGTACAAAGACTGTTTGATGCAGGTCTCCATGGTACCCTATTGTGTGCGAGCTACTTCATATCCAAGCAGGCACTGCATACTACATCGTTCCGAATCAGCTTACTGTATTCCTCTCATGGTCTCCCACCACGATTTTTATCTCGTACGCTTCCCTCCAGTACTATGTTGGTTATCCCTTGGCGTCTCAGAGTTTGCCCTAGCAGCTGATCTCTTCTTTTGGTCAAGTTTTGCCACAAATTTCTTGTCTGCACAGTTTTAATCAGTACTACTTCATTACTTACGAGACCTACCCATTTAGACTTCAACATTCTTTTGCAGTACCACATTTCGAAAGCCTCTGATGTCTTTCTGTCTAAAATATTTATCGTCCTTGTCTCACTTCCAAGCATGGCTACACTCCAGACAAATACTTCCAAAAAAGGCTTCCTAACACATAAATCTATATCTCTCTTCTTCAGAAATGCTTTTCTTGCCATTGCCAGTCCTAATTTTATATCCTCTCTACTTCGAAAATCTTCAGATATTTTGCTGTTCAAATAGCACAATTCATCTACTACTTTAAGTATTTTGTTTCCTAATCTGATTCCCTTAGTATCACCTGATTTAATTCGACTGCACTCCATCATTCTTGTTTAGCTTTTGTTGCACTTCTTCTTACACCCACGTTTCAAGACACTGTCCATTCCGTTCAACTTTTCTTCTAAGTCCTTCTATACAGCAGAGCTGCGTGTGCTTCGGAAAATTACGGCTGTAGTTTCCGCTTGCTTTCAGCCATTCGCAGTACAAGCAAAGGAAGACCGTTTTATTTGATGTCATAAGGCCAGATCAGTCAATCATCTAGACTACTACCCCTGCAGCTACTGAAAAGGCTGCTGTCCCTCTTGAGGAACCGTACGTTTGTCTGGCCACTCATGAGATAACCCCAGTCCCCATTGTCATTGCACCTTTGGTACTCCTATTTGTATCGCTGAGGCACGCAAGCCATCCCACCGACGGCTACGTCCATGGTTCATAGGAGGGACACAACAGATATTCCTCCTGTATAAATATATTTCATGCATTAATATCGTGTTATCTGGGCTATACCCACGATCCCATTATAACACTCGCCTGCTATGACACAAACCAATGTTATCCTCTGGGAGGATTTTGAGTTTTGACCGCGCATTTGTCAGATGAATGAAGATATCGGATTGTAATTTTTGAATAAATTGCAGTTTATAGAAGCACTAAACAGGTCTTAATATGGGGATAATGAATGTAGAAAAGTTCATACGAATGAAACAATAAACGGTCGCCCGCCCAATTAGGCACATTAATTTGAAACATTATGTTTAAGAAAATTGAATATTAGTTGTTGAAGTTACTTTAAGATTCCCTTTGAATGACATATTAGATACACACGAATACAGGGCTATCTAAGTTGTGGGTAGCAGTAGATACCATTAAAGAACAAACGAGTGATCATATAAAGCAAAATTATACTCAGCTCATAATAATAACAGTTAAAATCACGATCATTACGTGGCTCAGTACTGAGATGTTACTGCAGGAAGCACCGAACTAAAGTTGGACATTGAGGGGCTTCTGAATTGACTAACATATAAATACCAAAAATAAAATTAAATAATACTACAATTACAATGTATCAGATTTCCTTAGTAGCAATAATATTCCAATTATGTTTCTAATATGAGAAGAACATCGTAGGTACTGTCTCACTAGCCAAACTCTTTGATTATTTCAGTACCAAAATTCAATTCAACTAAATTCAATTACTAGCCTCGCTTGGAATACTTTATTTTTTCGTCCTTCAAAGCAAACTACTCAAGACTGAGCTCGATTATCCTAAAAAAAAAAAAAAAATCCTTCATGAGGCAATCAAGGCTAAATTACGTTTCAAATAAGTTTAATCTTACGTGTCTTTTTCATCACCTGTGAAGCAGGAAAGACAGCAACATTTACACAGTCTGGCACTGAATTTTAGCACATTTAACACACAGAAATAAATAACTAGTTTGTTTAAAACAGGATAACAGGTTTTCTAAACACTCAGGAGGGGATCCTACATAGGTTTATGATTAGGATTACAGATACAGTGCTAAACACAAGTTTATAGTACTTGGATTGTTATTTAAAACACTCACACAAATTAACTGGTCCATGTTCTGATACATATCTGTATGCATGAAGTTGATGGAGCAGTGGCGAAGTAGAGGTGGCAAGCGACTTGGCGGTTAACTGTACTCACGGCTCTTGATGTTTGAATGTTCTTTACAATTTCTTCCTGGCGACGGATTTTTAACTGTTAGAGCCATTCCTTTTTGCCGAGAGTACCATGCAACAGTCAAAGCCACATCCGAGGCAAAATTCCTTGGAAAACGGCTTCCAAATACCTCCCTTGGTACCCTCGATGTGTACCGTGCAACGGCTAGCCACTGGCTGCGTACCGTTCCCACCAAGGAGCCTCCCAGTTCTACCGCCAAAATCACCTTTTACATCGCGCCAAGCCACTTCCGTTGCGGAGGGACTTCCCTACATCTTTTACGTTATACAATACAAGCGTGCTAAGCATGAAACAGCTTCCAATATACAATGTTTTCTTTATAAAATACATATATTATAAAATTTCATTATTTTAAACATTATTTAGTTTCTTCCATACAATTACATACTTTAAATTTCATGTCACAAATCAATGACCTTAAGTAACAAACAACAAACACTTCATAATCACAGATACACAGTTACATAATATAAACCTACTTCTAATCGATATAGGTGTTACACCATCCGGCACTCTTGAAGGATGATGACATCTTCAGGTCACGAATCAACTCCAGTACCATCTGTTCACTGGGTGTTGTGTGATGTCCTTAGGTTCTTAGGTTTAAGTAGTTCGAAGTTCTAGGGGGCTGATGACCTTAGATGTTAAGTTCCATAGTGCTCAGAGCCATTTTCCATCTGTTCAATCGAATCTTCTCCATTTTTATCAGTTTCCCTGTTTCCTCATGATGTACTGTGGCCTTTCGTCACCAGTTACTAGCTTAGGTGACTGTGTGTGTGGAAGTTAGGTGTTTCTTGGAAGTTGAAATTAGTGTTGGATGATTTCTGTAAGTATGTCTGTATGCAGGACAGGATCTCAACCATCAGGATCCCTACGTCGTCGTCTTTTCTTGAACCTACTGAAATGATGCTTAGACCAGGCTTTGCAAACAAAGCACTACAATACATTTTATTTGGTCTTTAACTGATGAAATCAATTTGATTTGTTTTTGGTCTTCGATAGTATGAACCTCTGAGAGTCTTTCTGAATAGCCATCAATCATAAGTTGCTTGTTTACATATGTTACACAATAATCTTTATCACATAAAATTCCTTCAGTATTACTGTTACTATGTTAAGAGGTGGCTTTGAAAATAGCTATTCTCCTTTTGGTTCTGGTGGTGGAAAGATGTGCCACTACGCATACAAACGAGCACAGGGTACGACAGATGGTCTGGAATCTCATTTTGCGCATTGAAAATAAATTTTATGCACGATTTTCGTGGAGGCTTCTTCCTTGTTCCCCAGGCATAAGATCAGTCATCCTGAAGACAAAGTAATTGAATTGATTGCACGAAATTGTTTGTTTTACATATCGTCTCATCGGCACTAGCTTGTCAGGAACTATTAAATACTTAGCTACAGAAAAATACATTTCAGTAACAGCCTAAATGATATGTTGTTGCTCAGTTCCTTGTACTCCCATGATTTATATCTTAATACGGCTAATTTCTGTAATTATGAACGATATCAGACAACGTGAATGCGATCTAATAGGCTTCCTGACAGCGGCATGAAGTCTCTGAAGTAATTTCATATTTCTGATTAACCTTTCCATAATGTCTTTATTTTGATTATCTAATCAATTGCCGGCCGGAGTGGCCAAGCGGTTCTAGACGCTACAGTCTGGAAACGCGCGACCACTACGGTCGCAGGTTTAAGTCCTGCCTCGGGCATGGATGTGTGTGATGTCCTTAGGTTAGTTAGGTTTAGGTAGTTCTAAGTTCTAGGGGACTGATGACCTCAGAAGTTACGTCCCATAGTGCTCAGAGCCATTTGAACCATTTTCTAATCAACTGCAATTACGACATGTCCACAGAATTCAGAAAATACTTAAGGAACTTGCCAGATACAAATCCATTAAGCTTCTTTTAAAATGTAATTTTTCTGGCAGTTAAACGTTTTATGGTTGCTCGCAAACTATTCAAAATCTGTGCCTATGCAACGCGACTAGGTAAAATACCCTTAGGCACCAGGTTCTTGAGCACTGATCGACATGTTCGTGTTCTCATCTTACAAGATGAGGTTAAAGAAACGAGCGGAATGCTGCCAGAAACGTGTGTTATGTCGTCAAACCGAACGAGAGGATTATGTAAATTCTCAATGATCTCCCTTAGGGACATCTGAAATGTAATTCGTTAGTTTCACGTAACGTACTGGGCAACCAGTAATATTAAGTATTATTTGAATGCGTGGTGTCTGTTCCCTTAGAAAGATCATACAACTCCCTGATCCCGCAGCTGTGAAACATAGTGTGTAAATTGAAGTGTGGATCACTGCTATCAGCTGCAGTGGAACACTAATCGAAAGCAGCGGAGACGAGCGAAATAATTGACAAGCCTGGCTGGGCAGTGGATCCACTTTCTTCAGTGTGAATGCACAAATGCGTCCGACCTCCTGCCTGATTCTAAGCAGCGAACGGATTATAATGGATAGGGACTGCAGGTAGGTGGCGCTCGGTGGGACTGTGGATCGGCCGTGGGGCGTACTGAGATAGTCCGTGCAGTTACGATAACACTGTCTCCCGGATGGCGTAGTGGTTACCGCACCAGGCTCGTAAACAGGAGATCCCGGGTTCGGATACGAGTCCGGTACACATTTTCGTTCGTCGCCATTGATTCCGCTTAATTTCCCACTACAGCTGATAGCAGTGATTCCCCTTCAATTTGAATATTAAATACTCCTGACATATATTAAAATGACTATAGCTCATAACGTATCACATCGAAGGGCTGTGAAAATCACATAAAATACAGTACGCACGAAATCAGACTGTCATTAGTGAGTGCATCTGGAGAGAAAGCTGGGGAGGGACATAGGCTTCATGAAATAGTCAATTAGTACACTATGTGATCAAAAGTATTCGGAAACCTGGCTGAAAATGACTTACAAGTTAGTGGAGCCATCCATCGGTAATGCTGGAATTCAGTGTTGGGTTGGTCCACCTGTAGCCTACAGACAGCTTCCACTCTCGCAGGCATACGTTCAGTCAGGTGCGGGAATGTTTCTTGGGGGATGGCAACCCATTTTTCACAGAGCACTGAGGAGAGGTATCAATGTCGGTCGGTGACGCCTCGCACGAATTCGGCATTCCAAAACATCCCAAAGGTGTTCTATACGATTCAGATCAGGACACAGTTCATACCAGTCCACTAAAGGCACGTTATTGTCATATAACCATACCACCAAAGGCCGTGCACTATGAACAGGTGCTCGATCGTCTTGAAAGAAGATGCAATCGCCATCTCCGAATTGCTCTTCAACAGTGGGAAGCAACAAGGTGCTTAAAGCACAAAGTAGACCTCCGCTGCGATAGTGCCACCCAAGACAACGAAACAACCAACGCCTCCGAATTTTACTGTTGGCACTACACACGCTGGCAGATGACATTCACCGGGCATAAGCCATTCCCACGCCCTACCATCGGATCGCCACATTGTGTGCTGTGATTCATCACTCCACACAACGTTTTTCCATTGTTCAAGCGTCCAATGTTTACGCTCCTTGCACCAAGCGATGCGTCGTTTGGAATTTTCCGCCGTGATGTGTGGCTTATGAACAGCCGCTCGACCATAAAGTCGAAGTTTTATCAACTCCCGCCTAACCGTCATAGTACTCACAGTGGATCCTGATGCAGTATGGAATTCCTGTGTTATGATCCGCATAGATGTCTGCCTAATACACACTACGACACTCTTAAAATCTCGGTGGTCTCTGTCAATCAACAGACGAAGTCAGCCTGTACGCTTTTGTGCTGTACGCCACTCTTCACTATCACATCGGAGACAGTGGACCGACGGATGTTTAGGAGAGTGGAAATCTCGCCTACAGACGTATGACACAACGATACCCAATCACCTGACCAAGTTGGAAGTCCGAGAGTTCTGCGAAGCGCCCCATTCGGCTCTCTCAAGATGTCTATTGACTACTGATGTCACTGATAGGGAGTACCGGGCAGAAGGTGGCTGCACAATGCACCTGATATGAAAAAGTTTGTTTCTGGGGGTGTTCGGATATTTTTCATCACATAGCGTGTAAGAAGCCCAGGATCAGAAGTCGTGATGTTTACTTTTCGTTGTTTCGCTTTATTAGGTTAAGTAATTACATGATACGGTACAAGTTTATAACTGTTAGTAGTCTAGCTGCAATCAGAAGGGAAGATAAATAGCAAAAGAAGAAAAGGGTGAAGATGAATATTTTCCTTAATTAGTATAAGGTAGCGGATAGAAATACAAAATGCAGACCAGCTACTAGATATTGTAGTTCATAGGATAGAGACGTTTCGCACGTCGATAACATCTAATAATATATAGCAGCAGAAGAATAGTGAATTAAATGTATTACATTACTCGAACAAGGGACTCGATCACTTGCTGCTAATAATGTAGAGTGACTTGCAGTGGGTGAACAGTCGAGTATTTGAGAAAGAACTGTCGAGTTCAGGTTTTGTAAGTGGGCAGCAGGCTTAATGTGATGCCACAGCGCACCGGGTTCTGAAGTTCTCTAATATCAGCCTAAAGGATTACAGCGCCTAACTCGCGCCTGGGGCATCAGGAAGAGGAAAATGCTGACAAACCAACCAGTAACAAGCTGGCCCTTTTCTTTTTCCTCTTTTGGCATCCCACACCTTCCCACTGGAGCATTCAGGGTGGACGGATTTCTGAGACAAAGTGTAAATCTGCAGGTGGACGTTCGAAAACGACTTTGCGCGAACGTTGGGAATTTAAAAAGGCAGAGAAATATCTGTATTTTCAAATTAAATTTATTATAATTGTGCATTTATGATACAAATACAGCTATGGAAATTATATACTGACGGTATGAGCTTGGAACTTGGGGGAGAATGTAATTCTTCTAAAAGCTCTATGAGCACGTTATGTTCACCTAGAGGACCTAATCGTAAGCATACTTTGCAATAGGTGTGAGCTCCGTGCTATTGATTCTCAGGCACCAGCTCGGATATTTCTGGTGTGGAAATTTGCGTAACGGCGCCAATAAGCGCTGTATAGTCTAATGAAAAGTTGTTTCAATGGACAAATAGCCCCACTGACATACCAGCCACCAACTTGGTGTCTAATTGAAATCAAACATATTTGGAACCCCAAGGAATTTTCTTATTTTTGCTAGAACTGTGGAGAGCTGGAAAGAAATGAAGGAAGAGGTATGGATTGGAAGTGTGTGGGTGGAACTGACCTGATTTCTTTGTCTGATTTGGGTATCATGAAAGACTCTACTGTGAAGATTCGGTTGGTGTACTTATATATTCCTGCCATTTAGTTATGGGACAGTAGGACGAGAGGAAAATATGAATGGGAAAGTCAAATAAAAACGAGGCAGATGGAAAAATGTGAGAATCCTGCTTATGATTTCAAAAATAATCGCCATAATCTTTCATGGACAAACGTTTGCGGTTGCCTGCGGGATCACGATTGTACTAAAACTCGCACCTCCTCGTCTGAAGCAGATCGAGGGCACTAGCATCTTTTTTCACGGCTAAAAAAATTGGAAATCACTGGGGAGAGACGGGGTCTGTATACACGATGTGCAAGGGCTTCCCAGCGAAACTTCTGCAGTATAGTTGAAATAACATTAGCAGTATGTGGGTGGGTATTTATTTGTTGATCAGAATGAAGACGTTCGTCAATATTCCTGGGAGTTTAGGTTCAATTTTTGCAAAGTGTTCACGTCCCGCTGCACGATAATTGTAGCGCCGTATTCCAGAAGTCAATTAGCAGTGGGTCCTTGCAGTCGAAGAAGAAATGTGTCGTGACTTTCCCGGAGCTGTCGTAGATGGCGTTGGATTTTATCGGTGGGGCTGAAACCATATACTTTCACTGTCAGCTCTGACGCTTCCTTTCCGTCTCAGAATGATGACACCACGTTTCATCTCCGCGACAGTATGGGGAAGGAAACAATATTTTTCATCGTGATATTGTTCCAGGTGCTGCAGCGATACCGGCCTTCAGTTCAGCTTCCGCTCTTCATCAGACTGTGGGGAAGCCCCTGAGTACAGGTTTTCCGGGACTTCAGATGCTATGTCATGATGGCGTGAGTGGTACTTGATTGATGGGAACGTGGGATAAGTGTTGTTTTTTTACGGCATCATTCACCTCAGCAGTAACAGAAAGGGTAATAACACGGTGGCCTGTCTGGCCGACTGCTGTCTTCCAGTGACACCCCACGTTCTCGGAAATATTTATTCTACGCGAGGACACGCGCACGCGAAGTATTACGTTCACCATACACAGCAGGTATTCGGGCATGAACTTAACTGCCTGCAACATTGTCAAAAACCGCTCTATACCTCGCTTTCACCCTGTCCTGGCTTCCAAAGTGAAGTCGGAGGCACACACGACTCGCTGAACTCACGTCGAGCACGTCTAACATGCACATGGCACCACGTTGAATTTTTGGCTGTTCCTTCCTGATTCCAGGACAGGGAACTTCTATATGAAGCTGCGTTACGGACGCCCGGGAAAAACTCGTTATATAATCTATGTCGTTACATCTGACTGCCCATTAAATTAAATACATTCTGTAATATCTGGGTGAATGGAAATGTGTCAGGACAGATTTCGGAGACCCGTTCAAAGATCCATTGAAAATTCCTATTGAAGATAATTAATCTGCCACACTACCTACAATGAGGATTTTACAGCACATTTTGGAGCTATTAGTATCAGGTTTTTGGTAAATGAAGAAGACGCATATGTATTCAGTACAGCTGAAGAGGAAATAAATTTAGAGAAGATTATTACGGATTCTTTCTGAAGCATTTCATCCATTCAGAAAGTGAAGATGTGAGCATCTCATTGGTTCTGAAAGTTTCTTGGACTCTGAAAATTATTGGTGCTTAAACAAATGTGAAAATGACTGTATTATGTTCTTATTGGTACAGAGTGAAACGAAGTGAACGAAAGCTCATGCTTTGCTTCCATTGCAGCATTGCATTCGAATATAATTGCCTTACCGTCGGCGGTGTGACTTTCACCCTATGTTTGAAACAGGAGCCTTGGTAGATAAGACATGTCGTTTTCTAATTTATAATGAAGCAGGCAAAAATGAGATCGACAGGAAGTGTAAAATCCCTGATCAGGGATGGCTAGAGGACAAAAATAAAGATGCAGAGGTACATATCAGTAAGGGTAAGGCAGGTACTGCTTAAAGGAAAATTAAAGAGACCTTGACAGAAAAGATAACCTTTTGCGTGAATATCAAGAGCTCAAATGGAAAACCGGTTCTAAGCGCAGAAGGAGAAGTAGAAAGGTAGAATTAGTGTATAAAGCGTCTATACAGGGGCGGTGTACTTGAGGGCAATATTACGGAGATAAAAGATGACTTAGATGAAGATGAAGTGGGAGGTATGGTACTGCGTGAAGAGTTTGACAGAGCACTGAAAGACTAAGTCTAAACAAGGGCCTGGGACAGACAACATTCCATTAGAGCTACTGTTAGCCTTGGGAGATCCAGCCCTGACAAAACTCTACTATCTTATGAGCAAGATGTATGAGACAGGCGAAATACCATCAGACTACAAGAAGAACATAATAAATCGAATCTCAAAGTAAGCAGGTGTTGACAGGTGTGAAAATTACCGAACTATGTATAATGAGTCACAGCTGTAAAATACTAACACGAATTCTTTACAGACGAGTGGAAAAGCTGGTAGAAGTCAACCTCAGGGAAGATCGGTTTGGGTTCTGTAGAAATGTTGGAACCCGTGAGACAATACTAACCCTACGACTTATCTTTGACGATAGATTAAGGAAAGGCAAACCTACGTTTCTAGCATTTGTAGAGTACGCGGAAGCTTTTGACGATATTGACTGGAATACTCTCTTTCAAATTCTGAAGGTGGCAGGGGTCAAATCCAGGGAGCGCAAGGCTATTTAAAATTTGTACAGAAACAAGATGGCAGTTATAATAGTCGAGAGAAATGAAAGGAAAGCAGTGGGTGGGAAGGGAGTGAGACGGGGTTATAGCCTAACCCCGTTGTTATTCAATCTGTATATTGAGCAAGCAGAAAAGGAAACAAAAGAAAAAATTCGGAGTATGGACGAAAACCTATGGAGAAGAAATAAAAACTTTGAGGTTTGCCGACGACATTGTAATTCAGAGACAGCAAAGAACCTAGAAGAGCAATTGAACAGAACGGACTGTGTCTTGAAAGGGGGATATAAGATGAACATCAACAAAAGCAAAACGAGGATAATGCAATGTAGTCGAATTAAGTCGGGTGATGCTGAGGGAATTAGATTAGGAAATGAGACACTTAAAGTAGTAAAGGAGTTTTACTATTTGGGAAGCAAAATAACTTATGATGGTCGAAGTAGAGAGGATATAAAATGTAGACTGGCAATGGCAATGAAAGCGTTTCTGAAGAAATGAAATTTGTTGACAGCGAGGACAGATTTAAGTGTCACGAAGTTTCTTTCTTAAAGTACTTGTATAGAGTGTGGCTATGTATGAAAGTGAAATATGGACGATAAATAGTTTAGACAAGAATAGAAGCCTTCGAAATGCGGTGCTACGAAGACTGCTGAAGATTAGGTAGGTAGATCACGTAATTAATGAGTCGGTACTGAATCGATTTGGAAAGAAGAGGAATTTATGGCACAACTTGACTATAAGGTGGGATCGCTTAGTAGGACATGTTATGAGGCCTCAATGGATCACCAATTTAGTTTTGGAGGGCAGTATGGAGGATACAAATCGTAGAGGGAGACCAAGAGATGAATACACTAAGCAGGTTCAGAAGGATCTAGGTTGCAGTAGTTACTTGGAGAAACTTGCACAGGATTGGCCAGCATGGAGAGCTGCATCAAACCAGTCTCTGGACTGAAGACTACAACAACAACAGCTACATCAATGTAGCGTTATAAAATGAAATGGGGGTCATACAGTACTACAAGTTTATCTGATTATTAGGTATGAAGATAATGATGAGATCGATAGAATGAGTGATGGGATAAGAGAGAGTATTGAGATAATTAAAGGAGGCGCTAATTTAATTGTAATTGGTAACTGGTATTCGATAGTGGAAAAGGAAGAAAAGGAAAAATTGTAGGGAACATGCACTGAGGGTGATCAATGAAAGAGTAAGCTGCCTGTTAGTGTTCTGCATCGAACGCAATTTAGTATGACTGATCCTTGGTTTAAAAATCGTGAAAGAACACAGAATAAGGGGATGAGGTCTGGAGACCACAAAAGTATTTCAAGTAGACTGCATATTGGTATGACAAAGATTTCTGAACTACGTTTTAAACTGCAAAACATTTTCAGGGTTTGATATAGATACTGACCATATTTTAATGTCGATGAACTACAGATTAAAAAATGAAGAAGTTACAGGAATGTGAGAAATTAAGAGAATGGGATCTTTGTAAGTTGAATGAACAAGAGGTTGTCGATAGTGTCAAAGGAGACGACGATTAACTAACACAGGGAATAGCAACACGATACAAGACGAATGAGTAGCCTTATGAGATGAAACAGTAAAGGCAGCAGAGGATCAAATATTCAAAAAGTCGTGGCCCAGTGGAAATCCTTTGGTACCACACGAGGTAATGAATCGAACTGACAAAGGAAGGAAATATAGAAATGCAGCAAATGAAAGAGACGAAAAGGATTAGAAACGCCACAAAAAAATTTAGCTGACACAAAGTGCATACTGACAAAACAGGAGTGGCCGTACGGGAAATACAAGATGGCAGGAGTTAGCGTGACGACGAGAACAACAGTCACCAAACGGGGAAATTAAAGAGAAATTTGGACAAAAGAGAAGCACCCACATTAATATTAAGAAATGCGTTGCAAGCCCGTACTAAACAGAGAAAAGGAAACAGGAAGGTAGAAGGACTATGAGGTGAACCTATATAAGAGACGCAAATTTGCAAACTTTAAGACAAACTTATAGGAAGAGAAGTGGAAGCAAATGAATATGAGAATTTGAAGGGCACTGAAAGATCTAAATTGAACACATACCTTGGAGTATATGACCTTTTCTCGGATTTTTCAGATCCTTCGGCCAGCCAGTCACGAGTATGCAAGTTACCAGTTTCTATGACAGGTGAAATAACTTCGGTCTACAAGAAGAATGAAAAAAAATATTTCAAAGAAGATTAAGGCTGACAGATGCCAATATTACCGATAAATGAGTTTAATACTTCATGATCCCAAAATACTACCACGAATTATTTACAGGAGAATGGAAAAATTGATATAAACGTATCTCCATCAATTTAGATTCCAGACAAATGTGAGGACACGTGAGCGTATACTGACCCTACGACGTCTTAGAAGATAGAATAAAGGCCATAGAATTTTTACACTTAGAGGAAGCTTTCGACAATGTTATCTGGAAAATATACTCTTTGATATTCTGAAGGTGAGAGATACAAAATAAAAGGAGCGAATTTTTTTTACAAACTGTACACCTATAATTCGTGAATTACGTTAAAGGGAAGCAATAGTTGGGAATGAATTGATATAGGATTGAAATATCTTTTCGTTTCTATTCGATCTGTACATTGCTGAAGCAGTAATTGGTATCAACGAAAATATCTGGAGAAAATTTAAAATTCACAGAGAAAAAATGAAATCTAGGTGGTTTGCTAATGGCACTGTAATTCTGTCAAATGACTGAGAAGATCAGTTGAATGGAATGAATAGAATCTTCAGAAGAGATTAGAATATGTACAGTATATCAATAACATTAAAAGAAGGCCAGTAGCATGTAGTCGAATCAAGTCAGATAATGCTGACTGAATCAGGTTTGCAACTGAGCAGCTGAAGTTTTTTGGCGCTAGGGCATCTAGATAAATGGAGTGGCCGAAGTAGAGAGGATAAAAAATGCAGACTGGCAACAGCAAGAAAATACTATCTGAAAAAGAGATTCTTGTTATCATCGAATAAAAATTGAAGTGTCAGGAAGACTTTTCGAAAGTATTTGTGTGGAGCATAATTTTTTACATAACTGAAAGGTGGATAATAAGCAATGCCGACGAGTAGAGAACAGGAGCTTTTGCAGTATGAAGTGTCAGGAAGTCTTTTCGAAAGTATTTGTATAGAGCATAATTTTGTACAGAACTGAAAGGTGGATGATAAGGAATGCCGACGAGAATAGAACATGAACTTTTGTAATATGGTGCTACAGAATCAAATTGAAAATTTTGTGGGTAATTTCCAATAAATAATGATTCTGTACAAAACCGGACTGGGGAGAAAAGAAATTTGTATCAGTACTTGAGAAAAAACGTGATCATTTGATAGGACACGCCATGAAGCGTCAAGAAGTCGTTAATTTTGTCATGGATGGAAGTGTGAGGAGCAAACATTGTAGAAAGAGACCAAAGCTTGAATACAGCACGCAGTTTCGAGGAAGTGTGGCAACCAAAAGTTGTAGAAGGAGACCAAAGCTTAAATACAGCACACAGTTCCAAACGAATGTAGTTTGCAGTATTTAAGTAGAGATGAAGACGCTTCTACAGAATAGGCCAACGTAGAGAGCTGCACCAAACAAGTCTTTGTACTGAATTTCATTTTTCTTTAAAACATAACGATATGGAGTATGAACGTAGTCAATATCGGAGACTGAGTGTATTTTCCTTATTTCAGTGAAAGTGACTCTAACTCAAGAGTAAGTTATTTCGTAATAGTATATTTATTTTGTTATCCTGTATGTTTGCGTATGGCATTGTTTGTACGCACATTGAATTACTGTCAGTCTTGCATCTGTTTCTTTGTTCGTTGAACTGCTGTTACCGTGATGATTATTTTCTGACCCTTTGAACTACTTTCAATCCTATATTTATTTCCTTGATTAGAGTAGCTGCCTTCTAGACAAAGTCGTAATTCAGAACTAGTTCGGGGCTGCAACCGTAGCAGTGTTTCTGCGTGAGACTGAATTTCAAATTAAATTTCATTTTACATAAAATTTGCATTAAGGAATGGACTGTATTCACGTAAGTGAGGCTATGTAAATCTTTCACTAACTATAGAGATCGTTTTGATCTAATAGGGCTGTATTTGGGATCTACTGCGTGCGATAAGGGAAATAAGCCAACGTTGACATCCACGATACATCCAGTTCTGACGTTCTAACATGTAACTGTGGATCGTCAGCTTACAACTGCACTTCATATGTGGCTTATCGACACGTAACGCCAATGTTGATTAACTGTGTACTGATTCTAGTGGACCTCCTAATACTTCTCCTCTTTCTTTCGTAAAACATCCGCAGCCTGAAATTTGATTTCAATGAACACCAGAACCATAGATCCATAAATACAAAAGTAATTCCATACCGTCGGAGTTATTGGAATTTTGTCAGCTGCGGAATTAGAGTTTCTCTATAGAACACAGTCGGACGACAGCATTGCCTTTCTGATTCGGGACACCTTATTAGCTCTAGCTGGCAACCAAAGACTCCACTGTGCGGCAGATTTTTGATGCTGGCAATAGTGCGGCAGCACGCTGAATAAACATCCCTCTGCAGGTATCTCATGTCACAGGGATGTTCACATCACCTTTTCCTGCAACATTTTGAAAGTGGCGTCAAAGTCCAGTTGGCAGCTTTTACAACCTGTTTTTCCTTCGTGAGATTTCGACGCGTATAGATGACGTCCGCAATGGGTTAACAATCCTCTCACTATCCAGTGGTGCAAAGGATCAAGACGTAAACAAGCTGAGACATTTCCAAGTTCAACAAATATGATTGGAAAAGTGGGGAATACCTTGTGCTGGTGACAATTTTGCATCTTTTATTGCGTAATTTTTAGTGCTTCAGTCAGTTTTTACTAATGTTTAGTACCACGAGGATTTTCGTCAGCTTGCGTTGTATTACAGTTACACGTACATTGGCCTCCAGTCTGATGAGGATTTTTTCTGGGCATCCCAGTGAGGTTATGTACCCAAATTTAACACGCTATGGAAAAATTTATTTATTTATTTCAGTGTATACCATAAGCGAATTGTACGTTTAAATCCTTTCATAGGTTTCATGACCCACATTTTTTTTTTTTTTTTTTGGAAATTTAATTTTCTGACACACATTGCACAGTAATAAAGACATCATCATTTGACACTTTCAGAGATGTTTACAGTTGACAGACTACTAACAAATAATGTAACATTACTTTAGTTGCTGAGACAGTAAAACAATATCAGATACGAGCTTTCTTATATAAAGATAGTTATTTTACGATACGTATCAAGTATTACGATTATTTGGTCTCTGTTGGTTATTCTGTAATTTTCTTAAAGATATTGTAACTAAACATCTATTCCACTCTGGAAAATTGTTTTAAGATATTGTTACTTTCTAGTGTTTTACTTAGCGACCTGTTCTGCATCTAATTACCTACGTCGAGCTATTGAAAGAAAATTATATCGTATCCCTGACAACAAAACTTCTGCAATGAACATCGCAATATGTGAAAGCAATAAACCTGTATCAGGAAGACATTACGAATAGTCCACAAAAGAACGTAGGTGATTAATTCAAAGCCCTGAGTTGGCCACCGTAGAGAGAGGCATCCTCCGAGAGGTGGAGTCGACGGAAGCTACCTTGGGAAAGGAGATGAAGGGTGTAGAGGTGGAGGGTGGGGGAACACAATGGTGAAGGAGCTGCAGAGGATCAACCAGAGGATGAGGGGGATCAAGGCGGCGGGAGCTGTGGAGAACGCGGATATGTTCGAGGAAAAGGAGCAGGTGGGGGAAAGGTATGAGGTCGTAGAGGATCCATGTGGGGGATGGGAGGCATGGAAGGCGAGACGGAGTGCATGGCGCCTTATGTCCGTTATCCTCCTTCCTTATGTGGTGGAATCTGTACCATTTATCCTTATCGCTAGACATGTACCACACCATCTCTGTTACCTGTGTTGTGATGGTACAACCCTCAGAAAGGCGCCTTATGAACTTCGACAGCGGACTCGGGCTAGCGTGTCGAGTTGGTTGTACTCTGTGTGCCAGTAGCCACTGCGCGAGCTAGCGTTTGACATGAAAAGTGTGTCAGAGGCCGGCTGGGGTGGCCCTGCGGTTCTAGGCGCTGAAGTCTGGAGCCGAGCGACCGCTATGGTCGCAGGCTCGAATCTTGCCTCGGGCATGGATGTGGGTGATGTCCTTAGGTTAGTTAGGTTTAAGTAGTTCTAAGTTCTAGGCGACTGATGACCTCAGACGTTGAGTCGCATAGTGCCCAGAGCCATTTGAACCATTTTTGTGGCAGAAGCGAGTGACGTGGAGGACGAGCGTGGCCGCCCATAGCGGCAATAGCTTTGCAGTTTGTCCGCTAGATGTTGGTGTCCTTTGCTGTTGGAGCAGTCGCCGTGTATGAGACGTTCTGATGCTTAGCAAACGACAAAACTTGCTCTTAAGGCACGTGGCCTATTTTACCAGTGATGGAAAGCCGTTGGGGAGAAAAATGGTGAAAAGGGCAGCCAAGACAAAGGAACTTGTTTAAGACTGAAAATCAGGTATGTTCCAATAACACATTGACTCAGTAAGATACTGGAGAGCCAGTGCCACAGAAATAAAGGGAAAATTATAATGAGTTCAAGGGTGTAAGTGTTCCCTTGCTGCGATAAATAATTTATTAAGTTATTCTATATCAAAAGATTAATGAACTGTATCATCTTTAAGAAACTTTAACTCGAAAACACTACACCGATTTTCATAAGCGAAGTGTCCATGGATAGGTCTCCCAGAGACATATCGATTAATTAAAAGAAAACTGTGTAAACATTAACATTTTTGAACTATAGACAGGAATGTGTATCCCATGCTAAAAATTGGCAAATTTGGCCTCAAGATTAATTTATATCGTAGAAGTAGCGGCAGCATTAAGGGATAAGAATAGCCAGGTCAGCAGAAATACGTCCATAATTAAATGTTTTTATTTATTAACAATAGTAACACTGAAAGTAAAGCTTTTCATGTTAAAAGTACAATTTTTGTGAAAACCAATGTGTGCTCTAAAAATCTTATTTCAGCGCTGACAAGTTGATGAAACGTGGAAAGATTTTGTATATAATACTTGTATATGTATCAACAGATTCATATTTTTACATGATCAGCAAGCAAAATATACTTGATTTCACTCATGTGAAATATGCGAGAATGTAAAAACCTGGCCACGAATTTGGCTCTGGTATGCTGGTTTGGGTAGTGTTTGCGACCAGTCCCTGCGTGAGTTGGGTGGGCGGCGAGTCGGTCACTTCGTCAGAGCATTGAGATTTTCCAAAGTGTCAAGTTGTGGACTTACGAAATTATCGAGTGTGTCGCCAGTGAACATTTAGAAATATCGTTGCATTGTAGTTAGAAAATTTTTGCGCTTGTCGCCAGTGAACATTCAGTAATATTTTCGAGCCGGGGGGGATTTCGAATTGAAATCTTACCACCAATCCAGAGCGATGATCGGATATGTGATTTGTGTCAGTTAGATCTGCGAACTTTAAGTTGCGTCGAAAGTAAATTACAATTTTTCGAGGCTTTGGAGTGAGTGGAGACCTCGCTGAGATTCTGCCTGTTTATTTACGTCCACAGCTAGGAAACACATTCTGAGCCGCGTGGGCTTGGCCCTCTATCGATTTCGCACCTCACTGACTATCTTTGTCTGGATAATTCTGGAGGTATGCCGTGGTGCCTCGTTGGGAACAAAAGCCGAGAACGAAGGCTTTGGGCAGTGAGCGTGTGGTGTGCGGAGCGAGTCGACTGGGAACGCGAGAGGTTTGGCGTTCCGAATGATTCACGAGAGGCGCCGAGCCTGGTTTCGACTGTCAGTTTTCGGCTGCCTGCGAAGCGGTTTCCGTGAGTGGGTACGATCTTTTGGAAAACATACCAGTGACCTTTGGGTTATTTAGCCGGTTCGACGTTAGTGAAGGCGGTCCGGTCTCTTAATAGCTTAAGGAGTGGAAGGACGGCGGGCATCCTGTTCAAGTGCAGCAACTTCCATGTACGTCCTTACCATTCTGCTCTTACCCTCCCCCCCCTCAGTGTGTGTCGTTTAGGCAACCGTAATCAATACCAGATGTTTAAAAGCCATTCGGTTTAAAACTGACCGGTGCATTTCGGCTAACTGTAGCTGCCTATTCAGTGAATATTCTTAATAAAAAAAAGTTCTGTATTTTACTGCCTACAGAACGACAGTGGATTCATAATTAACCGTTGTTGTGAAAAAATCGTTTGCTTAAAATCTGATCAGGGAATTATGGTTAACTGTAGCCAACTATTCACTGACTTAATTGTTTTTGAAATTAGGTACTTCTGATGTCTACTGAGGGACAATTGGTTCATAATTAATGTTAGCTATATAAAGGTAATTTAGCTGAAAAAACTCCTCAGTAAATTCTGCTAACTGTAGTAAATTTTTTTTTAAATTAGGTAATGGCTGCTGGCTTATAAATAGTGGCAGTTGTTTGAAAGTAATTTTCCTAAATTCCGCTAAGTCAATTTTCCTGTTGGCTGTTTTTGAAACTCGTTCGACTTTAGTAAAGGTAAATGATGTATTAAAGATGATGAGCGCTGAAGCAGGTATGTCGTGACCCAATCCCAAATCCATCCACCCTAATTCCTCCTTATTACATTCATCCTTATAAGTTGATTAAACTTTTTGCTGCAGGTCATGAGGAAAATAATTCTAACAATATCGTGAAACTCAAATACCTGTGATCTGCGAACTTTATTATATATATCCCTGCCTGCATTGTAATTGGCTAAATTGTAATTTTTTACTGAATAGTTTGGGAAAATGTGACGAGTGAATGGTTGGCCTCTAGATGTTAACGCACCGAAACCTTAGAAAAATCCAGCCTTTCACTGTGGTCCGGGGTGGTGTGCTACTAACTACAATTTTAATAGATGGATAGTTTGGGCAGTAGTGCTGGCGGTTTAGAGACGTTTCAGTGATCCATAGGACATCGATTTTCAAGTGACATTTGTTCATTTCACTACATCAGTTTTACGTTTACATTTTCAAGTTATCCAGTGGACATACGCAGGAATTAGTGGACGGTGCAGTAAAAGCGCAGTGTGTGTGTTTAATGTCGCTCATCATTGTCTCTGATTATTACTGCCCTACAATGTCTCTGTTCGCTACCAATTGTTAACAGTGTATTAGCTCGTCGGCAGCAATTACAACAGACATGTCTCATCTTCCAGTTGCAAATGTATCTAATGGTCACTTTGGTCAAACAGTGCTCGTCTGAGGCCTCCTCGTAAGGCATCATTGTACTGTGGACTGCGGTAATTGCATTACCTCTAATAGCTACAAGGAACTGCTGCACTCGTAGCCACTATGTCGGAATCACGCACACACTGATGTCTTCATTTTCTCACAGCTAAATCACGTATGCTATTGCTCACCAGTGTCTCTCTGCTTTGTGTCCCTACTCGAAATAGTCTTTTTTACTATCGAGGCAACAGCACAGACTTTTTACAAAACCGTATTTCCTAACATTCCGAGTGTGTCTACCGTACAAAAGTTTCAAAACTTATTTTTAATCATTTATAACAAAGAAATAAGAAAAGCGTTACATAAGAATTCAATCATCCAGCAGTGATGTAGTAATATAAAGGGCGGTCAGAACAGCCTGAGAAGCTTGTAAAAGTGTTGCGGGGTGGATTTTGCTGAGAAATGATCATTCAGAAAAAAAAGGCTTTTCGCCGTTCCCGAGTTAATTAGCATCGAAGTTAGTCAATCAGGCCGTTGAGGGGACTAATTTAAGCCGCCCGCCAGAGACGGTGTTGGTGAATGAATTCTTCGTTTGGTATCCTAAAATCGTATAAGTGACCGACACAGAAGTCTGAACGGAACCCGATTCTAATGACCTGAGCCGTCTCTTGCGCTATGAGAACAACTGACACTAACTGTATCTGGCGGGCTGCATGAGTTTCTGCCCGCAGCAGCCCGATTGGCTAACTTCAATGCTAATTGACATAGAAACGGCGTAACGTACCGAATTTTTTTCTTAGAAGTTATTTCTCGGCAGCACGCTTACAAACTTTACAGCTTCCGGCCACCCTGTATAATGACATAGAGTGTTGCAGTGTTACAACATATCAGTCTACTGCAAACATCGATACCTCAGTTCTCTTCTTATTTTCGTCTGTGTTCATCCATCTCCTGTACCAGCGACTACATTTACCGGACAGTAAGTAATACACGAATGAGAAGTTCAGTGTAAAACTACTACTGCAAGGGCTTACCGTAATAGCTACATTATTACGGTACTGAAAGATGGACTGTGGTGAAACCGGTGCAGAGGAGAATATAAGATTAGATTAGATTAGATTAGATTTACTTTCATTCCAATTGATCCGTAGTGAGGAGGTCCTCCAGGATGTGGAACATGTCAGAAAAACAACAATACATGACAAATATTTAAACTAAAACAAATAAGCTAATGTACCATTCCACAGGTCCCAAGTGGAATGATCGTCATTTTTTAATGAACACTAAGAGTCATTTTACAAATAATATTGCACTGAATTTAGAATAAAAAAGTTTTTTATTTATTTATAAGGTAAGAAACATGTAATACAACTACTGTAATACTTATTTACAATGAACACATTACTGCACTGAAATGGTGCAGAAGTTAGATTATACTTACACACACACACACACACACACACACACACACACACACAAATTTTCAGTGAACACATTACTGCACTGAAATTGTGCAGAAGATATGTTGTACTTATATACAAATCAGTTGGTTTTCCTCAGAAATTCATCAATGGAGTAGAAGGAGTTGGCCACCAATAAATCCTTTAGGCTTCTCTTAAACTGAATTTCATTGGTTGTTAAGCTTTTTATGGCTGCTGGCAAGTTATTGAAAATGTGTGTTCCTGAATAATGCACACCTTTTTGTACAAGACTAAGTGACTTTAAATCCTTGTGAAGATTATTCTTATTTCTAGTATTGATTCCATGAATTGAGCTATTGGTTTGAAAAAGTGATATATTTTTAATGACAAATTTCATTAAGGAATAAATATATTGGGAAGCTGTAGTTAGTATCCCTAGTTCCCTAAACAGGCTTCTGCAGGATGTTCTTGAGTTCACACCACATATAATTCTTACTGCACGTTTTTGTGCCCGGAAAACTTTAGCTTGGCTTGATGAATTACCCCAGAAAATAATCCCATATGACATTATGGAATGAAAGTAAGCATAGTATGCCAGCTTTTTCATTTTTATATCCCCTATGTCTGACAAAATTCGCATTGCAAACAGAGATTTGTTAAGACGCTTCAGCAGTTCTGTGGTGTTCAAAAAATGGCTCTGAGCACTATGGGACTCAACTGCTGAGGTCATTAGTCCCCTAGAACTTAGAACTAGTTAAACCTAACTAACCTAAGGACATCACAAACATCCATGCCCGAGGCAGGATTCGAACCTGCGACCGTAGCGGTCTTGTGGTTCCAGACTGCAGCGCCTTTAACCGCACGGCCACTTCGGCCGGCGGGTTCTGTGGTGTGCTCCTCCCAGTTGAATTTATTATCAAGCTGTAATCCCAAGAATTTAACACCATCCACTTCTTCTATCTTCTTGTCATCATATGTTAGACATATACTCTTGGGACACCCCTTACAAGTTCTGAACTGCATGTAGTGTGTTTTTTCAAAGTTTAGTGACAAAGAATTGGCTAGGAACCAGTGATTAATGTCTACAAATATTTTATTGGCTGATCTTTCTAAGACTACACTTGATTTGCTATTTATTGCAATGTTTGTATCATCAGCAAACAAAAGAAACTTGGCATCTGGTAATGTTACTGATGAAAGGTCATTGATATACACAAGAAAAAGTAAGGGCCCCAAAATGGAACCTTGTGGGACCCCACATGTAATTAGTTCCCAGTTGGATGATGCCTGATAGCTTGATACATGTCTCTTTCCTAATAACACCCTTTGTTTCCTGCCAGAGATATAAGATTTGAACCATTTTGCAGCATTTCCTGTTACACTATAATATTCTAGTTTACTTAAAAGGATATTGTGATTTACACAGTCAAATGCCTTTGACAGATCACAAAATATACCAGTTGCCTGCAATTTTTTGTCTAATGAATTAAGTACATTTTCACTGTAAGTGTAGATAGCCTTCTCAATATCAGAATCTTTTAGAAATCCAAACTGTGACTTTGACAGTATGTTATTTGAGATAAGATGGTTATAAAGACGACTGTACATTACTTTTTCGAAAATTTTTGAGAATGCTGGCAACAGTGAAATTGGACTGAAATTTGATGCTATTTCTTTATCTCCCTTCTTAAACAGTGGCTTAACTTCAGCATATTTCAGCCATTCGGGAAATATTCCACTGATAAACGACTGGTTACACAGATAGCTTAATATGTTACTTAGCTCAGAATCACATTCTTTAATTAACTTTGTTGATATTTCATCATACCCACTAGATGTTTTTGATTTTAAAGATTTTATGATGGACATTATTTCTGTTGGGGTAGTGAGGGTCAAATTCATATTATGGAAGTTACTTGAAATGTCTGGTCTAAGGTAATCCATAGCAGCATCTACCGAACCTGACAACCCCATCTTTTCAGTAACAGTTATAAAATGTTTGTTAAAAAGTTCTGCAACACTATACACATCTGTCACCAATGCATCATTTACTCTTAATGCTATTTGTTCCTCTTCATGTCTGGTTCTACCGGTCTCCTCCTTCACTATATCCCATATTGTCTTTATTTTGTTATCTGATATGACTATCTTTTCCTTGTAATATATTTGCTTTGACATCCGTATTACAGTCTTTAATATTTTGCAGTATTTCTTATAATGTGCTATAGCATCAACATTGGTAATGTTTCGGATTGACAGATACAGTTATCTTTTTGTTTTACAAGATACCCCTATTCCTCGAGTAATCCATGGCTTCTTTGTAGACTTTGCTCTAACCTTGGTAAGTTTTGGGGGAAAGCAGTGTTCAAATAAGGTAAGCACTTTATTAGCAAAAATGTTATATTTTTCATTCATGCCATGAGCACTGTAAACATCAGTCCAGTGAATGTCTCTGAGGAGTGTCCTAAAATAATCAATTTTTGGCTTACTGATTACCCTCTTGAGCTCAGATTTAACAGATTTTATATCTTGTTCAGTATTAACATTTAACAGAAGGAACTGCATGTCATGGTCTGAGAGGCCATTGACTATTGGTTTTGTAATATAATTTTGTTCATTTGACTTTTCTATAAAGATATTATCAATGGCTGTTTGTGAGCAAGTGGTTATCCTAGTGGGGAACTTTACTGTGGGAATTAAGTTGAATGATAGTGTTACTAACTCAAATAGGTTCTTATTGGGAGAGTCTTTAAGGAAATCTACATTGAAATCACCAGCAACCACTATTTCTTTGTTTTTGGTTGTTAAATGGGCCAGTACAGCTTCAAGGTGGTTTACAAACAGATTAAAGTTACCTGCAGGTGCTCGATATACACTTAATATTATGAAAGATTTTTTGTGAAATTCTAATTCTGTTGCACATGCTTCCATATGCTGTTCTAGGCAAAATTTATGAATGTCTATGTTCTTAAATTTATGACAGTTCCTGATGAATGTGGCAACTCCTCCTTTCTCCATTTCTGATCTACAGTAGTGAGATGCTAACCTAAACCCTGTAACACTTAAAAGTTCTATACCAGTGGTCACATGATGTTCAGAGAGGCAGATTATGTCAGCTGGGTTTGAAGACTCTAATTCATCTATGCAGATAGTTAATTCATTAATTTTATTTCTCAGTCCTCGAATATTTTGATGCAATAAAGATAGCTGACATTTCACATTGACTGACTTAAAATTGTATGGAGTTAAAATATCTGCTGACAGTTGAAAATTCTTAACCAATGGCTGTTTATGTTGATGTAATAAGCTGGAATTATGTTTTTTGATTTCTTTCTCAAACTGAAGGTTTGTCTCAGTTCTAACCTCTCTTAAAATTTGTTTTCTTTCTGTCCTCCCTACCCTAAAAAAGGGTCTTTTCTGAATCCTATAACCACTGGTATTTTACCACTCATGACAGTGCCTCCCCCCTTTAACTTTCCTGCTATTTCCCCAGCCAATTTACCCTTCCCCTTCCTGTTGAGGTGAAGGCCATGCCTAGTATAATCCCACCTACTGACAGAATCAACATGAACCACACCAATGTGTGACCCCGCACCCGACATGAGCAGCCGTTCCAGCTCCAAATTAACTCTCTTGACAGAAGAGTTCAAATGAGGTCGGTCATGGCGCCCAAGAACAGATACAAACTCAACACTGGTATGCCTCGATGCTGATGCAATCTTCGCCAGGTCACACTCTATGCTGTACCCAGGATCTCTGTCAATACTGTTACCTGCCCCACCCACTATAACCACGGTGTCTTCCTTAGTGAAATCTTTGCAAAGTGATCCTAAATCCTCTGTCACCTGCTCCAGACCAGCACTAGGTTTAAAAAAATTGGTGACCTGGTATTCTGATCCTAGTTCATCCTGCAAGAGTTGGCCAACACCTCTTCCATGGGAACTACCTAACAACAACACTTTCTTTCTCTTTACTGATTTCCCTACATTCTTACTTTTCAATTTGCTGCTGAAAGTTTGTTGTGCCCTGTCTACACCTGTAACTGCTTGAGGCTCACCAGCTTCTAACTGAAGCAACAGGTCAAATCTATTTTCCACATTCACCATAAAGCTGTCAGACAAAGTTCTAGGCCTGTTCCTCCTGTTGCCTGTTGCCACTTCCCACCTCTCTTTACCCTTCTCCCTCCTTAACCTGTCAAGATCTCCCCTGGCCTTGTCTAACTCAGCCTGAAGGGCAGCAATTTTCCCCTCCTGTTCCAGTATCTTCCTATCTCTACTACAAATCCTACAAAACCACTGATGAGTCTCATTTACATCCCCTATTCCCACGCCACTACAGTCACCCACATGGAAAAAACTACAGCACCCATCACACCAAAGCCCCGACCTAACAATTCTACGGCAAGTCAAGCACTTTTCACTCATGATAAACGTAATAATTTATTAAGAATAAGTCAGTTAAATTACAGATAAACACGAAAATATGGTTACACAAATTTGGCCTATACGCAACTGTGTGTAAACAAAAACAAAAGTGCAAAGTTTCTGAAACAACAAGTTAAACTTTACGCTACTTTCCGGAAATGCTAGTTAAATAATGAAGAGGTACGCTAAGTTAAATTGCTGGAGAGAGCAAGGAACAACTAAACGAAATTCTATAGATTTGCTGCAGCAGAACGTAAACAGAAAATACGACTGTACGGTCTTTTCGCGTTTTCTGCTATATTACGTTCACATCACCTTTTCCTGCAACATTTTGAAAGTGGCGTCAAAGTCCAGTTGGCAGCTTTTACAACCTGTTTTTCCTTCGTGAGATTTCGACGCGTATAGATGACGTCCGCAATGGGTTAACAATCCTCTCACTATCCAGTGGTGCAAAGGATCAAGACGTAAACAAGCTGAGACATTTCCAAGTTCAACAAATATGATTGGAAAAGTGGGGAATACCTTGTGCTGGTGACAATTTTGCATCTTTTATTGCGTAATTTTTAGTGCTTCAGTCAGTTTTTACTAATGTTTAGTACCACGAGGATTTTCGTCAGCTTGCGTTGTATTACAGTTACACGTACATTGGCCTCCAGTCTGATGAGGATTTTTTCTGGGCATCCCAGTGAGGTTATGTACCCAAATTTAACACGCTATGGAAAAATTTATTTATTTATTTCAGTGTATACCATAAGCGAATTGTACGTTTAAATCCTTTCATAGGTTTCATGACCCACATTTTTTTTTTTTTTTTTTTTTTGGAAATTTAATTTTCTGACACACATTGCACAGTAATAAAGACATCATCATTTGACACTTTCAGAGATGTTTACAGTTGACAGACTACTAACAAATAATGTAACATTACTTTAGTTGCTGAGACAGTAAAACAATATCAGATACGAGCTTTCTTATATAAAGATAGTTATTTTACGATACGTATCAAGTATTACGATTATTTGGTCTCTGTTGGTTATTCTGTAATTTTCTTAAAGATATTGTAACTAAACATCTATTCCACTCTGGAAAATTGTTTTAAGATATTGTTACTTTCTAGTGTTTTACTTAGCGACCTGTTCTGCATCTAATTACCTACGTCGAGCTATTGAAAGAAAATTATATCGTATCCCTGACAACAAAACTTCTGCAATGAACATCGCAATATGTGAAAGCAATAAACCTGTATCAGGAAGACATTACGAATAGTCCACAAAAGAACGTAGGTGATTAATTCAAAGCCCTGAGTTGGCCACCGTAGAGAGAGGCATCCTCCGAGAGGTGGAGTCGACGGAAGCTACCTTGGGAAAGGAGATGAAGGGTGTAGAGGTGGAGGGTGGGGGAACACAATGGTGAAGGAGCTGCAGAGGATCAACCAGAGGATGAGGGGGATCAAGGCGGCGGGAGCTGTGGAGAACGCGGATATGTTCGAGGAAAAGGAGCAGGTGGGGGAAAGGTATGAGGTCGTAGAGGATCCATGTGGGGGATGGGAGGCATGGAAGGCGAGACGGAGTGCATGGCGCTTTATGTCCGTTATCCTCCTTCCTTATGTGGTGGAATCTGTACCATTTATCCTTATCGCTAGACATGTACCACACCATCTCTGTTACCTGTGTTGTGATGGTACAACCCTCAGAAAGGCGCCTTATGAACTTCGACAGCGGACTCGGGCTAGCGTGTCGAGTTGGTTGTACTCTGTGTGCCAGCAGCCACTGCGCGAGCTAGCGTTTGACATGAAAAGTGTGTCAGAGGCCGGCTGGGGTGGCCCTGCGGTTCTAGGCGCTGAAGTCTGGAGCCGAGCGACCGCTATGGTCGCAGGCTCGAATCTTGCCTCGGGCATGGATGTGGGTGATGTCCTTAGGTTAGTTAGGTTTAAGTAGTTCTAAGTTCTAGGCGACTGATGACCTCAGACGTTGAGTCGCATAGTGCCCAGAGCCATTTGAACCATTTTTGTGGCAGAAGCGAGTGACGTGGAGGACGAGCGTGGCCGCCCATAGCGGCAATAGCTTTGCAGTTTGTCCGCTAGATGTTGGTGTCCTTTGCTGTTGGAGCAGTCGCCGTGTATGAGACGTTCTGATGCTTAGCAAACGACAAAACTTGCTCTTAAGGCACGTGGCCTATTTTACCAGTGACGGAAAGCCGTTGGGGAGAAAAATGGTGAAAAGGGCAGCCAAGACAAAGGAACTTGTTTAAGACTGAAAATCAGGTATGTTCCAATAACACATTGACTCAGTAAGATACTGGAGAGCCAGTGCCACAGAAATAAAGGGAAAATTATAATGAGTTCAAGGGTGTAAGTGTTCCCTTGCTGCGATAAATAATTTATTAAGTTATTCTATATCAAAAGATTAATGAACTGTATCATCTTTAAGAAACTTTAACTCGAAAACACTACACCGATTTTCATAAGCGAAGTGTCCATGGATAGGTCTCCCAGAGACATATCGATTAATTAAAAGAAAACTGTGTAAACATTAACATTTTTGAACTATAGACAGGAATGTGTATCCCATGCTAAAAATTGGCAAATTTGGCCTCAAGATTAATTTATATCGTAGAAGTAGCGGCAGCATTAAGGGATAAGAATAGCCAGGTCAGCAGAAATACGTCCATAATTAAATGTTTTTATTTATTAACAATAGTAACACTGAAAGTAAAGCTTTTCATGTTAAAAGTACAATTTTTGTGAAAACCAATGTGTGCTCTAAAAATCTTATTTCAGCGCTGACAAGTTGATGAAACGTGGAAAGATTTTGTATATAATACTTGTATATGTATCAACAGATTCATATTTTTACATGATCAGCAAGCAAAATATACTTGATTTCACTCATGTGAAATATGCGAGAATGTAAAAACCTGGCCACGAATTTGGCTCTGGTATGCTGGTTTGGGTAGTGTTTGCGACCAGTCCCTGCGTGAGTTGGGTGGGCGGCGAGTCGGTCACTTCGTCAGAGCATTGAGATTTTCCAAAGTGTCAAGTTGTGGACTTACGAAATTATCGAGTGTGTCGCCAGTGAACATTTAGAAATATCGTTGCATTGTAGTTAGAAAATTTTTGCGCTTGTCGCCAGTGAACATTCAGTAATATTTTCGAGCCGGGGGGGATTTCGAATTGAAATCTTACCACCAATCCAGAGCGATGATCGGATATGTGATTTGTGTCAGTTAGATCTGCGAACTTTAAGTTGCGTCGAAAGTAAATTACAATTTTTCGAGGCTTTGGAGTGAGTGGAGACCTCGCTGAGATTCTGCCTGTTTATTTACGTCCACAGCTAGGAAACACATTCTGAGCCGCGTGGGCTTGGCCCTCTATCGATTTCGCACCTCACTGACTATCTTTGTCTGGATAATTCTGGAGGTATGCCGTGGTGCCTCGTTGGGAACAAAAGCCGAGAACGAAGGCTTTGGGCAGTGAGCGTGTGGTGTGCGGAGCGAGTCGACTGGGAACGCGAGAGGTTTGGCGTTCCGAATGATTCACGAGAGGCGCCGAGCCTGGTTTCGACTGTCAGTTTTCGGCTGCCTGCGAAGCGGTTTCCGTGAGTGGGTACGATCTTTTGGAAAACATACCAGTGACCTTTGGGTTATTTAGCCGGTTCGACGTTAGTGAAGGCGGTCCGGTCTCTTAATAGCTTAAGGAGTGGAAGGACGGCGGGCATCCTGTTCAAGTGCAGCAACTTCCATGTACGTCCTTACCATTCTGCTCTTACCCTCCCCCCCCTCAGTGTGTGTCGTTTAGGCAACCGTAATCAATACCAGATGTTTAAAAGCCATTCGGTTTAAAACTGACCGGTGCATTTCGGCTAACTGTAGCTGCCTATTCAGTGAATATTCTTAATAAAAAAAAGTTCTGTATTTTACTGCCTACAGAACGACAGTGGATTCATAATTAACCGTTGTTGTGAAAAAATCGTTTGCTTAAAATCTGATCAGGGAATTATGGTTAACTGTAGCCAACTATTCACTGACTTAATTGTTTTTGAAATTAGGTACTTCTGATGTCTACTGAGGGACAATTGGTTCATAATTAATGTTAGCTATATAAAGGTAATTTAGCTGAAAAAACTCCTCAGTAAATTCTGCTAACTGTAGTAAATTTTTTTTTAAATTAGGTAATGGCTGCTGGCTTATAAATAGTGGCAGTTGTTTGAAAGTAATTTTCCTAAATTCCGCTAAGTCAATTTTCCTGTTGGCTGTTTTTGAAACTCGTTCGACTTTAGTAAAGGTAAATGATGTATTAAAGATGATGAGCGCTGAAGCAGGTATGTCGTGACCCAATCCCAAATCCATCCACCCTAATTCCTCCTTATTACATTCATCCTTATAAGTTGATTAAACTTTTTGCTGCAGGTCATGAGGAAAATAATTCTAACAATATCGTGAAACTCAAATACCTGTGATCTGCGAACTTTATTATATATATCCCTGCCTGCATTGTAATTGGCTAAATTGTAATTTTTTACTGAATAGTTTGGGAAAATGTGACGAGTGAATGGTTGGCCTCTAGATGTTAACGCACCGAAACCTTAGAAAAATCCAGCCTTTCACTGTGGTCCGGGGTGGTGTGCTACTAACTACAATTTTAATAGACGGATAGTTTGGGCAGTAGTGCTGGCGGTTTAGAGACGTTTCAGTGATCCATAGGACATCGATTTTCAAGTGACATTTGTTCATTTCACTACATCAGTTTTACGTTTACATTTTCAAGTTATCCAGTGGACATACGCAGGAATTAGTGGACGGTGCAGTAAAAGCGCAGTGTGTGTGTTTAATGTCGCTCATCATTGTCTCTGATTATTACTGCCCTACAATGTCTCTGTTCGCTACCAATTGTTAACAGTGTATTAGCTCGTCGGCAGCAATTACAACAGACATGTCTCATCTTCCAGTTGCAAATGTATCTAATGGTCACTTTGGTCAAACAGTGCTCGTCTGAGGCCTCCTCGTAAGGCATCATTGTACTGTGGACTGCGGTAATTGCATTACCTCTAATAGCTACAAGGAACTGCTGCACTCGTAGCCACTATGTCGGAATCACGCACACACTGATGTCTTCATTTTCTCACAGCTAAATCACGTATGCTATTGCTCACCAGTGTCTCTCTGCTTTGTGTCCCTACTCGAAATAGTCTTTTTTACTATCGAGGCAACAGCACAGACTTTTTACAAAACCGTATTTCCTAACATTCCGAGTGTGTCTACCGTACAAAAGTTTCAAAACTTATTTTTAATCATTTATAACAAAGAAATAAGAAAAGCGTTACATAAGAATTCAATCATCCAGCAGTGATGTAGTAATATAAAGGGCGGTCAGAACAGCCTGAGAAGCTTGTAAAAGTGTTGCGGGGTGGATTTTGCTGAGAAATGATCATTCAGAAAAAAAAGGCTTTTCGCCGTTCCCGAGTTAATTAGCATCGAAGTTAGTCAATCAGGCCGTTGAGGGGACTAATTTAAGCCGCCCGCCAGAGACGGTGTTGGCGAATGAATTCTTCGTTTGGTATCCTAAAATCGTATAAGTGACCGACACAGAAGTCTGAACGGAACCCGATTCTAATGACCTGAGCCGTCTCTTGCGCTATGAGAACAACTGACACTAACTGTATCTGGCGGGCTGCATGAGTTTCTGCCCGCAGCAGCCCGATTGGCTAACTTCAATGCTAATTGACATAGAAACGGCGTAACGTACCGAATTTTTTTCTTAGAAGTTATTTCTCGGCAGCACGCTTACAAACTTTACAGCTTCCGGCCACCCTGTATAATGACATAGAGTGTTGCAGTGTTACAACATATCAGTCTACTGCAAACATCGATACCTCAGTTCTCTTCTTATTTTCGTCTGTGTTCATCCATCTCCTGTACCAGCGACTACATTTACCGGACAGTAAGTAATACACGAATGAGAAGTTCAGTGTAAAACTACTACTGCAAGGGCTTACCGTAATAGCTACATTATTACGGTACTGAAAGATGGACTGTGGTGAAACCGGTGCAGAGGAGAATATAAGCATTTGAGATGTGGTGCTACAGAAGAATGTTGAAAATTAGGTGGACAGATAAAGTATAGAATGAGGAGGGTTTCCGGAGAATCACCAAGGAAAAGAATGCGCAGAAAATACTGGCAAGAAGAAGGGACACGGTCACAGGACATCCATTAAGACATAAGCGAATAACTTGCCAATTACTAAAGGGTAAAACCAGTAGAGGAAAACAGAGATTGTAATACGTCCAGCAAATAATTAAGGACGTAGGTTACAAGTGCTACTCTGAGATGAAAACTTTGGCACAGGAGAGGAATTCATGGCGGCCACATCAAACCAGTCAGAAGACACAGAAAAATAATAAAAAAAAGTAGATAATAGGGAAAGCAGGTGTTACTGGAAGACTGGAAGCTTCTGCTAAGGTTAACCAACGCAGAGATAATAGGGAAAGCAGGTGTTACTGGAAGACTGGAAGCTTCTGCTAAGGTTAACCAACGCATTTTCCAGCCATCTTGCTCTTCGTTGGCCCTTCTTTCTGGTGGTATACAATCTGCCTTTCTTTATTCGTTTGGACATCCTATCAGCTCTCATCCTCTCCATATGTCCTAACAAGCGTGGTCTTTGACATTTAACAGATTTCACTATATCTTTCCTTTGAATAAGCTCTTGTTATTTCATGGTTGTACCTTACTCCCCCCCAACCCTCTACCTCCCTCTGAGGCCTATAAATTTTTCGTTCGATTTTCCTTTCAAATGCCCTTAGGTTATTCATACCTGCTTCTGTCATTTCTGACCTATAAGTAACAACTTGTCACACAAGAGCATAGTTCTCTCTCAACCTGGTTGATCTTGTAGTTAGAAAATTTTTGTACACCTGTATGTTTGCACAATAGTCTCTTTTTCTTGCTTGTATCCTTTCTCTAATACATATTATCATCGCTGATTAAGAGGACACCTAAATGGAAGCAGCTGATAGCTTTAACTCATTTTTTAGATTGGTTCAGTTCATGTAGCACTATTCTTGCTTTAGAACTGGATATTACTGTGTATTGGGTCTTGTTTTCCTTTACTGTAAGTCAAATTTTCGGTTCTTCTGCTTACTTTATATTGTGTATTCCTTTAAGGGTGTTTACGTCTCTGGCCATAATTGAAATATCATCTGCATATGCACATATCTGACTGGATTTCATCATTACAGTTTCTCTCTTGTCTATTTTGTACTAAGGTGAACAGTATTGCGGAGAGGCCGTCACCCTGCTTCACTCAGTCTATAAAGTTAAACCTCCCTGTCACTTTTTTTCTTCACTTTTACTTTTGCCTTCGTGTCCTTCATTGTAAAATAACCTCCTTAGATTTCACAAATGCCACTTTCTTTTAGAACTTTATACAATACTGGCTTGTTATCACTGTCAAAAGCTTGTTGCAACTCAAGAAACAGGAAGTGGAGATCTGTTGCATTCGTAAAATTTCTCCATTATTTATCTAATAACAAATAACTGGTCACAAGTATCTCTTACGGCCAAAAACTTGCGTACTTCACTATTCGCTCACTTAGCATCACGGATAATGGCTGTATTAAATGAAGTCATGCCTGCATAATTTTCACAGGCTAACTTTTCTCTTCTACTATGTATAGAGCCCATTATTCCAGGGGGCATGCTTTCATTTTTCCATATTTCTTTTTTTAGTATGTTTCACGTATTAGATGATAATTAACAAATTTTATAAGTTCTGACACAATCCAATCTTCACCAGGAACACTGTTATTTCTCAACTGCATATCACTGACTCAACCTCCTGTACTGCTGGTATCTTTGCTTGTTCCTTTTCACCTTCTCTTCCCTCTATATTCTCCTCCTGTTCTTGTCGATTTCTTGATATGTGGTCTCAGTTGGTATTGACCATATCTTCAAAATATTCTTCTCATCTCTACAAATTTTTTTGTTCGTCCCCGATTATCTTATCGTTTTTTTTATTTTTACATGCATTTTGTGTTGATTGAAGACTTGTATGATAGAATTTTCTTCTTTCACTGTGATTCTTTAGTTCTTCTATCACTTGAAATTTTGCTTTCAGCCTTTCCTTTTTCTTTTCCATCATATCCTATGAGTATTAGATCTTAATTATTTATCAACTTCCACATGTCTTTTTGTGTTCTCTATTTTACTTTTATCTTTCACAAATTTCAATAGAATATCTATTTCCATAACACATTTATGATAAACTATTCTCCTTTATTTGTCCATACAAGTTATAATTAATGTTCTTTGAATGTGTGTTGCATATATTGAAATATTTAAGCCACATAGTGTTTCTCTTATAGCGTTTACATAATGTCTCCGACAGACTGTTCTTTACCACTGTTTTGTCTTATTGAATAGCCATATTCTGTGTAAAAATCTACATGGCTGATACGTTTAAATGCTCTTCGCTGTCTACATTTTCAGAGTTATGAAAACCGTTAAATCTTGCATGTGATACACAACAACTTCTCCTGGTCTAAAGAACTGATTGTGCATCAGTTCAACTGAATAACGCCTGTGGCGAGAAGCACCTGTCAGCTCCATATCTAAGTGCTATTGCACAAGAATGAGCATTAAGTATAGAAGAACACTCGTTCAGCACACTGACAATTAGGAAGATGGCAGCTAGCACCACTGAAATCTGAAGTTGTGCCGCGTTAAGGTACTGGAAAAGCTCACCAGACAAGAAAACCAGGGAAAATGAAATCATAGCAGCCCAAAGGTACTGTCTGGCCGTTCCAGCCTATTGTCATTTACAGCTGAAAACTGCAGCCATTGAGAAACGCTAGACAGACCAGTTCACGAACATACCACGTAATTTAGACTCTGATTGTCAGTAGTCCATAGTGTTCCCAGTGATCCAGTGGATGTCAGATGAAATCAAAAGAAGAAGACTGCTTCCTATCCGAGATGAAGCAGACAGCCACCAAAGATAGACTTTACTGCCAGAAGCTGAAGGGATGTTCCTGAGATAAGTACATATCCAGTCAATTGGGCTCCTTCACACTGACGTGTCACCACTGGATGACTCCCTCATGCTGATGGCCATCTTCCTGGCGGACCGTGGGGCCAAGCCAAGGCCATGCAGCTGCCCCGCTAAACTGATGCTGTCCACTATACAGAGTGGGCGTCCATTGTTGTTCATTGCCCAAAGTGCGTCCATACTATCGTCATCAGCCATGTCCATTTACTCTGATACACTTCACGCCACTGTTACAGAAGTAGACCAGCAGTTGGGGCTACCTTGTTTTGTATGCCTCCAGCAGCGGCTGCTGTTTTTCGTCAGCATTCTGTTGCTGAATTGCAGCAGCATGTACTGCCAACTCGTGGATACCTGCTGCTCTAGCGCACTGCTGTGACGGCCGCCAGTTAAGTCACAAGAGGCCAGGGATCGTCTGTCCATCTTACATTGCGGCACTTCAGCTTTTTTGAATAAAGTACTTTCCTAACCAGGATGCTTTATCATGTGGAAAATTCGACTCCTGCCATCACCACCACTGTACATCATACATTGGATAGGTAAACTACACTTCATTGCTGACCTTAACAGCATCCCAGACCATTCGGCAACATTGGAGCTATGTCCCGACCCCATAAATATCATTCTGCGTAGTATGAACTGCTTCTAAAGCAGTAAACACTAATCTAAAAATACCTGGAATTTCTGATGTAAATAACACAAAACAAAATAATTTCTTACCTTTGAAATTTGTTTATGTTTATTTAGTTCATCAGTAGTCCTTTCTCTCACACCGTTTTGTGCTACAGGGCATCACAATCCCAAGGGCCTTCCACAACTATGGCAAACGCACAACAACGTAATTAAATATAATTGAAGTTAAGTATACCAGGTGTAAAAGTATGAAACCGGAAATTCCCTATAGGTGGTGCTAGCCGTCAGTTTAGGTCCTGTGAGACCGCGTCTGCAGCGGTATCTGCTAACTGTAACGGCTGACAACAAATGTCAACACACAGTAACCCAAGTTTCATACATCGGTATCTGCTTCAAACACGTAAACATGTCGAGTTTTGTGACTACGAACTACGATTTGCGGAAAGCGTTAGTTTCCTGAGCCAGCCGGAGTGGCCGAGCGGTTCTAGGCGCTTCAATCTGGAACCGCGCGACCGCTACGGTCGCAGGTTCTAATCCTGCCTCGGGCATGGATGTGTGTGATGTCCTTAGGTTAGTTAGGTTTAAGTAGTTCTAAGCTACAGTGGAATGATGGCCTCAGATGTTAAGCCCCATAGTGCTCAAAACCATTTGAAACATTTTCCTTAGTTTCCTGCTCTCATTCGAAGAAAGCTGCTGAAGAATCGCATCGAATGCTTGTCGAAGCTGAAACGTCCCCTTCGAAAAATTAATAACGACTGCGCTGGTGAACTTCTACGTTATTTGATACAAAAACAGCTGAGTGAAACTGAACGTCCTCAGACAGTTCTCTCTTTACTTATTCTGATCATTACCAAACTGACACACAATATGTTTTGCGCAACGCAATCTGACTTTGATATATCCCTACAAAAGAATGGTCCTGACTAACAATAACCTATACCTTTCATGAATCACTTACCTCACAAAAATCTTCGTTACTCGAACTACTACTATCCAGCGAGCGCCAATACTGCCACCTAAATAAAAGACTCTAACTACTGAAGGCACTACCTACTGATAGGCATACTTAGCAAATGAAAGATTTTGATAGAGAACAGACAATGTATTTACCTTAATAACGTTCAAAAGTCATCATATATATATATATATATATATATATATATATATATATATATATATATATATATATATATATATATCTCAATTCATGACATACATCTTTACAAATTTCCTTTTTCTGGCGGACACACGTCCAGGTCGACCACTTATAGCAACCTCTCAAAATACTGGCATCTCTCTCTCCACATCAACCACTGCTGGCGGCTCACCTCCAACTGCGCAACGCTACGCGCTGTTCACATCCAACTGCCCAACACTACGCTAGCGAATATTCAAACAATGAGTCCAACCAGCCACAGACTGCACACATCACAATCAGTGATTTTCATACGGAGCACTACGTGGCGTTACCAACATAAAAACCTAAACAGGCTATTTACAGAGCTTTCGGCGAACCCGCTTTTGGCAAAACACAGTGTTTAGAGCGGTTCAAAAAATTCAAAAGTGGTGATTTCGACGTGAGAAACGACAAACGAGAGAAACCAGCGAAGAAGTTCGAAGACAGCGATTTGCAGGCCTTATTGGACGAAGATGATACTTAAACTCAACAGGAACTCCCGGAAGTCGAACGACCACTTGTGAAATGTTGCTCTGCAGAAGCAAAAGAAATTCTTTTCTACATCGAATAGTGACAGGTGGTCAAAAACGGATATATTTTGAGAATCCTAAGCGTCGTAAATCATGAGTGAATACAGGCAAACCATCGACATCCACTTCAAGACGAAATCGCTTTGGCAAGAAGACAATGCTCTGTGAATGGTGGTATCAGAACGGAGTTGTCTATTATGAGCTGCTAAAGCCTAGTGAAACCTTTAACACTGATCGCTACCGACAGAAAACCATCGACTTCAATCGAGCATTACGTGAAAAACGACCGGAATATGGAAAAACGCTGCTCCCTGAAAACGTCCCATCACACAGCAAAACTGGTCGGGGAAACGATCGTGGCGTTCACTTGGGAAATTCTGGGGCATGCGGATTATTCTCCAGACCTGGCTGGCTCCGTCCGATTAACATCTATGTGCATCACTTGGACACGCTCTTGCTGAGCAACGCTTCAGTTCGTGTGAAAATGTACGAAAACGGCTCGCTGACTGGTTCAAAAGAAAGACTGTTTTTTTTTTTCCGGCGTGGCATACATAGCCTGTCTGAGAGTTGGGAGAAATGTATAAATAGCAGTGGAGATTATTTTGAATAAATTATTGCTTATCAGTTTCAAACAACAGACGTGTTCCGGTTTCATACTTCCACACCTGGTAATTTTAAACGGAACAACCCACCAAACTGTGGGAAACAGCTGACACCGCTACTACTCTCAATATTTGGCAATACGTTCAGTCTCTAGTTGCTGTTTTTAATTTTATTACAAGATCTAAAACGTAACTGCACTCTGCCATGATAAAACGTCGCCAGTTTTAACAAAATTGCTTGTATGAACCTCTACTGTGGAATGCTCCCCCAATGAAGCTCTTCACCTTATGAAACTGCTTTGAAGCCTTAATGCACGCTGTGAGGTTGCAACTCGCGTCTCCAGTAGCAAGTTCCTCCAGAGTACGGGGTCTGCCACGTTCATTAGTCGGGTGTGCTCCACTTTATGTAAGGAAAGCCTGAAGGAACAGTCACCACCACTTCGAGCTCTACGTCGTACCCCAGCGGAGCCGCTATTAAAGGCAAGAAATGGAGCTCTCTATCGATTACGGAGAATCGGTGGGTCGTGTCTCGAGACGCGCGCGGCAACTTAATTTGGAAAGTTTAGAGAGGCTGCGGTTGACAGCTGCTGTCGGGCCGAGATACTTGCCGAAGGCACCGGCGGCTGGGGCGTTTGATAGATTAGGCGGCATGCAATATAGCGGCGCCGTGACCGGCTTCCGAGACAACGCCTAACAATAGCTGGTCGCCCGCCGCGAGGTGGAAGGAGCAGCCAGTGACCTGGTGAGGGGGGGGGGGGGGGGGAGGCAAGTTTCCAGCCGATCGGGCGCGACCGCCTCACAGGGAACTGGAGCGCGCGAGACAGGGTCCACAGAAACGGAAAAAGAAGGCGTGGTCAGACATAGTCGAAAGAATGACGAAGACGTGGAGGACGTGGCTAGCATAACGTGAACGGTGGTACTGTTCTAGAAAACCGCGCGCTCTCAGCGGTTGAGGAGGGAAGCTGCTGTGCGCCGTAGCGCATGCACTCGTTGTAAATTGGCTGTTGCGCAGAAATAGGGAATGACGGGCCTGTTATTTTTGTACTCTTTTCACTACCGTCAACATTGTAGACCACCGCTTCATGTGGAACATGTCAAACTGACGTAAAAGAATTTCATATTAAAGAGTGAAAATCACAAAAAAATCATTTATTTTAGAAATGGTTATGCAACTCGGGTAACATTAAAGGATCATTATCATGCATTGATTGACTGTTCGGTCGGCATTTGGGGGGGGGGGGGTTGTTTGGGGGAGGAGACCAGACGGCGAGGTCATCGGTCTCATCGGATTACGGAAGGACGAGGAAGGAAGTCCGCGGTGCCCTTTGAAAGGAACCATCCCGGCATTTGTTGGAGTGATTTAGGGAAACCACTGTAAACCTAAATCAGGATGGCCGGACGCGGGATTGAACCGTCGTCCTCCCTAATGTGGGTAGGTATTTGGTAGAATATTTTATACGTTATGAATGAAACACACACAACACTGGTTTGAAAAAGTACATTATTTCTTATTTGTTACGCGAACAGGTTTTCGGCAATACACCATCATCAGGCACAAAGATAAGTAATGGCGTAGTGAAATTTTGTTGGACCAAAGATGATAAACCAGTACATGTGCAGGGTATCTCAGTTTCCCCAGATGAAAATATGAATGTTGGAATTAGGAATAAAACAAGAGGTGGTATTTTAGTGTAACTACGATGTAAGATTATTTAACTAAGATAAAATAATGATCTACGGAAAAACTACAAATGTTGCAAACAGAAGAAAATAACTGGACAATAAACTTCGGTGAAAATTGCACCAAGATGTGAAGAATAAAATAATGTTTTCTTTAATAGGTCCTAAATTACTAACAGATAACATATAATAATGATGTTAAGCAGGTGAGTGAAGCAACTATGATTATACAAAGTAAAAGTTTTATAACATAACGAAAGAAATAATTAATGTGTCACACATTTTATGTTATTTAAACACTCTTGCATCGCATTTACATTGAAATAATCGCTCTTGTTTTATTCTTAATTCTAACATTAACATTTTCATCTCTAGAAATGGAAATTGTAGATGCACTAGTTTAAAATCATTAGTTCAATAAAATTTAACTGCAGCACGTATTTATCTTGGTACCTGATGATTGCGAAACATCCGATAACCGGTTCATATAACAAACAATTAATGTTGTAGAATATTAGACCAGTGTTCTGTGTGCTTCATTCATAATGATCATTTTTTTCTGCGTCATCATCCTTCTATCATCCTTCTCAGTGGCGTGATGTGGCACGCTACGAATTCCTCTCCTATGCCAGCTTCTTCGTCCAGGGGAAGAACTCGCACCCTAGGTCCACAGTTATTGTTACCTATGTTCCAATCTCTGTCCTCGCTTATTGCTTGTACCTTCTACAGCTGCCTCTAGTACCGTGGAAGCTATTCCCTGGTGTCTTCACACATTTCCTCTCTCCCTGCCCCTCCTTCTATTCTGTATTATCCGTAGTTTCCTTCTTCGACGCCAATGTGCAGTACTTTCCCAATTTTTACATCACTGTACCTAATTATAGACATCATTGTCTCTGACATGAGATGTGAATAAAGTCCACTGCAAAATTATAAATTGGGCATAGGTTTAGTCTTTCTTTCACCAATTACTTTTCTAACAGACATGAGAATAAAAAAAAATAGTTCACTAGCAAACTATTTCTCACTGTCCTGTAAATAAAAGAAGTTATGTTTTCATAGGTAATGGTCTTTCTGTTAAATGTTATCTATCGTGAGCACAATGGACATGCTGTGGATCCTGTCACACTATTAATATGCACTTTCAATACACAAGAGAAACAAGCATTTAGCAGTGTCGGTTAGACCGTCAGTGAGAGAGCACTTCGATTTCCTGCTGCTAATAAGGCGAGTACACCGTTCGCTTGTTACACATTTTTACGAGCTTCAAACAGGTACAACTTATTTTCAGTTATCTGGGTAGTTACTATTTTATTTTTGTAATTTCTTGCGTGTTTGGGTGCCTACTAGACACAACCTTTTATTTTAATAACAGTGTAGTGTACAGTATCGCCGTTGCTATCGACCCTCGTATCGTACAGGCTTTTGTTTGTTTGGTTAGAACAGCTCAGTGTCGGTTAGACCGTCAGTGAGAGAGCACTTCGATTTCCTGCTGCTAATAAGGCGAGTACACCGTTCGCTTGTTACACATTTTTGCGAACTTCAAACAGGTACAAATTATTTTCAGTTATCTGGGTAGTTACTATTTTATTTTTGTAATTTCTTGCGTGTTTGAGTGCCTACTAGACACAACCGTTTATTTTAATAACAGTGTAGTGTACAGTATCGCCGTTGCTATCGACCCTTGTATCGTACAGGCTTTTGTTTGTTTGGTTAGAACAGCTCAGTGTCGGTTAGACCGTCAGTGAGAGAGCACTTCGATTTCCTGCTGCTAATAAGGCGAGTACACCGTTCGCTTGTAGGGTAAACATAGTCATGTGTAGGGACTGTGGTTGTTGTGAGCGGACGCAAGGAGAATTGGCCACTCTTCGGGGGCAGGTGGAGGCTTTGTCTGTTAGGCTCATCGAGCTCGAGGCGCAGGCGTCGGCTCGTAGTGGCGTTGGGGCAACTGTGGTGAGACCTATGCCTACTTCGGTGGCCTTGGAATCGCATGGAACCCCTGATGTCGCTGCGTCTTCCGGCAGTGAGCATCTTACCGGTCAGCCATCACTCCAGGGTGAATGGCGGACAGTGGTGGGCTCGCGCGTGCCTGGCCGAAAGGCGAAGGTGGGATCTGGCCGCGTGGCAGAACAGGTACGGGGTGCTTCCTAGTGGTGATGACATCGTTTCCGAGCCACCACAGGATGCCTCGCCTGTTGGGCCAGTGGCCGATTCTCCGGCAAGGTCCCGACAGTCACAGAGGGCGGGCCTATTAGTTATAGGGAGCTCCAACGTTAGGCGGGTTATGGAGCCCCTTAGGAAAATAGCGGGTAGGTCGGGGAAGAATGCCAGTGTGCACTCGGTGTGCTTGCCGGGGGGTCTCGTCCGTAATGTGAAGGAGGCCCTTCCGGCAGCTATTGAACGCACTGGGTGTGACCGGCTGCAGATAGTAGCACATGTCGGAACGAATGACGCCTGCCGCTTGGGTTCTGAGGCCATCCTTGGTTCCTTCCGGCGGCTGGCTGATTTGGTGAAGACAACCAGCATCGCACGCGGAGTGCAAGCTGAGCTTAATATCTGCAGCATAGTGCCCAGAGTCGATCGCGGTCCTCTGGTTTGGAGCCGTGTGGAGGGTCTAAACCAGAGGCTCAGACGACTCTGCGACTATAATGAAACTTCCTGGCAGATTAAAACTGTGTGCCCGACCGAGACTCGAACTCGGGACCTTTGCCTTTCGCGGGCAAGTGCTCTACCATCTGAGCTACCGAAGCACGACTCACGCCCGGTACTCACAGCTTTACTTCTGCCAGTATCTCGTCTCCTACCTTCCAAACTTTACAGAAGCTCTCCTGCGAACCTTGCAGAACTAGCACTCCTGAAAGAAAGGATATAGCGGAGACATGGCTTAGCCACAGCCTGGGGGATGTTTCCAGAATGAGATTTTCACTCTGCAGCGGAGTGTGCGCTGATATGAAACTTCCTGGCAGATTAAAGCTGTGTGCCCGACCGAGACTCGAACTCGGGACCTTTGCCTTTCGCGGGCAAGTGCTCTACCATCTGAGCTACCGAAGCACGACTCACGCCCGGTACTCACAGCTTTACTTCTGCCAGTATCTCGTCTCCTACCTTCCAAACTTTACAGAAGCTCATTCTGGAAACATCCCCCAGGCTGTGGCTAAGCCATGTCTCCGCTATATCCTTTCTTTCAGGAGTGCTAGTTCTGCAAGTTTCGCAGGAGAGCTTCTGTAAAGTTTGGAAGGTAGGAGACGAGATACTGGCAGAAGTAAAGCTGTGAGTACCGGGCGTGAGTCGTGCTTCGGTAGCTCAGATGGTAGAGCACTTGCCCGCGAAAGGCAAAGGTCCCGAGTTCGAGTCTCGGTCGGGCACACAGCTTTAATCTGCCAGGAAGTTTCATATCAGCGCACACTCCGCTGCAGAGTGAAAATCTCATTCTGGAAACATCCCCCAGGCTGTGGCTAAGCCATGTCTCCGCTATATCCTTTCTTTCAGGAGTGCTAGTTCTGCAAGGTTCGCAGGAGAGCTTCTGTAAAGTTTGGAAGGTAGGAGACGAGATACTGGCAGAAGTAAAGCTGTGAGTACCGGGCGTGAGTCGTGCTTCGGTAGCTCAGATAGTAGAGCACTTGCCCGCGAAAGGCAAAGGTCCCGAGTTCGAGTCTCGGTCGGGCACACAGTTTTAATCTGCCAGGAAGTTTCATATCAGCGCACACTCCGCTGCAGAGTGAAAATCTCATTCTGCGACTATAATGGTTGCAAATTCATCGACCTCCGTTATTGGGTGGAGAACTGTAGGGCCCCCCTAGACAGGTCAGGCGTGCACTACACACCGGAAGCAGCTACTAGGGTAGCAGAGTACGTGTGGCGTGCACACGGGGGTTTTTTAGGTTAGAGGGACCCCCCCTTGGGCGAAACGATAAAATACCTGACGGCTTACCAGAGAGGACATTATCATCGTTGATAAAGAACGTCCGTCCTCAGAGACCAAAAACAGGAAAAGTCAACGTAATATTGGTAAACTGCAGGAGTATCCAGGGCAAGGTTCCTGAATTAGTATCTCTTATTGAAGGAAATAGTGCGCATATAGTATTAGGAACGGAAAGTTGGTTAAAACCGGAAGTGAACAGTAACGAAATCCTAGACACAGAATGGAATATATACCGCAAGGATAGGATAAACGCAAATGGGGGAGGAGTATTTATAGCAGTAAAGAATTCAATAATATCCAGTGAACTTATTAGCGAATGCGAATGTGAAATAATCTGGGTTAAGTTAAGTATCAAAGGTGGGTCAGATATGATAGTCGGATGCTCTATAGACCACCTGCATCAGCAACCGTAGTAGTTGAGCGCCTCAGAGAGAACCTGCAGAACGTCGTGAAGAAGTTTCGTGATCATACTATTGTAATAGGGGGAGACTTCAATCTACCAGGTGTAGAATGGGATAGTCACACAATCAGAACTGGAGCCAGGGACAGAGACTCTTGTGACATTATCCTGACTGCCTTGTCCGAGAATTACTTCGAGCAGATAGTTAGAGAACCAACTCGTGAAGCTAACGTTTTAGATCTCATAGCAACAAATAGACCGAAACTTTTCGACTCCGTGAATGTAGAAGAGGGTATCAGTGATCATAAGTCAGTGGTTGCATCAATGACTACAAGTGTAATAAGAAATGCCAAGAAAGGAAGGAAAATATATTTGCTTAACAAGAGTGATAGGGCACAAATCGCAGAATATCTGAGTGACCACCATCAAACGTTCATTTCTGAGGAAGAGGATGTGGAACGAAAATGGAAAAAATTCAGAAACATCGTCCAGTACGCCTTAGATAAGTTCGTACCGACTAAGGTCCAAAGCGAGGGGAAAGATCCACCGTGGTACAACAATCATGTACGAAAGGTACTACGGAAACAAAGAAAGCTTCATCATAGGTTTAAGAGTAGTCGAATCATAGCTGATAAGGAAAAGCTGAACGAAGCGAAATAGAGCGTAAAGAGAGCAATGAGAGAAGCATTCAACGAATTCGAACATAAAACATTGGCAAACAATCTAAACAAGAACCCTAAAAAGTTTTGGTCATATGTAAAATCGGTAAGCGGATCTAAATCCCCTATTCAGTCACTCGTTGACCACGATGGCACCGAAACAGAGGACGACCGAAGAAAGGCAGAAATACTGAATTCAGTGTTCCGAAACTGTTTCACTGCGGAAAATCGTAACACGGTCCCTGACTTCAGCCGTCGCACGGACGCCAAAATGGAAAATATTGAAATAAACGATATCGGAATTGAAAAACAACTGCTATCACTTAGTAGCGGAAAAGCATCCGGACCAGACGAGATACCCTTAAGATTCTACAGTGATTATGCTAAAGAACTTGCCCCCTTTCTATCAGCAATTTATCGTAGATCGCTGGAAGAACGTAAAGTACCTAGCGACTGGAAGAAAGCGCAGGTCGTTCCCATTTTCAAGAAGGGTCATAAATCAGATGCGAATAATTATAGGCCTATTTCGCTTACGTCAATCTGTTGTAGAATAATGGAACATGTTTTGTGTTCTCGTATTATGACGTTCTTAGATAATACAAATCTCCTTCATCATAACCAACATGGATTCCGCAAACAGAGATCATGTGAAACTCAGCTCGCCCTATTTGCCCAAGAAATTCACAGTGCCGTAGACACTGGCGAGCAGATTGATGCCGTATTCCTGGACTTCAGGAAGACATTTGATACGGTTCCGCACTTACGTTTAGTGAAAAAAAAAACGAGCTTACGGAATATCGGACCAGGTTTGTGATTGGATTCAGGATTTCCTAGAAGAAAGAACACAACATGTCATTCTTAACGGTTCAAAATCTGCAGATGTAGAGGTAATTTCGGGAGTACCGCAGGGAAGCGTGATAGGACCTTTATTGTTTACAATATACATAAATGACTTAGTTGACAACATCGGTAGCTCCGTGAGGCTATTTGCAGATGACACGGTTGTCTACAAGAAAGTAGCAACATCAGAAGACTCGTACGTACTCCAGGAGGACCTGCAGAGGATTAATACATGATGCGACAGCTGGCAGCTTTCCCTAAACGTAGATAAATGTAATATAATGCGCATACATAGGGGCAGAAATCCATTCCAGTACGATTATGCCATAGGTGGTAAATCATTGGAAGCGGTAACGACCGTAAAATACTTAGGAGTTACTATCCGGAGCGATCTGAAGTGGAGTGATCACATAAAACAAATAGTGGGAAAAGCAGGCGCCAGGTTGAGATTCATAGGAAGAATTCTAAGAAAATGTGACTCATCGACGAAAGAAGTAGCTTACAAAACGCTTGTTCGTCCGATTCTTGAGTATTGCTCATCAGTATGGGACCCTTACCAGGTTGGATTAATAGAAGAGATAGACATGATCCAGCGAAAAGCAGCGCGATTCGTCATGGGGACATTTAGTCAGCGCGAGAGCGTTACGGAGATGCTGAACAAGCTCCAGTGGCGGACACTTCAAGAAAGGCGTTACGCAATACGGAGAGGTTTATTATCGAAATTACGAGAGAGCACATTCCGGGAAGAGATGGGCAACATATTACTACCGCCCACATATATCTCGCGTAATGATCACAACGAAAAGATCCGAGATATTAGAGCAAATACGGAGACTTACAAGCAGTCGTTCTTCCCACGTACAATTCGTGAATGGAACAGGGAAGGGGGGATCAGATAGTGGTACAATAAGTACCCTCCGCCACACACCGTAAGGTGGCTCGCAGAGTATAGATGTAGATGTAGATAAGACCGAGACTCGAACTCGGGACCTTTGCATTTCGCGGGCAAGCGCTCTACCGACTGAGCTATCCAAGCACGACTCACGCCCCGTCCTCACAGCTTTAATTCCGCCAGACCTCGTCTCCTACCTTCCAAACTTCACAGAAGCTCTCCTGCGAACCTTGCAGAACTAGCACTCCTGGAAGAGAGGATATTGCGGAGACATGGCTGAACCACAGCCTGGGGGATGTTTCTAGAATGAAATTTTCACTGTACAGCGGAGTGTGCGCTGATATGAAACTTCCTGGCAGATTAAAACTGTGTGCCGGACCGAGACTCGAACTCGGGACCTTTGCCTGTCGCGGGCAAGCGCTCTACCGACTGAGCTACCCAAGCAGGACTCACGCCCCGTCCTCACAGCTTTAATTCCGCCAGTACCTCGTCTCCTACCTTCCAAAGCTGTGAGGACGTGGCGTGAGTCGTGCTTGGGTAGCTCAGTCGGTAGAGCGCTTGCCCGCGAAAGGCAAAGGTCCCGAGTTCGAGTCTCGGTCCGACACACAGTTTTAATCTGCTAGGAAGTTTCATATCAGCGCACACTCCGCTGTAGAGAGAAAATTTCATTCTATGATTATATATGTTTCCACAATTGCAGTTCTTAACTTTTACTGCAGTGAGACACAGAATTGGCATGTTCGTAAGATACTGACTCACCTTTTGCAGTATACAACAGGCAGCACTATGATCATTAACCAAGCAAACTTTATAAGCCTCAGATTTAAGAACTTCTAATCTTTAAAAGTAACAGCAAATTGTTTGAATGCCTGTTCGAACTACTCTACTACTTTGTATTCAGTTATTTATATTAGTCTTTAGAAAGCAGTTCTGATTGCAGGATTACTGGCAACAAACATAATTTACTTTAGCACACTCTTTTGCCACATTAACTTTAACTTTCCTTTTATTATATTCAAGAGGCATTAATTAGTAAAACACTGGGCTTTAATATTTTTTTTTCAATGACGACACTCGGTAATCACTTTAGCGAGGGAAGGATCCTAAGTGGATGTGTGACAGAGTATAAATCAAGGTAAGTTCTAATAGATAGTCTTTTTGTTTACCTTATAACTGTAAACAACTAACACACCTTGCCACACCTTGGTAGACGTGACGCCACCAGCAGTCGACCGTATGTTCGCCCTGAAGATGGCCCCTACGATGGGCTGAAACCGGTCGCCACAAAATAAATAAAAAACACGATTAAGACTGTTTTCCTCATACTAATACTAAATAAATCATTCACATGAGCTGAACCTTCACTGTACATTTCTACGATTCTTCTTTTCCGTTATAGCGATTGCGTAGTACGGTGGCGAGTGCATGTTGGTAGGTGGATTTGCAGGTAGAAATGCTAGACTCTGTCATTTCTTAGTGGCGATGATAGATACCAATTCCAGAATAGTTCCAGCTATTTATCCATCCCTTCCGAGGCTTTGGCACATTGGAAAACGGCACGAAAAGCCTCTCCCGGCACCAGCGCAATACACAACTTTTACATGAGCTGTTGGCGGGTAGGTAGCTCGTCCCAGACTAACTCTCCCGTCCACCTTTCCACCCATGCCAACCACATTTTGCGCGCGTTACAAAGTTCCGTTCCGGAGGGGAACCACACCATGTTTAGAATAGTACAATAATTAAAATCTCTTACTGAAAATCAGTAATTTACATAACAGCAAACAGTCACTTTAAATAAAATAGATCAGTTACACATATTAGCATTTCTACAAAAAATTATTCATACAGAAATCGCAATTATATGCAGTGCTACATTGCATAGAATCAAACCATGACATCAAAGTTTTTACAAAAGGAAAAAGCAAACACTCTTGAGTTTTCGATATAATCAAACAATATTTAGAACAGTTTGCACAAAAAAGCAAAGTAAATTAATAGAGCCTTAGAGATCTCGTGTTACAACACAGGCTTGCATGTCTGAAGGACATTGTAGTGTGAAGACGCAAACACTGCAGGAACAATCACTTTTTAACCATCAATGATGTATCCATGCCCTGATGTGCTAAAATGTCGGTAAAATATTTGTCTCACCCTGTGCAGGAATCACGAAATGTGCGAGTATGTGGGTTGTGAGCTCCATGAAATATCGAAGTTTGGATTGGTTCTTGAGGCATGCTCAGACGGCCAAAATGGTTAAAGCGACCACTAGCGATAAGCGCGAAATCCGGGATTGAGTTCTACTCCAACACAAATTTTCATCCATCACAAACAGTTGACGTCGATCTGTATTGGCAGAATGTGCATCCATGGCTTAAGGGGTCAGTTTATGTAGTCAGTCTGTTGAATGGAGAGATCAGTTGCGGGGCTGCTGTGGAAGGGGCTGCCGAAACCACGGCGTGTTGCCTGGTGCCTGTCATTGCACGATGGTTGTCTCAAATGTGTGAGTTTGCTGTGCAGTACCAAACAGTCTTGGGCCAGCTTTGTTGACCGCTTTAGCAGCAGCTGACGCGGGCAGGACGGGGGACGCTGTGTGCGCTGACCACTCTCTCCTGTGTCAGCGTAATTGGCCAAGGAGTCAGTGTGAGACGTAGGCAGCTGTAAGGAGTAGGAGAGGACATCGTCCCATCGTCTTGCGGCAGAGTCACCGTGTCTGCTGAGTCGCCACAGTCTGCAAGGGGCGTGGCCGAGGTGTAAGTGTGCATCGTTTACTTGAGGGGTTGATAGTGTCTCTTCTCAGTGTTTAGAAGATGAGAGTAGCCCACAGCCAGACGAGGTTCAAAATGGTTCAAATGGCTTTGAGCAGTATGGGACTTAACTTCTAGGGTCATCAGAACTTAGAACTACTTAAACCTAACTAACCTAAGGACATCACACACAACCATGCCCGAGGCAGGATTCGAACCTGCGACCGTAGCGGTCGCGCGGTTCCAGACTGTAGCGCCTGGAGTCGCTCGGCCACCCCGGCCGGCCAGAGACGAGGAGCGGTTGAGAATTTAGCGATTGAAGTAGTGGGAAGAGCAAGATTTTGTGCCCCACGTCAATTAGTGGAGAGCTGATACGATTTGTCATATTAAATAATCGTGCGGTAGACACCAAATATAATCAAGCTATTTGGTAGTTTTTGTGTTGTTTTGAGTCACGGTGAAGCGTTTACAGATTGTGTGAAGCGATATTCTCTATTGCACAGCAGGGCCGTGGTGCATGAAAAAGTGATATTTTGCTTCACTGTGATTTTTGTATTCATGCAGTGACCTGGATCCAATCGTTGTATATAGCCATACACTTTTCCGGGTTGTGCTGCCTTCACTGTGTATATAGCATTCGGGAGGACGACGGTTCATTCCCGTCTCCGGCCATCCTGATTTAGGTTTTCCGTGATTTCCCTAAATCGTTTCAGGCAAATGCCGGGATGGTTCCTTTGAAAGGGCAGGGCCGATTTCCTCCCCAATCCTTCCCTAACCCGAGCTTGCGCTCCATCTCTAATGACCTCGTTGTCGACGGGACGTTAAACACTACCCACCACCACCACCACTGTGTATATAATGGGTAGCCCAGTGCAGTTGTCCTTCAGCATCGGTCGGTTGGTTGCCGTGGGTTGACGCTGGTGGAATGCATCTCGGTGGTAGTTGTCCTTCTTAGTAGAATTTGAACTTGGATTCCTCTATGTGAAGATATTACGGACTGATATTGAGGAATATGTTTCTTGACTGATGTCCACTTATAACGTCATGCTTACGTATATTAGGATACGTTAATTAAAATTGTTTTATTTTTTTACTATTATATTGCTGCGCCTGTTTTAAGTAAGAAAAATTCCTGAATGTTGTTCGTTTCTGCTTTTAATTCTTGAAGATATTTCAGTTTATGTTGTTTGCGTTTCCGTATTATAATATGTGGTTGTAAATAATTTTTTTGGAAGGAAAGCCCACACTTGCACAACTCCCACCCAAAACCCCACTCCACCCATACCCTGCGCTACAACTTCTTATCTGTCCTTTCCAGTAAATAACTGGATGTATGTATTACCTATATCAACCGTCGTCGCTGTGACGTTAGTATCACCAATTCCTTTCTCTATAGTGACACTGTCGATAATGTCTGCTTCTAGCTACAACGTTTAAAGCATGTCCATTGCCTGTGGGATAACAAAGTACCAGATCAAGGCATTTTTCGGAAAACGCGTTCAGAAGCGCTTCACAAGACTGCCTATCGGTACCATCTGTAACAAATCCATAAACGTACTACTTTATACTCGGTAGGTTAAAGTCACCTTAATCTAATATTGCATGATATGCGTATTTCTGCGCTACTGAGCTTAGATTCTTCTACTATTATGTCGGAACCTTGTGAGCAATAAAAACATTCCAATATTTACATGAGCTCTCCTAGGCCAGTTGCTCGCGTCCAGATAATTTCACAGACTCAGTTTCGACCTCGATAGACATAATATTTTGTATACTGCAATCGAGACCCTCCCCTTTCCTCTAGCTCACCCAGACCTCCTTTTCGGTATACCTTCCACGCATTATTAAATATTTCCGCGCTCTGTACATTGGGCTTCCTCCAGCTCACAGTTCCTTGCATGATTTGGTTGTTTAAGCTCTCCTGGAAGGTGGGTGATTCCGGAATTGTCGCACGAGTGTTTCGGCATTTTATCGTTAAAGTTTTGACATTCGAAGCCTTTAATTTTGTATTTAATTCGCTTCCAGAAATCCAACTGAGGGACTAATAATAACTCGTTTGCTAGTGTAGAGATCTTCATGACTTGTTGCCTGTTATGAAAGGGCCACTTTTTCTGCTCTGTCTACTATCAAACGAGTGTCAAAAAGATCATCCGTTTTCACTGAACTATACATTCTGCCAGTTTTGGACCGTGCCCTTGCCAGTTATTTAGTTAGATCCTGTCGACTGTTTCATTGTCTCAGTGGCGGGGAAGTTTACATGCTGTGGTTAGCTCCCTGTGATAGTGTCAGAGCTGCCGGGACAACCTACACCTCCAGGGTTAGCCGGCAGCAAGTCTCCTTGCCCATATCAATTTCGATTTGCTGGGGCACATCTGCAACAGACAACACCAGTAGTAAACACCAGCACCGCCTGGTCGCCACTTGCTGTCAGTTGTTCTCTTAAATGAATCAGTTCCACCAGTATCGTAAAAGTGTTGCATTAGTTTTCACCATATTTTCGGGGCTTAAGTACACTGCTCTGCAAAAGTTAAGGAGGCGGTTACAGTAACGTAACATATTAGCAATTCGGTGGAAATGAATGAAGGTGAGGGAGCATGTTTCAAGAGATCTCCCAGTTGTGGGAACAAACCTGGGCGTTACATGATGTGAGGTCAACATCACTATAGTGCTGAATGGGTCCGACCCCGCAACGTGAGGCATTTGAAGAAACGTGAAAAGACAGTGTGCATCAGTCAGCAAGTAGTTGAGGTTTACTATAGTGGTCTTCTTCGTTACAACATGGACCAAACCCAATAAGTGGATGACTTCACATGGGCTTCAGTCATCAGTCAACTAGAAGAAAGACGAAGTGTGACGAGTGTAGCACAAGACATTGGTATTGCTCACAGCATTGTTTCACGTGCGTGAGGAGCTCCCGAGCTACAAGCGAAGGAGAGGAGGTGACCAACTTAGGCCAACGACATGTCTGGCCCGTTGTCCAACATACCCACGCGAAGGAGAGACTCCAGATGCAACGGCATTTGGCGGGACTGCAAGGCAAGCCACCTCAAACGCCAAAATGGTAGGGAGTGGGGATGGTTCCTTTATATGACAACCTGTACGATGTCTACCGCTAACATACGCATATCAGCAACGTTTCCCATGTTGTCAATAGCACAGGGGCTGAACTGTAGGCAGGGGCTGAACTGTAGGCGCTCCAGTGGCCCCAGTCGCCTACGGTGAACTGAAGGCCAAGGGGTGACCTCTCCAGTTGTCAGGATGCTAGGAAATGACTGTGGACGCGTCAGAAACGCCAAAGAAACATTATTAATTCATAGAACCTTTATTCCTGCCGAGTACAATGTGCCCCGCGTATCACAGGCTGGCTGAGCTTGGTGATATCAACGACCTTCTCCGAGTCCTCGCTGACTCGTAGCGATGACACCAGCTCCGGGCCGCACCAGTCATGCTAGCGCAGCGCCGCGTGCTGTGACGTAGCGGCGTAATGCCCTTACTTTGGCGGCGTGTGGCTGGCGGCGCCTGGCTGGCCGGCTGGCTCGGCGGATAGCAGGCCGCTGTGCGTGGAGGCTCCGGGTTGGAATCCCGGCGCTGTCGGCACGAGAGGCCTTCTCGTAGAGCGGAGTGTACTCTATCCCACTCCGTCTTCTTCCCTGCTCCTCCTGGCGGCTCGTCCGCGGTGGACGGGCGGAACGGGCTGCAGTCCCCCAGCGTAGTCGGCTCACCCAGTTGTGACGGCGGATGCACAGGGCTTAGGCCAAGCACGATCTCGACGACGGCTCACTGAAGTGATCAGCATTGGCGGCGAGCGAGTCTGTCGCGATGTCTGCTAATCCTGGGTTGATGATTGACAGCGGCAGCAGAGAGGACCAGAGCTGGTAATGTCCCCTCACTTCTGCTGCTGGATGGGCTGCCCTTACTGCAACATCTCCTTAATAAAGATTAACATGTCGATCACCGAGCTGGGCGCTACGCGGCGACCCGGTACACATTTAACTGCAAGTCTAACTGCGAGTGCCTTGTTGCATTTAAAGGAAGCATGAGCGACGTCCCAACGTCATTCTCTTTTGTATGAACGCATTCGTTCCACTTATACTGCTATTTTATCTGTCGTACTCGCCCCTTAGGTGTTCTTGTGACAGAGTTACATGTTGTTATGGCAGACTTACGCGAAGTTGTGAAATGCACTACAGCTGACGCTACACCTCTGTCTTGCACTCTACAAAAGTCTCCGTCTAACGCACACCCGCGTGCTAAGCAATTCTCTCTCGCCTGTTGTGTGTAACCAGGCCATTGCCACTGCGTGACGACACATTCCGATACATGCGCAATCCTCTTACCTCTTGGCTAACCTACTGCCTCTGGCTCTCAGCATAGGCAACGAAACCTTGACAGTATTCCACGTTTCCAACTCTTTACTATTCCGCGACACTACAGAACCAACGAGCAATGGAGTCGCATGCTCTTCTCGGATGAGATAATATCTCAGTCTACATAGTGAGGCAGAATGTATCCTCATATGGCGTAACATGGAAGCACCCAGCAACATAGTCGAACATGATGGCCTTGGTGGCCGAGTTGTTATTGCGTGGTGAGCCATAATGTTTCAGGGTCCCAGTAATCTCCAGACCTTTGATCACTGTACGCTCACTGGTAAACGTTATTGTGACACTGTACTCATTCTTGGCGTTCGGCCCTGACTTCATTTTTATCGATGACAATGCCCGATATCATCGAACAGCGCCAGTGAAGGAGCTCTTGGTACCGGAGATTATTCGGCAAATGAACTGGCTTGCTCGTTCCCACGACCTAAATCTCTTCGAATACGTGTGGGATGCGTTGGGAAGACGTATTGGAGCACGTCCAGAAGTACCAAAGACCATCCATCTGGTGGAGGAATGGAACGTCTTACCACAAGAACAACTTACCAACCTTGTGATGAGCATCGGAGCACATTAAAGAACACGCATCGCCGTCGTTGGTGATCAGACACCCTATTAATAACAATGAGCATCATTTATCAATATGCAAAGGACCATTATAAATCGTGGGGACTTCGGTGGAATTATTGTCTGAATAAAAGTGTCACTTCTGTTCTCCTCACTGGGTATGAACTTCCGTTACCTTCAGTGCTACAGTGTAGCAGGTCTCTCTATGTACGATCGAAGTTTCATTGAGCTACGGTGAGACGTAATGCAAATGTTACTTCCGTTTTTAGGGTTTGCACACCAACGTGTTTCCACTGCGTCGACGTTTCGACTTTCAGGATTTGATTACCACCAGTGTCCAAACAAACATCTGAAAGATAATTATTATCGTGAAGTAGCAATATATCCCCTGAACTGGGTGTTGCTCGTATTATAGAGCGACGTAAAACAAACCGCATTTAGTTTACACTGACGTCCAAGTTAACAATTTGAGTAATTCGGTAACTGAATCTATACCTATCAATAATGAGTGACAAACGCCGACGAATTATTCCACAATGACGAAATAATTAATAATAGAAATTATTACAGTTGATGCAAATCAGGTTTGATTTTAAATTGGATATTGCCTCCATGAGGAAGTACGGAAGCATCATTGATGCATGGGGATGTGGTAGTGAATTTGAGAAATTATGACATTTTTTTACCTCCATTTACTTCCATAACATATTTTCATCTGAAGATCATCGACTAGTTCATGTGGCAAGATATCTTCATCTATGACAAATTCGTCCACCAGTCGCTTCAATATGTACGAGCTCTTTCGTCTACGAAAAGGCTGCAGTACCTCTTTACTTTTTTCCCGAATTCCAGGAAGCTAGTACTCATGACCATTCGAAGAACGAGTATCAACATGATACCTCAACACACCCAGATACGAACACACAGATTATTTGTACATGGTGGTCATGTGATCCCGTCGAGTATTATCTCCCGTCTACAAGGCCCCCCTCTCCCCCGGTCGCTCTCAGTCGGAACTGTGACAAGCATAGTTCTACACAATCAAGCAGTATATACTCCTTCAGTGACTCATTGTTCACTCTCGATGTTACTTCCTCGACAATAAATGTACTCCCCTTTGCACTGACACGAAAAGGACGTGCTGTGTATAACAACTGTTCAAAATTTTTTGATATACGGATTGTAACATTCTGAAATAAGGTAAACGTCATGAAGTAGTACTCGTAAGGTAACAAGTATGGAGACGGTAATTTATAGTAATTAAAACCACTGGATTTTTCCACCTTTTATAAAACTAGTTCACTAATACTTTTCGGCCAATCATTGCAGGAAGAGTAAAGCTACGACAAGTGTTAGCGAATATCTATGTGCCCTCATAATTCCCTGGGCAGAGCCATATGTTAATCGCTGGCAGAAGTGACCATTTCAAATCATGGAAATTAAACCAAGTGGATCGCTTCACCCAAGAAACTCTCATACTATTACGTCAACGGATGGTGAGATGTGTTGCTCTCTATGATCATTGAAAATGACATATTAGAGTTCTTAAGTCAGGAATCGACGTTCATCTGCCTCCGATCCCCTTTTTCTTTAATTTGAACCAGGACTCGGGTTGAACAGACGTATTTTGTTGAGACACATAATTGGTAGTAGCTCTCTTTATACAAGACTATGCAGGACATGGTATGCAGGAAATAGTAATTGAAGAGACACAAATGCAATTGACAGGCATAAATTAGACATGTCTTAACTAAGTAAACTGTGTTTTAGATAGAAAATGTAATTTTCAAGAGCATACACAGGAAACGGAAGGAGTATATTCTTTATCTGAAAGTGGCCAGAACACTTAGGATTATATATGGATGTATTTTTTTGATAGTGGCAAAATTTTTCTCTTACAGGATTTCTTTGAAATCTAAGCTTCAAGTAAACTTTGTATAATTTTTTGTATATAGACTGCAGCAACGAATAAAAATTTGTACCAAGATCAGGAACAGAACTGGGGTCTCATGCTTATTAGACAAGTGCACTATCCACAAAGCCACCTTGGCTTAGTGGTTCTCACAACTGCTACCGTTACCCTGGCATGCCTTCCTCCACAATGCAAATTCTCACTGTCTCTGAAAAAGTCTGTGAAACAATTTTATTTCATTTTAAACTTTGTGTAATTGTATTTTTTAAATGCTTAGCTCTACGCTTTGTGATTTAGTAGTTTTCTAGAAATTTTTATTTCATTGATTGCTCTGTTATATTCCGAAGACTAAACAGAAAAACAGTGATTTGCTTTTGCCGATATAGATTCATAATCAGGTAACGTTAATGATTTAAAAGAAGTGAAATATGGTAGTAAAATGAATTATCTCTTAATGATGGCTAGATGAAAGATAACGTTTCTAAACTAGCATCAAAAAATGTGGCTAAGGAAAAATAAAGTGCCAACTAACTGTATACGACAGTTATTGAGCAACCTGATGAAATGTCAGAATCAATTATGATATTACAGACCTATTTACGAAATTCATTGAACAAAACTAATTTTAGTTTGTAATGGAAAAGGTCCCTGATAGATTTCTTTTCTTTTGGATATTAATCAATACTTCCAAATAAATATACCACCCAATCCACTGACATTCCTTAAATATCACAAAATTTTCGTTTTTATTTGCAGGTAAATAAACATAAGGAATTATTTACCAGTATTCACACATTAAGATATGCAAGAAGTATTTATTTCAAGCTGAAACTTCAAACATTAAATGTTTGCTTCAAACTTTTTTTAATATTGTTAACCAATCCAAAATAACAACTATTATTGTTGTTCCAATACTGTTTCGATAATCATTCAAATATTTGTATAGAGTGGGTTGTGTAATGTATTACTTACACATGAGCTTATCTTTACATGTAGAGATACACTACCATTCATTAATTTCAATACACCATAGCACTTCAGATTTATAACTCCAATCAATCGTTATATTCCACATATATAATACAATCACAATAATTATGTTTTGCTTTCATGACAGTATACTCCTTTGGATTTGATGACTGCCTCACAAACCCGAGGCATGTGATCAATCAGTTTTTGTAGACATCGTGAATGTGTATGATTCCACACATCCTTAACAATATTCCAGAGAGGTTTCTTGCTGGATACATTAGCTTCCCTGATACGCTGGTCCACTTTATACCAGATCATTTCAATGGGATTACAGTCAGGGCTTTGGGACTGCCATACCATACCATTCAGTACTTTCTGTTTTTCCTTTGTTGCAATGTAGTTCATATAGTATGCCGACCGATGTTTTGGGTCATTATCATGTTGTAAGGTGAACCCTTTCCCTATCAAGCGCAATCCACTTGGTGTTGGAAGATACTGAAGTACGTGGTGGTACTGCTTCTGAGCCATACATCCTATTTTCACAATGTCGCCAACTCTATCTCCAGCAAACATCCCCAAACCACAATAGACCCTCCACTGTATTTAACTGTAGGTAGAATACACTGTTGGGCTACCATTTTCCATACAAATTGGCGAAAAATTCTTCTTCTTCTCGTTACAAAAATCTGGAACTTCGGTTCATCAGTGAATAAGACCCTCGTCCACTCTTCCGATGTCCAATTACGATGTTTTCGAGCCCATTCAAGTCTCTTATGTTTATTTATGGTCCTTAGAATGGGTTTTCTTGCTGTGACAGATCATTTCAAGCAGGCTTCAGTCAGTCTCGTTTTTACTGTTGCAACAGATATTGTTGTCGTGTTAATTTCTGCCAGTTATGCATGAATTTGGGGCACTGTTTTGAATATATTTGTCTTATTGGTAATTCTGATATATTTATCATCACTTTTAGTTTTTTTACGAAGTATACCTGGTCGTGGTTTGACATTATTGATATCTGTAGATTTCTGGCGGTGAAGGGTGTATTGCACTCCCCCTACAGACATGCTACCCAGTTTCGCGATTTGGCGAATAGTTAAACCTGTCTGGCAAAGTGCTACCATTGCAGCACGTTTTTTATGGATATCTCCACTCGTGGAGCCGTACTAGCAATGTGTACACTTCAATGTCACGAAAAAATTGACGTGTAGGAACCACATGTTATGTATCGTGGCAATACTTGCTGTTCGCCATGGACATCACATCACTAGAGGGAACAACACAGGTGCGGCGTCCATCAGCAAGTAGGTAAACATAGATATCAGATAGGTACATAATGTTTATGTACACAACATTGTTTGTTGGATACTATTGTATTTCGATGACCACAATCAAAAATCATGACATGTGTACAACTGTTGTTCTATTCCTTTGCTTCTTCTACTGTATCCATGATATTACACCTTATCTACAGAGAACTAATGTCATTTATTGGGTATATTGAAATTAATGTAGGTACTAAACTGTATCTTAGTGCAGCAATGTGTGCACCGCTGGTTTTCTTTTCCTAGTCTGTGGTGTTTTTAATTGCAGTTCTACATTGGTGTTGGTGCTGGTTGCCAATGTGTGGGAATGCAGTAATTTGAATGGAAAAGTTCATAATTTGTTATTTATATGATTTGTTTCTCTTACTAAAGAATGGACAATGGGCATCATAAAATGAGAAGACTTCAACACCTATTCATTCAAAGTGAGTACACATAACAGGAAATTTCACAGTACCTGAAGAAGTCAGCTGGGTCATTTGTGGAAATATTGTGTATCACATGTAAACAACAACTCATCAGAACACTCACAACCACACTATTAACCAATCATACTGATAAAATCTGAGAGATCACAGATTATTTACAGTTTGGCCTGAGACTTGAAAATTTTCCTAGGTTTCAGAATTGAAATTTGTGTCTTACTGGCTTTATTTTAAAAATGTTATACCTACATAATAGAAAACTTATTGATATTTATGCTTGGAAGATGGGAATTACTTTTGTATTTTTAATATAACAATTATTTTACAGCTGCTGGGGAAAAACATTTTTGGATGATCTTATCTTTGTTGTCTACTTTTCCTATTCCATCTGTTTTGTAAGAAAGTTATTTTGGATGAATTTCATCTCTGTGTGAAAAATACTATACTGTTTTGAAGTGGAATATGCAGTCTACTGTTTCTGGTTGGAAATGTTTCTCAGAGATTTGACATTAGATGTGTTTTCTTCCATCCTCTATGGTTTAGTAGGAAGATTAGTAGATAATATTTCCCCTTATTTCTAACATGATTACATTTTCTTAACAAATTATGCACACATCTGAAGAACATTATGTTACTTTGAAATGAAATATGTGTCTCACTCTTTGTAACATAAAGGTATTTTTGAAAAATAATGTCACTAGATGTATTTTAGCTTTCTGTGTCTGGTTTAGGATATAGGATACACATAATTTTTCAGAAATTTCAAGAAATGTTTATGGATATTGGTGTCTCTCTGTATATATTTAAAGAAGATGGGTCAGACCCAGCAGTTTTTTATTGTCACAGTGTGAAATTTCAATCAGCTGTTGAATTAAGAGAAGCTGAGACACTGGCGACCATTTTTTAAAATAGGGAATTATAGTCTGAAATTTCCTGTGTATTTATAATTTATGTCCAAACTATACACGCAGTGAATGTCTTTTAATGAGAGAATATCGTTTTGCGTACTACATATATATAACAATTTGTGAAAATTTTCATAAATGGTAACCATAAGCAAATTTTGTGAGTAAACGTGATTACTGGCGATAACATTTTGCTGCAGAAGTTAAGTGTTGAACTTGTACTAGGCGTTTTAATCAGAATATTAATGTACTGTGTTCAGAATATTTATGTGGTGTGAAGGTATTAGTGGGAGAATTATTATGAGATGTTGGAGCTATGATGTAATTTTGAAGATGAATCTTTATTTAGAGGGTCTTTGAGAGATGTTAACATTATGTTGATATGAAGTGTTTTATGACGGCATTTATGATGAGTATATTGAAGATGAAGCTGTCAGTATGAGGGAAAGATTTTTCTAAATTCTACTGTGTCATGTTTACTACTGATTTGTAGAAAATATTTCTATTGTATCAGGAAATGAGACACAGGTTTTGGATGTGTTTGGCATGTACTTGGTTGCTATAAGAACAATACATTGATTACATTGGATAGTTATCACATACAATCTGCCTTTCAATAGTAAAAATAGTAAAATATCTGTATTTTTATCATGCTCTTAACAAGTATTTTACATCACCTCCATGCTTATTGAAACAGGCCTAGACTAAAAACAGTGTTGCATAGAAAGGGAATATGGTGCCATCAAAAACCGTTTTTAAATAGAAAAGTTGTGGAGAATTGTAGTACCTAATGCAATACTAAAACTTTTTACTTTTATCTAACTTTTATCAAAAGATTATAATCGTTATAAAACATTAATCTTCTGAAACGTTTCATTATGAAATCTTGAAGTACTGTAATGGTTTCTTAATTCTTATACATAAATATTAATGGAGTTAGGATTATTTTATGCTACTTAGTTTCTGATTTTGAGGACACCATGTGAAGAGCTGGACTGAAACAATTTTCAGACACATGTATTTTTCTTTTATTCAGGGACTTAATTCTTTACAGATGCATGTTTGAAAATGAATTTACTTTGATTTTTACTTCATTCTCACAGTAGTGTATAGTTAGCCATTTTCTACACAGAAATGGACCAGTTCTACTGTGTTTTGCATATATCACATAATGATACACATGTAATTATTATATTTTTGATGAGACGAATTTTATACCAAAGTGTGAAGTAAAATTATTTCTAAACATTTGGAAGTTTATGCTGTTCACAGATTAAATAATATAATATATTGAGTTAATGGGATCAGTGTTTACTGTTTAGTTTACAAATATATTTTATGATTTATGTTATATTGAGTCAGCTAAATTGTACTGCACGTATAACATGTACACATATAACAATTAACACTTAAATTTTGGAAGATACTCTAGCCCAGAAAGATATTGTTCCCAAAAATTAAATATTTGGGCAGATCAATTAGATTAGTTTCAGGATTTTGCTCATATAATTGCTTGAAAAATTCTTAGGGAATAACGAAAATGATCAGTGATAAATTTATTTCCTTTAGTATGTTTGATCTACTAAAGTTATGTGCACACATCAGAGTTTTCATTTTTATTTACAATCAAACAAACAATAAAAATTTATTTTACTTGTATCGAATTACCATTTCAAACTGAAAAGTAGAATACTAAAAAGTTTTGGGAATGATAGGATTACAAATCTTGAAAAGGTATACAAAATTGTCATTATCATCATTATCCTCATCACTATTATTATTATTATTATTATAACTTCTATAATTGTTGATGATAATTTGAAAATATTTATAAAAAGGTTGCCAAATGTATTAATCACTTATCTTTTAGTGTATGGATCGATATTAAAATGTTTCTTTCCACAGCAACTTTTGTGTCACTGAGTTTCTTTGTCTACTTCTTGGCTTGTTTAAAATTTCCAAGTCAGCAGTTACAAGGTGTAGGCTGTGTTGTGCTGTTGGAGTTGGCTGTCATAGTTTATGACTTTTGACGTTTGTGTGGAAATGATTTCATTTACGTGAAATGTTGTGTTCTTTTAATAAAGCACAATTAGTAGGAATTGTAATAAAATCCGAATGTAGCAATTCATTCGATTGTTGACACATAAAATGGAAAACATGAAACTCTCCTCTTAAAACAAGAACATTCAAAGAGATACTGAGTAAGCTAAAAAGATCTTCGAGACAATTGCAAAAGACGATGACAGATAAGCAATTTACACTTTTTCAAATAGTACTATTTTGATATATTGCAGTAATTTGCCTCTCCCTTGTAAGTTGTCTTAAACAGGACAGTCTTCTGGTTGTCAGTTATATCTCATGAACAATCTCAATGAGACCAAAATGACCATACGAGTTTAGATACAGGAGGTAACATTAATTTTATCGAGTACAAAACTATTGCCAAAAAATTTAATCAGAAACTCCAATTATATCCTAAATATGTCACAGCGACAAGTAAAATACTAAAGAGATTAATACCGCTAAAAGAACTTCTATTTGGGAACTTTTTGTGACAGTAGCTTGCAACCTATTTGATTTTGGGAATTAAAAGAATACTCGAAGAAGAAAAACGTACTGAGCAGGAAAATGCGGCTATACATACAGAGTATCTTGAAATGAGCTTTTCCGACATTTTCTACGGTAAGTGTCGTGCGTTCAGTAATACAGTCCAGTAAGACAAGTTCCAAACGGTATTTCCGTTGTAGTGCACAATCAAATGTTTTCGTTTGAACGTAACACCTTTCCGTGTAGTTACACGACTTAAGCTGTGATACGAGTAATTATTTACAATGAATGTTACTCTTTTCTCTTTAAATTTTCTCTTTCCTTAATTGTGCTTGTCTTTTAGACACTGGTTGGTGACACTGTGGTGAAACATAGGAAGCTTTGAGATGCAGGCTGACCCTTGCGTTCCACGAGACCACCTTTGAGTCACACAACGTATTACCAACAACTGAGGGTTTGCCAGCATGGAAAGTTAGCGGCGGGCGAAGAGCTGCAGTATTTGTACCGACACGAGCCCCCACTTTAGCCATGGGGCATTTGGGGTGCAGAGGAGTTGTGTGCCGTACCTATGTCGTCGCTGCACAGGGCTTTGCTGCTTCTCGCTACAAAGGGGCGGTAGATACGTCTGCCGAAACAGATGGCTCGCGTAACACATTGCCATGTCCTGAGTTACTGTAGAACACTGTAACAGACACAGTGGGGTACCCACATACATACGTTATACAATGAACGCAACAGATCACGTGCTGCCGACGCAAATAATTTTTAAGTGGTGGTAGTCGAGGGAATTTCTTGTCACAACTAAATTCTGAAAATGCTGAGGAAGCAGAGGCTGTTGCATTCTGGGTTCAAAAGACAACACGCAAGTGGCGAAGGTTAGCAAAGGTTCTTTAGCCTGTAAAGAAACGGAGGACCTAGTAATAGGCATCCCTGGCGCAGACAAACAACTGTCAGAGTTTAAAACCTGGTCTGGATGAAATAAAGGTTCGGTTTCACAAAGAGGCACTAACTCCTTGCATTTCACGCAAAAATCTGATGCACTGCAAAGACCCAAGCGACTCGAAGAAAAAAAAACAAAAAATAAAAAAAAACGTGACTCCTGTATGTATAAGAATGAACTCCAAAATTACAGATCAGTATCCTTAACATCGATTTGCGGCAGAATTCTTCAACATATTCCCTGTTCAAACATAATAAATTCCTTTGATACTGAGAAGCTTATGTCCACGAATCACGTTTTCAGAAAGAGTCGCTCGTGCGACACACGGCTTGCCCTTTTTTCACATTACATCCCACGAACCGTGGATGAAGGGCAACAGGCACATTCCCTATTCCTAGATTCCCGAGAAACATTTCACATGATGCCCCAGTGCACACTGTCAACGAAGGTACGAGCTTGTGGAGTAGTTTCCAGTACATGCGAGTGCCTCTAACACTTCTTCAGTGACATAACGCAGAACGTTGTCCTCGACGGTCGTTGTTCGTCAGAGATAAGGGTGCCCTTAAGAGTGCCCCAGTCATGTGTGATGGTATGACCGCTATTACTTTCTATATACATAAATGACCTGGCGGACAGGGTGAGTAGCAGCGGCTGTTTGCTGATGGTACTGTGGTGCACGGTAAGATGTTGTCGTTGCGTGACTGTAGGAACACACAAGATGAGACAAAATTTCTAGTTGGTGGGATGAATGGCAGCTAGCTGTGAAGTAGAAAACTGTAAGTTAATGTAGATGAGAAGGTAAAAGGAACCCGGTAATGTTCGAGGACCGCATTAATAGTGTGCTGCTTGACACAGTCACGACCATTAAATAACTATCTACAGCGTTGCAAGGCGATTTGAAATTGAACGAGCATGTAATGACTGTAGTATGCAAGGTGACTGGTCGACTCCGGATTGCTGGGAGAATTTTAAACAAGTGTGGATCATCTGTACAGGAGATCGCTTATAGGACACTAGTCGGACCCGCTCTTGACTACAGCTAGAGTGTTTGGTATCCGCACATTTAGAAGATGGAACAGTTCTACTAAAAAGACACCATGCTTTTCCGTTCCCTTTTGGAATACTGCTGTGCGGTGTGTTACACTTACCAGCTACGATTAACGGGGTATATCGAAGAAGTTCAAAGAAGGACAGAACGTTTGGTATTATCGAGAAATTAGGGAGAGAGGGTCTCACAAGTGATACAGGACTAGGGATGGACATCATTAAAACGAAAGCATTTCTTGTTGAGGCGGGATACTCCCACTAAATTTCAATCACTAGCTTTCTCCTCCGAATGCGAAAATATTATATTGACGCCGGCCTACGCAAGGAGAAACGATCATCATAGTAAAATAAGGGAAGTATGAACTCGCACGGAAAGAAATGTGTGTTTTTACTTTCCGCGCTTTGTTCGAGGTGGTTCGATGAACCCTCTGTCAAGCAAATGTGATTTGCCGGGCTGCCGTGTAAATGTAGATTAAAGAAAGACATCGAAACATTCAGAGGCGGGCAGTTAGACTTGACACTGGTAAGTTCGAACAACACAGTGGTTCTTCGGGAACCCAAATGGGAATCCCAGGGAGGAGGGTGACGTTGAGAAATTTTAGAGAACCGGAATTTGAAGCGAACTGCAGAAATATTCTGCTGTCACCAATGTGTATTTCGCGTAAGGAAAGAGAAATTATAGCTCTAACGGAGGTATGTAGACAGCCATTTTTTCGTCGTTCTGTTGTGATTGGAACAAGAAAGAAAATGACTAGTAGTGGTACAGGCCAGGCACCGTGTGGTAGTTTGCGGAGCATGTTCAAATGTGTCTGAATTCCTGAGGTAATCGGTCCCAAGACATAGATACTATTTGAACTAACTTATGCTAAGAACAACACACATACCCATGTGTGAGGGAGGACTCAATCTCCGGCGGGAGGGGCCGCGTAGTCCGTGACATGGCGCCTTAAACCACTCGGTCGCCACGCACGGCGTGGAGTATGTAAGCAGATGTAAATGTATATGTGCACTTCTCGTGGCACGCCAGTCTACTGCAGCGCCTCTGGCTCATCGTTAATGTACTGAGAGTGTTACCACGAATCGTCGTTTTTGTTTAGACGTCGGTGGCAAAACTATGATCTGATTTAAATGGTTCAAATGGCTCTGAGCACTATGGGACTTAACTTCTGTGGTCATCAGTCCCTTAGAACTTAGAACTACTTAAACCTAACTAACCTAAGGACATCACACACATCCATGCCCGAAGCAGGATTCGAACTGCGACCGTAGCGGTCACACGGTTCCAGACTGAAGCGCCTTTAACCGCACGGCCACACCTGCCGGCACTATGATTTGAGTGCCACCTGCTATGAAAGTGAGTATATGAAGCGCAGGTCTTCTTAGAAACGCAGGAATCTAGGTGGTGAGCACAAATTCTTTCCCTGATTAGAAAACACAGCTATGCAGTTAGTTGTGAAGGGTGGCTTAATTCATAAAGGTTTTATGGCTTCATTTCCACATGTCTATGCTATTTTTTATTATATTTTATTTATTTATTTATTTTATTTTAATTTACTTACATTTTGCAAAAGGTAGCTTAACTCATGTTACAAGTAACGGAATTCAAGAGTACTGCTGTCACAATGGCGTGTATGTAGAAACGAGGCAATTTGTTTCTGAAACACGATGATCTATAACACTCCAGCGAGTGTTCCGAAGAGACTGTGGTCGACGTCTACCTAATGTGAAATGCATCAGACGATGGGGCGAAAAATTTAAAGGGAGTGTCAATGTAGCGAACAAGGCAAGAAGAGACAGACCTGGTGCGAATGACCACACTGCTGGTACCGTGAAAACAGCGTTTCAACACCGTATGTGCTAATCGACGTGTCGTGTTTCGTAATAAACCTCGGAGCACTTTGGATAGTATTTTACACAAATGGTTTCAGTTCCAAGTAAGTTCCGCCAAGCTTTGCAGCCATATGACAAGCTCAGACGATCTGAGTTTGCTAGGAACACACTCGAATGAATCAATGCTGACCGTGACTATCTTACTCTTGTTTCTCTGATGAAACGGCTTCTCGCGTCTCTGCGAAAGTAAAGTGGCATAACTGTCCGCAACTGGTTGCTGGAGAACACACATACAGTGATACAGCAGGTAAGGCGCAGGTCGAAAGTGATTTGTGGTGTGGCATAATACACAACATGGTTATTGGACTGTCGTTTTTTGATGACGCTCCAACATGAAAGCCACCGCGTTCACCAACATCATTACAACTGAATATTTAATATTGTAGATTTTGTTAAGTACGAAAGCCTAATTCATATAGAATGATATTCAGAAAAGTGTATGATAAGTCTTAAATTCTGTTGAGAACTGAAAGGACAAGAAAAGTGTCGACCAAATATTACAAAATATCAGTTCTATTCGGAAAGTAAGTTATGATCAGTCGCGAAATGGAAACCACTGCAAAAACCCGATGACGTATTGCATAGTTGTGTTGGGTAGTCTCTCTAGTATGGCCGTCGACCACAGCACGAAGCTCTTTCCCCTTCTTAGCCCACAGTGAGCACTTAAAAATCCCTAGAAAATTGTGTCTCCCGCCAAGTATGAGGGCTTGGTGGGAGATTGCGCCTTATGCCATGCAGCCCACATAATACAACTGTCATGCGTTTCGTTCGTCATGACAATTTTCGGCGGCGCTCTGGAGGGGCAATAAAGATGCTCCTGCAGCGTTTTCGATGTCAACTGTTTGGTTACCCAGAACATGGCCTGTAATTGGCTCGTCATGAGTTTCATCTTTGCTCACGTTAACCGCTGGCTACGAAGACAACATTTTGGCACAGGCAATGAGCTGTAGACTAGCGTAGAGTGGAAAGCACAGGTGGAAGCCATCTATGTCAAGGGTATTGGAAAGTTGGTACAACGCTACGACCAATGTCTAAGTCGGAGCATCGTCTGTGTTCAGAAGTAACTGTAAGGCGCAGCTAACTATTGCAAATAAAAGATTTAAGTTTTCACAGTGACTTCCATTTCCATCGGAACTTACTTCTGGAATAGCCATCGTATCATTCACTTATTCGGAAAATGTACACGTACAAACACGTCTAGCTATATTTCGTAAGCAGTACGTAGCCCATTTACATTTTACCACTTGTATTATGTTTTCTTTCTAATTTTTCTCTTTCAAGAAACCTTATCTTTACACTGTTGAAACAATTTCCTTTCAAATCTTTTACCTCTATATATTCGTATGTACAGTTATTGTAAAACATAAGTAATCTGAGATGTATGGTCTGTTTGACAGAGAAAATATCGGTTCCTCATGTGACCGCAATGTATCATGAAAACGACTGAAAGTGGTGAAAGCTAAGAAGTCAAAATTCTATTACTACAACGTGAGTGAACTCGGAGGGAACGGCTGAACTTCCGATGTTAGCTGACGATACCATCATGCCCTGTTGCTGCGCTTGAACAATGTTCAAGTTTCTCAGGATACATTCAGGGAAATCATGTTACCAAAGATGTCGCTGACTCACTCGTGAACTAGCCGGCAGCTGATTTTCACCGTGGGACGTTGAAACCGACGCACTCATTAGCTACCAAACTTCTTTAACTGCTCAGTGGTGTAGTACGTAAGAGCTCATGCTGACTGACATAAGAGTTCAACTAATTTCCTTAGGGCTAACACGTGTCATATACAAAGAAAACTATCTGATAAAAAGATTTTTACGACGGATTGAACACTCCTCGGGACATTCTGAAAGAGACGTCTCATTGTCTATCGAGGAATGCCAGCCCATTCTACCTCATGAGCCGAAACGAGAGAAAGTAATGGTGTTTCACGTAGGGTTACGCCGGCCTTTGTGGTCGAGCGGTTCTAGGCGCTTCAGTCTGGAAATGCGCGACCGCTACTGTCGCAGGTTCGAATCCTGCCTCGGGCATGGATGTGTGTGGTGTCCTTAGGTTAGTTAGGTTTAAGTAGTTCTAAGTTCTAGGGGACTGATGACCTCAGATGTTAAGTCCCATAGCGCTCAGAGCCATTTAAACCTCGTGGGGTTCTGGAACGAAGTTGACGCTCTAACTCATTCCGAAAGTTGTGTGTCAGGTTCAGGCTGGGGTTCTAGGCAGGACAGTCAATGTTAGAAAACATTATTGTGTACAGACTACCGAGTCAGAGAAGTGGCTACTGAACGCAGTAACAGTTGCAAAATGTGTTCATATCCTTCCGCGTTTAGCGTTTCCTTAAGCACCCTGACAACGAAAACCAACCCCATACTGTAACGCTACTTCCTCCGTACATCACTGTCGGTGTCACGCATGATGGCAGTTAACGTTCTGCAGAAATTCGTCAAAGCCTAAGGCTTCCTTCGGACTGCCACAGGGGACTGCGAGATTCGTCACTACAGATCACTCGTTTCCAGTCATTCATTGTCTAATGTCGTCATTCTTTACACTGCATCGAGCTCCGTTTACATTTGAATAAAAAGATGTGTGGCTTCCCAGGATCTGCTCGACCACTGTACCTCACAATTTTTAACTTCTTATGGACGATCGTTGTGGTAGCTAGAACACTAGTACCGCTTTCGAACTCACGTGTGCTTTCTGAGCCGTTCGTGGCTCATGTCCCGGCCGTCATGTATTTTACACCCTGTTCTTAACGTACTTCCACTTCACTCGTTAATTTAAATTACTACTTTCACTGACTTGCTGCTTTGCCTGGCCGCGAGCGACGTTAGCATTGCGCATCGGTATATCCCCTTTCGTAATATCTTTACTCGACTGCTATTACTTCTCGGTCGTTGTCTGTCGTAGACCAGTTCGGGTCGCGAGTTCGGGCTGCCAGTCAGTAGCAACGCGTCTGGAGCGCAGTCTAGACATACCAGTCGAGGAGTTGCAATGAGGCACTAGTGCAGTCGGGTGTTAGCAGTGAGGTCTGCGTCGACATGGCTCGCCCGACCGTTGCCGCCACGCATCACCTGAGCCGGATCACGGTCTTGGTGTATCGTCGGTCGGTCGTCGTACCAGACGACGCGTTTAGGCTGGCCGATCGTTCATGAGTCGGCTGTGTGTGTGTGTGTATGTGTGTGTGTGTGTGTATGGGTGGATGTATGTGTGGTGTCACCGCCAGACACCACACTTGCTAGGTGGTAGCTTAAATCGGCCGCGGTCCATTTAGTACATGTCGGACCCGCGTGTCGCCACTGTGTAATCGCAGACCTAGCGCCACCACCAAGGCAGGTCTCGTGATATGAGAGAGCACTCGCCCCAGTTGTACGAGAACCTAGCTACCGACCAGATGTACGAAGCCTTTCTCTCTCATTAGCCGAGAGACAGAATAGCCATCAGCTAAGTTAATGGCTACGAACTAGCAAGGCGCCATTAGCCATACAGTGATTGTACTTAAAGTCTCCTGTGTATCGTCAAGATCGATGTACCACTATGATTGAGTAAAGTTAAGTATTAAACCTGCTCCGTACTTTTCTTCCTAACATTAATTACGTATCCTGTTCCAGTACTTCACGCCCGTCTGCGTTAGTCTAGCTTGCCTTTTCAGCCATCTCAACTTCACGGTGTCGGCCCAGATACCGACACAACAGTATGTGTGTGTGTGTGTGTGTGTGTGTGTGTGTGTGTGTGTGTGTGTGCATCGACTCCCGCTTTGTCTTCGTGCATGCTTAGTTACTGTTGGGTATCGTTCAAGTCTTCGTGAAAGTGTTTGTCAGGTTGTGTTTGGGTTTAGCGTTATTTCCGCTGACGATTATTTTAGACGCTGTCGGCATTCTGAGAGAAGTCGGCCGGTTGTTGCGGACGAGGGAAGATATCCCCGCTCGGTGCAGTCGGCTGGGGCCGCTGGCAGCCCCTGCGCAGTGTCGGAGCGTGTGTGGAGCTGTCCGGTCGCTACGAGCTTCGTGGTTCACCGACCCAGGGCGTCTAAGTTTAGTTGTGGTTTCAACTGTCCAAGCCAAGTCCATTCATGTTCCGGTTCGTTTCGGTGGTTCGCTGTTGGGGAAGTTTTTCTGTGAGCAACATAGAGTGTTTCTACTGCTGAAATTTAGCTGCCATGTGGTACAACTAACTATATTGGTTGACTACAATTCGACTGCACCTGCGGAATTTTCTGCCTTGTGGCCATTACTGTTCTGGTTACTTGCCCTGGTAACTGGCGTAAATTCAGAAAGTGTTCCTTTTGGGTGAAGTTAACAATATTACCTTATTTCAAATTCAAGTGTACACACTGAGGATCTGGTGAAACTTTGAGTTTAGCAACTTACGCTGTTAGGGTCATTGCTAATTTTTGCGATATACATCTGAGTACACTAGCTTACCACGCCTATTTTCATTCTCTGCTTTCGTATGGCATCATATTCTGCGGTAACTAATCACTGAGTAAAAGACTGTTCAATGCACAAAAGCATGTAATCAGCATGGAGCTGATCCAAGATCATCCTGCCGACCGACACTTATTTAAAGAGCTAGAGATCTTCACTGTAGCATCACAATATATATATATATATATTCACTTATGAAATTTGTTATTAACAATCCAAACGAATTCAAAAGTAATAGCAGTGTACATGGCTACAACACCAGGAGAAAGGATGATCATCACTACTCAAGGTTTAATCTAACTTTGGCTCAGAAGGGGGTTAATTACGCTGGCACAAGAGTCTTTGGTCACTTACCTAATAGCATCAAAAGTCTGAAAGATAGCCATATAACATTTAAGAGGAAATATAAAGAATTTCTTAATGGCAACTCCTCCTACTCATTAGATGAATTTTTGGATGTAGTAAGTGGGTAATTTCCCCAACCCCAACAAAAAAAAAGAAATTAAAAAATTAAAAAAAATTAAAGTATTAATTGTAATGTAATATTTTGTGTAATGCAATATCTTGTGTAGACACCTTTTATTAATCTGACACGTTCCACATCATTGCGAAGTGTCGTATTCTGATCTATGGAACAAGTACTAATCTAATCTAATCTAAACTAATCCAGCGGATTTTCTGCTTTGTGGCCGTTAGTATTCCGGTTACCTGCCCTGGCCACTAACGTAATTTCAGGCATCGTCCTTTCTTCACCTGTTGTCGCTGTCCAACATGGTGTGTAGTTTTGACAGCTAATACATATTTCATTGTGGACAATAACGTTCGTAACCTCTTGTGTTTGAGTTCTCATGTACTGCTTGGTGGCAAGCAAGTCGTTGTGTCGGTCGGTCCGGGGCTATCCCTTAGTTTGTTTCCAACGGATCAAGTGTAGCTGGGTTCACCACCTGTCTCACCTAAGTGAGCGAGGGCAGACCGGTCTCCTTGGAGGCTTATGAGTGCCATTTTCTTTATTGTCCTTCTGACCGGTGTTTAATTGTCTGTTTGTAATATATCATAGCCAATGATTTAAAGATTCTTATTTTTAGTGGACTCTATTTATTTTTGAATTCTGGAAAATCAATTGTGGGCCTTAAGCCGCTTAAAAGCCTATTCTTGGAATTACCCTTTAAGCGAAAACATTGCGACCTTCTGCCTTAAAAGATTGTGGTAATATATTTTAAACATTTCAAATTTAATTATTGCCCTCATCCGCTTTTATTGCACATTGCGTATGTTTGTTCTATCTACTTTTCCTTGAGGCTTTCCAGCCTAACTGTGAAACCATATATATTTTAAATATTTTATCTGCTGTTTTAGCTGCATTGTTGTTTTGTTGACTTTTAAGATTCCTTGCTTGGAGACCCTTAGCCGTGAAATAATGGCCTCTCTTGGTACTCGTAGTTCTAAATGTTTGGCTATGTGCCGTTTTGGTTTAAAGGTGTTATTAAATTACAGTAAATTACTATTTTGAGTCACCCTGACCGACACCTTTTTGGCCTTTCCCACACTCCTAATCACCTGTTCTGCCCTGCGGGTTTAGCGGGCGTCTCACTTTCTTCCACTGATTACCCGAAATTTTTACAACCAACCTCCGCAATGATCTATGGTCCCCCATCGTCAGTACATGTGGTTTGCCTTGTCTTGGTTTACCTGTGTTTGACCCTTCGCGTTTCCACTTCGCAGTCACAACAATTGAGCAGTTTTTGAGGAGTTGAAGTGTTCCTTACGGACTTGTTACATAGATTTCATCCAAACACCTGTCCACATCCGAAGTGCTTGATCTCTCCTGACTGATACATTCTGTTGTTATCCTTCTCTACCCACAACACAACACTCCCTCCATACTTTTGTACTGATGGGTCCTCCCCTTGTAAAATCTAGTAGCCAATTCCGCATTGCATAGGGTTGTCTGGACACTTATGATCATATAGTACAAAAATAAGCTCTTGTACTTTTCCACTGATGTAGAGAATGGTTTCTCTCTTTAAATGTAAATTAATCTAATAAGATGCTCATAACAAAGATGAGAAGCCATAAGGAATCCGATTGTAAAAGTGGTGTAAATTGTCAACCCCGTGAAATTGTTCCAAATTTCGAGGTAATACTGAGTGATGATATGATATGGGACAACACACAAAATTTGCACTTGGGAAGATGAAAGAAACACCTAGAGAGGGTGGCACATCTGTTGCGAGAATCTCATAGAAGACTTCAGTGCGATCAATGTACAGCACCACACCAATATGTGAGGTCACTGTAAGGTGGCAGAATAAATGGTCAAGTTCGCACCTTACATGAGAGTTTTATATATCGTAACAGGAAGGTGAATATGACACCTAACTTACTACGGCAGTAATGCACAGATTTGCCTATACCTATGTAATGCGAAAGGGATGACAAGCGACGGTATTAACACACCACTCCCATATACTGCATGTAAATGAGCGGAAGGTGAAACAAGTAGCGAGAAGAAACGTTTTGTGTGGAAGCCAGTGTGGGCAGACGCAGAGGCTACACCCTGGGAGGCGCTACAGAAAGCTCTTAAGGGGGCCGTCCCGTGGCAGGAGTCAGCGACCAGTGAAGTGACGCATACCGCAGATCGAGTAAGGGGCCACCAGAAGTAAGACAAAAAGAAGCTGTAGAAAACTGTGTTTCGGAATTCGAAATGGATACGAACAAACCCTGTGACACAGTTGATCACGTGAACAACGAATGGTACACATGTGAGCGGGCACAAAACGTGCAACTGGCGGAAACGAAATAGGAAAGAGTAAAGGGCCGAGATTTCGATGCAGTTCAATGGTAGGACCCTTTCGAGAGTTTATACAAAATAAGAGGAACGCTCCTTTGGTCGAAAAAAGCCGTGACTTGGAGAACGAAAGAACCTAGATGGGGAGTGAGTTCGGCGTCAAGTGCAGAACGTGGAGCATAACGCTCTGTACGGCAAAGAGGAGAAATTTGAGTGAACAGTGCGTTCACTGCGGCTGACAGTCAGCTACAAATTAGCTGAAGCATCGTTGAGCTCTCACTGTTGAGAAACGAACCAGTCAGTTAGTTAATTGTCCTTGCGAGGACAGAGGGGACATTTTAATATGCACGCTGCTCCTGCCATTTGCATGCATATCGCCATATTCCAAGACTAGGGATGAGTGCATGTTTTCTCGCATCACAAGATACATAGGGAGAATTTATGCTGAATAAGATCAGCATTGGCTTAATTAGATTTTATAGGAATCTCAGTGGGAGAGAGCAGTCATGCAGACGACAACTCATCGCAGATAAGGCAAATACCGCACTCAGAGGCGTAAACGTTTTGGTTCACCAGCTTGCATCTACTGTAAACTCAAGTGATCTTGGGTAATTTTTTTTGCTCGACTTGTCACAAAACTAACCATCCCCCATAGACTCGATTGTCATCCCAAATAGTACCGAACGCTGGACCTGAATCCGATGATTTACTGTAGTACTGGCCAACATCATGACGTAATCGTAAGAAGAATTTTGTAAAGAAACTTCTATTTAAAATTTACCATTATTGTATTTAGGATTATTTCACTTTCTGAGGACGAGATGCGTTCGTTTGACAACTGTTGTAACATTGCCACATTGTGAACTGTGTAAATGCGTGTATTTCTATAATACGTTTGCAACATTAAACCAAATTTATTTACAGCTTACACAGTTGTTGTTGATCAGACATGAACCTTACAACTGTCAATTAGGTATGAAAGCAGACATCATTCTAATTCGGCACTTAGCCTCTATAAACGTACTAGATCACTACAGCTAATACAGAAGAGTAACACATATGCTCACAAACTCAAATGGGAATATTTACGACAATAACGACGTTGTTCTCGGGAAGCGCTCTCGGGTAAAAATAGGCGATCAAGATCTGAGAAAGACTGCGCAGTAAATCTGCTGTCAGGGACGTATAACTTTGTATGGTTCCTTAGAACAGGGTGTGCATCGAGGCACGTAGACAGTTACTTTTCTCTAGCTGAGAGCGCGAACTGAACGGAACAGAATACCACTAAAAATGGTACGAAGTACCATCGGCCAAGCACTGTGCAATGGTTTGCGGGGCAGGGTGTTGTTGCGAATGTAGAGGGGAGAAAGTCATGCCTCGAATGGTACGCCTAACAATGTGTGTTTCTAACTTCTGTAGTTTTAACAGTTGTCATGGTATTTGAGGCTTCTTCTTACGAATCGACGTAATTTTATAAAATCACGACAAGTAATGTTTATTCACAGTACTTGCTTGCTAGTCAATTAATTCAGCTGATTTTGATACCAACATTGTCATGAATGTTACAATAAAATGTCTTGCGTGTAAGTATGCAGTTTGCATTATGGAAGAGTGCAGATGCCTATGATATCAGTGAAATTTAATCGATAGGTGCAGCTACTGCATCATGCATAACGGGCATGTGGGTGTCCACTAGTACATCATAATTTGCCAGTCAACAATAGGTCCGCCTTTCACTGAACCAGGGAATGATTACGCATTGTCCTTTTGTGAACCGGCGGCAAAATGGCGCACGGCCGAATTGATAGGCTGCTTTCGTTGACGGAAAGTCGAGAACACGTCACGGCCGTCTGTCTACACGACCTAACACCACAGACCTACAAGTCGTCATTCAACGACCCGCTCTTGTTATCGACGAATGCACTGCAATATCGGTGATTTCATTTCTATCCGCATCCCATCGTGCACAGTAATCCACGTTCCGTCCTGCTGTATGATACCACCTTAACGAGGAAAATCCTTTAATTGTCGCCTTCATTGTGTTTTGGCTTTTGTCTGTGGAATCTGGCTGTAATACATTAACCATCCAAACGAAAAGACAATAGCACTTACAATGCCCGTGGACCAACTGCTTGTGATTTCCCTGTGTCTGATTTATATGTCGAAAAATTGACGAAACTGAGAAGCAGACCTCACAACACAGTATGTTATCACCGTTATTATATAATGAGCCCATTAGGACTAGGCAAAGTACTTGGTGGCGTGCATTTGACTTTCTTTGTGCCCATCAAGCCCCTACTACGCCGTAGCGGAGAAGCGAGGCAACTGCCCCCAATTGAAGCAGCTGATCGCCGCCATTTGCAGGGATGAGCCCTAGTACTGGGGTTGTGATTTGAAGTATATGAGACGCAACAAGAGCAAACTGAAGCACAAATGAAACACATGTTTGCCTAAAAGAAATACTGAGTATTCGAGTCTATTTTAAAAGTATACTTAAATGAATGAAGTTTCCTAATTTCCGAAATACGTCTGCATGGAAACGCGAAATTTAAGAATGTAAGGCTCTTTCCTGACAAGGTGGAACGAGTTTACATCGAGCTATTTGCATTAGATAATTACATGAAACTTTGAAAGTAGCAGGCAGTATGATTATTATTTAATTATTTTCCTGTTGGGTCCTGTTTGCTTTTTGCCGACTACTGTGTACATTTTTCACGCTTACTTTTGTTTAGCACAGTATTGTCTACACTCGAATTTTGGTATAATTAATTGTAATAACCCATATGACTTTAAATACCGTTGGAATTTCATTAGCACATTAGTTTTTAACACTGATAGCACCTCTGCAAGTGGTTGAGTTTGCAACATTTGATCAAACACTTGACCATTTACGAAGTATAAACACCACCTGACAAAACATGTTAACCATCTAAACGCAATTATTCGACCTACTTCTGATTCATACGTAATATATATTTGATTAAAAATCTAAATATCTATCATGTGCCTAGTTCTTCATTCAGTTCAACTTAGTACATTAACCCTGTCAGTATTTTTACAGATTTATATGCAAATACAATATAAGTATTTGACATGCCACAAAGTACCTTTGTCTGTAATCTAACACTGCAACTTTTTCCCTATGTAACTTGCAATTTTTGCAGCAGAAAGTTTATAAGATACAGTATAAGGAGTAAATATAGACATCAGGTTAGGCTATAGAACAATCTGCTGTCACCTACATTTAGCATTTGCATTAACTGGCATTGCAAGCACTATACCTTTTTCAAATGAGTTGGAAATCCAAATACTGTCAGTATAGCATCATCCTACAGTTGACGTCTATTTACATTATTTCCCATGTAACAATTCTCTTCAAAATGAAGAGAGCACAGTAAATGATTTGCTGTCGGTTGGAAGCTCTCTCTCCGAGTAGCAACAATCTATTTCCGATTTAGAAAATCATTTGTAAGGGGAAACCTCAACCAAAGCAAATGCTCATGATGTATTATTCCCCCATGAAAATGCTATATACAAGTAACAGAAAGTAACAAACAACCAGAAAAGAGTGACCTGTGAAATGCAACATTGTTTCCGTCTTCGTCATTGCTTCCATTCCTACTGTTACAATTAAAAGCAGCACACGAATGAACCATGTTTACACACTGTTTCCCTGCAAATGGTGGCTTCTATCACGTTCAATGTGGGGACGCGACACTAGTGCCAATGCTCGGTCTAATTTTTATTTAGTAAGTCTATGGTGACCATAATTCTTTCATTCTTTTGCTGTGGGCTTCTTTTCTTTCTTTTGAGACCACTTTATTCCAGTCTTTGGTTTCCCCTCGTGGTCAACTTGCCCCTTGTGAATTCTGGTTCTCAAGACTTCCCTGTTTAGTATATCCTCTGGTGTAATTCCTGATAGTTTTAGATCCGTTTTGATTTCGCCAATCCATTTCATTGACTCTGTTTTAGATTTACTCCAGTTTTCACAGAATTCAACTATTTGCTTTGTAAGTCAAAGAATCTTAATCTGAGTTTTCTAATGTGATTGTGAATATTAGAGCATTGTTTGATTTCCTGTTTGCCTGTGAGCCGATACTGTTCATCTAAAAGTTTGGGGCCTAAAATTTTTCTTATGATCTTCCGTTCCTTTTTCTGAATGTTTTCTTTGTCTGTTTTCCCATTTAAAAATAGTGTCTCTGAACCATATAGGCATTCTGGTTTTATGGCGGTATTGTAATGTAGTTTTGTGTGCTTGGAAAGACATGTTTTATTGTAGATATTTTGAGTGAGTCGGCAAGCAGTGTCCATCTTTTGGCATATGACTTAGTTGGCTTTCGTTTCTATTCCATTTTCCTGAATCGTATCACCAAGGTATTTAAATTGTGGGACTCGTTTAATTTTGCTATATTTTGTCTCCATGAATTTTGGTGCTTCTTTGTTTCAAGTCATATATCCTGTCTTTTCAAAAGATACTTACAGTTTTTTGGCTGTTGAAACATCGCGAGTTAAGATGGCTAGTTCGTCTGCAAATGCTAAGCAATCTTATGTTAATTTTCCTCTGCCGAGAGTAATTGGTTGGTCAAACCTGAGGACTGATTTCAGTTTCTGCAATTCTTGTATCACCTTTTCAAGGTCGCAGTTCAACAGTAGTGGAGAGAGTCCATCTCCTTGTCTTACTCCTGTTTTGATCAGAAAATGTTCAGAGATTTCCCCCATAAATTTGACTTTAGATTTTGTGTCTATCAATTCCTGTTGCATGATTGCAAGTGTTTTCAGATCTGAACCCTGTTCGTTTAATATTTGGAATAATGATTGACGATCAACTGAATCGTAGGCTTTTTTTAAAGTCAACAAATGTGCAAACTACATCTTTGTCACTTATTCTTTGATGTCTTAAGATTAGTTTTAAGTACAGAATGTACTCTGTACATGAACGACCTGGTCTGAATCCTGCTTGATATTCTCCAATTTTTGGTTCTAGTAGTTGTTGTGCTCTATCGAGAAGGTACTGGATAGAATTTTGTAAGCTACTGACATCAATGAGATTCCCCTATAATTGTTTGCATTCTATCTATCTCCCATATCGTGTAGAGGATGAATTAATGCATTTTTCCAGTCGTCCGGAATTATTTCCGTTTGCCAAATGTATTTTATTATTTCAGTGATTTCTTTTATAGTATCTGGGCCTGCTGATTTGAGGATTTCCGATACGATTCCATCTTCACCTGCAGCTTTATTGTTTTTAAGACGTTTGATATGTTAGGTGATTTTCTCTACATCCGGTAATAATGAGATTGAGTTTGTGGATTCAGGTTTCTGAGGCTGAAATCTTTGTGTTGGTTCTGGGCAGTTCAGCAGTTTTTCAAAATATGTTGCATGTTATTCGCAACGTTCTTCATTGTTCGGTGCAAATTGCCGATTTCCTTTCTTGAAGCAAAGATTTTGCGGCTGATATCCTGTGAGTTTTGTTTTGAAATTCCTATAAAAGTTTCGGGTGTTGTTTCTTTCAAAGTCTTTCTCGATTCCTAGATGCTGGTCCTTTTAGAATTTGCTTTTGATCTTTCTGATTAATTGGCCTGTCTCTTTCCTCATTGCCAAGAATGTTTTGTAATTGTTCTCAGTCTTTCTGCTGTTCCAATTACTGTATGCTTTCTGTCGAGACTCGATTGCTTGTTCCTTCGTTCCACCAAGGGTGTTTTCTTTTTTTCTTTTTTGTAGAGGTGTCAGTGTTTGTGCGGTTTCGATTAGTTTGTTTCTGAGTTTCTTCCAATTGATGGGAGGCTTTTTGTCTAATTCTTCTGCGAAAGATGGTTGGATCCAGCTGGTGTCAAATTTTCGGATTAGTGGCTTCCTTTTTTGTGAATCTCTGAGGTTTTAATTGTAGTTTTATTTTCGTTAAGTAATGGTCTGAGTGTACCTTTGCAACCTTTCTTACTTAGATATTCATGATTTCTCTGTGGTTTGGATAGGAAATTGCTACATGGTCAGTTTGGAATTCACTAGTGAGTGAGTAGGATGATCTCCATCTCATTTTTTGATGGTTTCTTCTTGAAATACGTTGACACGATACTAAGGTTGAATACCCTACAGAATTCGACCAATCTCTGTCCATTTTGAGTAGTCAATCTATGTGCTGGGAAGTTTCCTATTGTTTTCCTGTATTTTCTTTATTTGCCTAGCTGCGCATTGAAATCACCTAGTAAGATTTTTACGTTTATTTTGTGGAATTTGGCATACTATTTCTTCTAGTGTTTCCCACGATTTGTCTACATTTGCGCGATCTGTTTTATTGTCATCATTGATAGTATGAAACTTCCCCTTTGAACAATTATACAAGACTGTGCTTAAACTGACACACAATGTTTTTAGCGCAACGCAATCTGACTTTCAAAAATCCCTAAAAAAGAATGGCCCTGACTAACATTAACCTATACGTTTCACTTCACAAAAATCTTGGTTACTCGAGCTACTGCAATACAGCGAGCACCACTACTGCCAGCTAAATAAAAGATTCAAACTACGGAAGGCACTAACTATTGATAGGGATAGTTAGCAAATGAAAGATATTAATAGAGAACAAACAATGTATTTACCTTAGTATCATCAAAAGTCATAATATATATAGCACTTCATGACAAATTACAAAACTCCGCCATCTCTCTCCCCACATCCACCACTGCTGGCAGCTCACCTCCAACTGCGCAACGCTACGCGCTGTTCACAACCAGCTGCCTAACACTACAATGGCGAGTATTACAACAATGCAAAGCAGACACAGACTGCACACAGCACAGCCAGTGATTTTCATACAGAGGTGGCGCCACCAATAAAAAAACCCAAACAGCCTACTTACATAGCGCCCATGCTCCCCACAAAAAATTTTACAAATTGGTTTGGGCAGTGGCCAATAATGATTTGATAAAATTTTTCATAATTACAATAACAAAGATATCAAATGCACACACTTATTGATACAATGTTGGTCAAAAGCTAAAATTTTCTCACAGTCCATAAAGACAGTCGTGATCATTCATCACAGTGAAACTGCCGTTTCTTTTCGCAACGTCTGAGCAGTAAAAGACAATGCACACGGAAGTAGTGGATTTCCATGCCGTCTTGAAGAAGTAGTGTTGTCCTTCCAACGGAAAGACAGTGCTGACTCTTGACATGCAGACATGTATTGGTCCACAACAGAGCAAACCCACAGCAGAGTCATTCGAAATTTTGAAGAGTATTGGTAGGTAGGTCATCACAGAGCAGACCCACTGTAGTCCTGGTAGAGATTACGGTATTGGTGGGCCACTAGAGGTGCAGACCCACTGCAGTCCTTGTAGAAATAATGGTATTGATGGATCATCAAAGATGTAGACCCTCTGCAGTCCTTGTAGAGATAGCCAGCAGCCATCTGTTGTGACTGTGCAGGTGCACAATCACCATTGAAGAGTCTTGCGGATAATATAGCAAGTCCATAAACCACCACTTGTGCAGTCACAAAGTTTTTGGAACTGTCCTTAGAACCAACAATGCTGTTATCCAGTCCCTTGCTGAATTATTAACACACGTGCAAACACTAACAGTCCCTACTTCTCACATATTGTCCATATACTATGACCAACAGAAACGTGTGCAGTGAAATGTAACTTACAAGTTAATAATAAGATGAACTGGTGTCAATTACAATTTTATAACATGAGAATACAATTACAAAGGTACAAAATACATCATTAAAGAACATAACAATACAGATAACATTTGTAGTAAAACAGGCGTTACAAAAGAATAGAAATAGACATATACGTCAGTGTTACAGGAATTATGACATGAGTACATACATAAAAGATCAGAATAACTTTCGAAACATCAACTTCACACATGAGCATTAACACAAAACAGAATAAATAATGTCTAAACATCTTTACAAAGTAAATAACACGTTATTAATGCCAACTGTATTTGAGGATAACAGTATTCTTCATCATAGTGAATGTAACTTAGTATTAGAAGAGAAAAAAGTTCTATGAAACAGTACACAGAGACAGGAAGAAAACAAATACACAAGGGTACACAAACATATAGTGGGATAACACAAAAGGGAAAGGACAGGGTTTGTTTTACTGCAGTATCTTGCATGGAGATCTCCCTTTGTTCATCATTATTCCCAAAAAGGCCTATCTAAGCCTGCTTTCTGTATTCTGTTCATATTTCTTTCAAAATAATTATTTCTGATTGTACAATACTCATTTGGGCGCAAATCTTTTTCATATAACTTCGCAATGCATTCTTTACCTATTCTCCATAGTCAGTTTTTTATATAGTCTACCCCCTCTTAAGCTAAATTAAATCTACTGAGCTCAGATGCTAAACTAAGGGACGAGGCAATGCAGCATCACATAAAACAATTAATATAAACAGCAATGAAAAAAAACGCAGATTTGCGAAGCAAGCAGCATTAAGAAATTAGCAAAGCAATTGTAATATTGCAACTAATCTAAGGCAATGTGCAGCAAACAATAAAAATAAATCATTAGTAAAACTGGCTTAACAGAATAATGTAAAGTCAAATTCAATAACACTATGCCTGGCAAACAGCAGCAACTTATACCTAAACATGACATAGCTCAAGCAGAAAAAATATTACAGTAAAAACAACAATCAGATAAGGGAAATGTATATTCACATCTTAATGTCTATGTAATTAAAGTGGTGCACCACAACAACTTATTGTAAAAAAAATATTACCATGTACTTGAAAAGAAAATTGTGTGTCCAGTTACTGTTACTAGTCCCTTCTTATTGTTCTTTCCTTTCCAAGTGCTCCTTTTTTTTAAAGAATGTGGATTACAAAATTATCATTTAATAGATCTGTTGACAGAAAGTGTTCACATTAGCAAATGCATCTAAGTTTATTTTATAAAACTAATGCTGTAACACAGCTGGAAAACAGGTATCAAATGAAATAAGCAATTACGCAAACCAAAGCATACAAATATCATTCAATAGTCATGTCACATTTCATAAGTTAGTAGAAATTCTCTCAACTCTCGTAGAAAGACGCTTGTCGTAATCAGGTGTGCAGATGTAAAAATATATCTCGTCATTTCATTAGGCATTTCAGTAAATATCATAAATTACGAGCTCCACAGTATGCTTTCAACAAGGAAATGTCAATAGCGAGGATAATGGCCTCCCCCTTTTTTTTTTTTTCTACCTGTGCTTCCGGAAAGGCACATCCTAATGGCTTGTTCTCCAGGTGTCTGACGCAGCGGTGTGCCGACGACGCACGTGCAGGTGGTCACTTAACTTTCTTACGGAAATATTTACGACAGCAGTTTCCGCTACAGTGACAGTCTCACATAAAAATATTTCACAGGTCAAGAATTAGCGTTGCAAATCTGTAGCAAGAAAATTCTATAAATATAAGTGTCCAAATAAAATATTCGTCAGCATTGTGATACAGTCACGCATTTACGCACATTTCATAACTCTTAAAGTACGATTCTTGGTTTCCAACATACTTCTTATTCCTCATATACGGTAGCATCATCTTATTGATCATAAACATATCTCAACAGCATAGTACACATCGTCGTCGTAATAATAACATCATAACACCTCAGTCAAATCTCAAAAACGTCGTAGCTTTCTGCAATAATTTCAAAACCTAAAAAATATTCTCTGCTCATTTCAATAGTGTCATCTACCTCAAACGTACTTTAAAATCATGCTGGCTTACCAAATACATCATTCAAAGCTCTCATAGTATCACAATGATTCAGAAAAAATATGAACAGTTTACAAAGTACAGACAAAATACAGTTTCATAAGTGTGAAGTTACCCAACTGTGTATTGCGTAAACATGTGTCACTGATGTAGTAAAAAAAATGTTTATCTCTCAGTTAAATGATCAGATAGCTGTGTAATTTGTGTGTTAGAGAAATATGGTACCGATGTGTAAAGTTGTATAAGCAAATACCATATTAGTTAGGGTTCCTTGTGGTTGCCACACACATGGTACACAAAGTAAGTGTGTACCCCCCCTGAGGATTAATGTAATTATACCCTCAGGTGTTACAGATTACAGCAATGGAATGAAATGTATCACAGAAAACATTCTTTGTAATTCAAAAATCTTTAAAAATAAATCTTTTAACTACAAAATTAATCACTGAAATGCGTGTCCTGTAGCGCTAAATGTGCATCTTGTTGTAAGATAATCTCTGTGGAAGTGTCGTAGTTATTTTCCTCCGAAAGCTAAGTTCTGCAGAAGCCAATGTACTTACCTCATGATAAACAAAAGTGAAATGCTTTGCGTAGAGATATCTTAGTTATTACACTTATTGTTGTGATGATGAAAGTACTGTGCTGTAACGTATTGTTGTGCTACAGAAAAGGCAGTCTCATTGTAGCTATACCACAAAAGTTACTACTAAAACCTGTTTTACTTTCCAGAATAAAACAGAAAACAGTGCAGATATAAAACAGAAACACTGCAAAAGCAACATTGTAAATTGTCACTCATTAGTAGCGTCGTGATAAAATCGTGTAGCTGTCACATAAACTAACCACTGTGCCATCTGGTATCTCACTGAAAGTACTTTAAATCCAGAATATATTTTCAAGTAAACCAAAATGTTGCATTAAAATCTCATTAGCTGTACTGGTAAATGTTCTAAGTATGTGAGCCTTATAGTCGTTACGTAATCGTGCAACTAAAAAGCAAGAATGTACACACACAATAACACTGTGACGTCTGTTCACTATAACAATGTATTTGTAATTTCTGTTTAAAAATGTTCCCTAGGTTATAGACTGGATATTTAACTTCAAACAATGTTGCATGTTAACAGTTTCTTAAGTCTGACAAAGCATACTAGAAATGTGAAGTGAAAAGTTATATGGCAAAGACAAAGTTAAAAAGCAGATTATCTTTCAATAAACGGTTTTACATGTGAAATCTGGTGTAAACCCTTACTCTTCATAGTACTCAGAGTTTGAACTTGAATGCAATTGTCATGCGGTATACGTCGGTAAAGAATACTGGAATTTTTCTCAAGGTTAGCGTGTATGTTATTTTTCTCTGAGCTAGCCGGCGAACGTGGGTGCCTGCGGCGTGAGTCATTGTCTGTCTCTTTGTTGGCGCGCGTTGTTATTGGGATTAGGAGACCTAACTTCTACAAATTCACGTTGTCGAAAGTGAACTGCTCTGTTTAAATCCAGCCAGTTCTGATGCAATTCAGGTCTTTCGTTACAATCATATCGTCTGTCGTCATGTCGGTAGTTCATGTAGTTCCTTTCTTCTCGGTTAAGTGGTGGAGAATTTCTCCCTGAATTATCACTGCACGGTGGACCGTTGCATCTAAAGTTATTCTGTCTCCCATAATAATAATTGTTTTGGTTCCCATATTGTCTGTTTCTCTGATTGTCTCTGTGATAGTCATTACTACGGAAATGCGATCTTTCTCTGTAACTATTATTACTCTGCCAGCGGTTGTCATATGGGTGGTGTCTGTTTTGGTCACGATTTGTGTTGTGAGAATAGCCTTGTCGCATCCAGTTATTATCGAGGAATTGTGACGGATGTGACCTGTAATTGTTGTGTTCCTGTTTCCGCATTCCGCGATTGTCAGTGTCAATTTCCAATTCTTGTAACAGTCCCTGAAAAGCTTCAATGTCGTCTTTGCAACGTCCTGCCAAAATAATGTGTCGTAAATGTTCAGGCAATTTGATTAAGCAAATGCGGATAAGTTCTGAGGGGCTGTATGGGTTTGAAACATACTGATTCTTATGCAACATGTCTTCAAAATATTTCATAAGACTGGAAAATTCAGATTGTTCGAAACGTTTCATCATTATGATGCTATGTTTTACTCGGTCTTGTGTGGCTTGAGACATGTATGCTGAGAGGAAGGCATGGTAAAACTCTCCTTCACTGTGGCAATCGTGAATGACCGATCGCATTCTTACAGCTGGTTCATTCTCCAAGTAGCCACATATAAATTCTAATCTGCGTTCTAATGACCAGTTGGGAGGAAAACAATGAGAGAATTGATGGAGCCACGCTTGTGGATGAATGTCGTTGCCAGAATTCTTAAATGTTTTGAATTTACGTGTAGTAATGAACAGCTTGTAGTCAAAATCATCATGTCGGCGAGTCGCATATCGGTCATTGTTAGGTCGTGTCGGCCGTTCCATCTCAAAATTCGGTCCACCTTGCCAATTCCTTTCATAATTACCGAAATGCCCTGTGTTATTATTTTGTGGCTTTTCCGTATTTCTAAGTTCCTCTTCCCGTGTCGGAGCACGAGTGTCCTCTGAAATATGTAATTCTTGTATCACCTGCGTCAACTGATCTTGTACTTCCCGGATTTCTCTTTTGTACTGTGTATTAATTTGATTTTGATTTTGTTTGAATTTTCTTATTTGTTCATACTCTTCTGTGTCAGTGAAGGCTACGGGTCTTGTGTCATTCAGATCATCATCTACCTTTGTAGATAAGTTAGTGACCTGATCCGAAACTTCGGCTACTTTCTCCGATAGTGAACACATTTCCTCAGTGTGTTTTTCTGAACCAAGTTTCAGAGTGTCCATTTGTGTTGAGATCGAATCTACTGTGTCCTTTAAGTTTTCCTGAGTTTTTGAAAGTTGCGTAACCGAATCGGTAGATGCAACTGAGTCAATTTTAGCCCACAAGGTCTCATGATTTTCATGAACAATGGTTTGCAGTTCTTTTATGGCTGCTTCGTGATTCTGTAATGCATTTTCATGCCGCGAAAAAATAGGTTGAAAATGCTCACAAATTTGTGTTTTTACGTCATTACAGACTTTTTGACATTTCGATTCAATGTAATGTAACTCAGTAGTTAAATCTTCACGTGTTTGTTCAAGCGTGGTGTGAAGATTTTGTTCCATTGCGTCTAACTGTTGCTGTGTTTGTCTCTGGTGTTGTTCCATTGTGTCTAACTTTTCAAGATTTTGTTCCACTGTGTCCAACTTTTGTCGTGTTTGTCTCTGATTTTGTTCCATTGTGTCTAACTTTTCAAGCTTTTGTCCCATTTGTTGCATTAATTGTAATAACAATGCACTGGTGTCTGAAACATGTTCCTCAGTGCTTTTCGGCAGTGAATTTGCACCGGCAACATTCACATTTTGACAAGCGGAAAATGTGTCTTGACTCATTTGAGAAAACGGTGAGGACTCAAAACCTGAATCTACAGTATTTGCAAAATTGTGTCCTGTCATTTCGGATTCCTGAGGCGAGCTGTTGCCGACCGATCGATCGATAATGCTTCCCTGTTCACTAATTGTTTCACTGTCTACACCATTGTTTGCAGCCCGCTCCATTTCCCTATGTACAATTACCAAATTACTACTTTGAACATCAGTTAATTCATTACTCGGTGGCGCTAACACACTGCTTTCATTTTCACTGTCATTTCTCAGTTTACTTTGGAGCCTAGTATTACGTTTTTCACACGCCATTATTGTCACAATATTTCACACGACAACACAGAAAAGCACAATTTTAAGAGCAAAATTAAGAGAACACATTAACATAGAACTGAAAATAATATCTAGTTAATTGCAGCTGCGAAATACTTGGTGCAAATCTACATGCATGCCACAACTGTTTTACTGTGCAACAATGAAAAACTACAACTACCAAGGAGATTCTCTCTACAATTACGCAATAGTAATAAACAAAATCTACACTAATTACACAAACTACAAGAAAAAAAATCAGAAGATTTCAGTGAGATATCCTCGGCTAAGGGTCAACATATGAAACTTCCCCTTTGAACAATTTGTACAAGACTGTGCTTAAACTGACACACAATGTTTTTAGCGCAACGCAATCTGACTTTCAAAAATCCCTACAAAAGAATGGCCCTGACTAACATTAACCTATACGTTTCACAAATCACTTACTTCACAAAAATCTTGGTTACTCGAGCTACTGCAATACAGCGAGCACCACTACTGCCAGCTAAATAAAAGATTCAAACTACGGAAGGCACTAACTATTGATAGGGATAGTTAGCAAATGAAAGATATTAATAGAGAACAAACAATGTATTTACCTTAGTATCATCAAAAGTCATAATATATATTGCACTTCATGACAAATTACAAAACTCCGCCATCTCTCTCCCCACATCCACCACTGCTGGCAGCTCACCTCCAACTGCGCAACGCTATGCGCTGTTCACAACCAGCTGCCTAACACTACAATGGCAAGTATTACAACAATGCAAAGCAGACACAGACTGCACACAGCACAGCCAGTGATTTTCATACAGAGGTGGCGCCACCAATAAAAAAACCCAAACAGCCTACTTACAATAGGCATGTGTGCATTGATCAGTGTGTATGTTTTGTTGGCACACTTTAGGGTTATTGGTTTTAGTCTATTATTTACAGGCTTCACATGAGTTACAGATTTGAGTTTGCTGTTTTTGACTGCAAAAGCAACTCCTAAATGAGATGTATTTCTGAGAATCCGTTTGTCTGTTTTGCTTTCGAAATGTCTATAGTTCCCGAAATCCACTGCAGTTTCGTCGGTCAATCTTGTTTCTTGGAGTGCCAGTATTTCAAATTTTTGTTCTTTCAGGATTTTCTCTAGTCCATACAGCTTCCCTACCCTCAAGTGAGAATTTAAATTTAATGTTCCGAAAAATGTTTTTGTATTTGGGCGAAGTTGGCCAGGGGTCTCCGACTCCCTCTGAATGCGTGTCAAGCCAGACTCACAGAATCCGACAGTGTGGTTGTGCTGCTGATGGCAGCAGTGCTTGGTTACCACCTGGTCTACAAATTTGTTTCCTGTCACACCTCATAATACTTGATAATCACAAGTTTTGGACAGTAGCCCAGTTTCATAGGACTAGAGCTGATGGTACCTGAACATATGTTTCGAGCCGCACCTCTGTTGATCAGACGCTGACCCCTTCTCCGCTTGTTGCAAGTCAGATGCAGAGTGGATTTAAGTCTGTTCATGCGACCTCTCTGCCATTTGGGTTTCCCCTCTTCTGCCATCGAGATCGTTTACCATTTTCCTCATTCCCTCAGTTGAACCACGTGTGCTTATTTGGCTATGCCTTATTCACACCTGCATATCTACAGGAATTCCCCTATCAGCCATTGAGACGCGCCGTGTCAGGGTTGAAAAACCGATCCCATTGTCGTACTCAGAGTTATGCCTAGCTCTTACTCAGATCAGATCTAGACCCCACGTAAGCTGAACGGGCACGGATTACTACTTCTACTATTATTATTATTATTATTAATTCGGTCATTTCGTAGTATTTTTGTCGTGTAGTCACTTACAAGTGATATTCCGTTCACCATTACTGAGACAGCCATTCCCATTAAGTAATGAATGATGAGTGCAAACATTGTGAATGATACCGTATTCAGGTATTTCTTTTGTGGCCTAGTGGGAATACTTTGCTGTACACTACTCCTGCAACTTTTACTGAAAGCTGTCACTCCAAAGGAAATAATAAACAGGTAGCGAAACGTATCTCTTAAAACACGTCAAGATCTTCACCGCCGACATACAGGCTGTTACGTCTCCGTGCTCGTCATCATATATTACATCTAACCTTGTCGTCAAATATGGATTGCCTAAGAAGCCCGCATAAAACTTTCAAACAAATCGTATTAGTGAGTTTTATTACAAAATGAAAAGAGACAATACTTAACTTTTACAATTACACAAATGTGTCGCAAGCAAAGGGCGACACACGAAATAATGAGTCTTCTTTAGTATCAACAATCACAAGTTACTGTTACGTTGAAAGTACAAGCGAATTAACTAGTGTTGATGCTTCTACCCCCGTCGCTAGTCTTGAAGCTGTTATTCAACAAGCAGCGACCAGTCGGGCGCGGAGCTTACGTCCTCTTCACATAGGGGCCGTTGCTGTCGCGTTGTCGTCCTGGAGGGAGATCCGATCGTCACGCGACTGGTTGACTTCTCTGCCGTTGCGGACTGGCGTGCCAGCGCTTGTCTTTACGCAGTAACACAGGCACCGTGCGAACAGGTGGTCACATTAATGTGTGTAGACAGTAGTCTCTTCCAGCGAGTAATGCGCATTATTAGGGTGCTACGTCTCTTCTTATATTCTGCTTGCTTTATCCATCATCAGTTTCTTTGCCCATACACTACTGGCCATTAAAATCGCTACACCACGAAGATGACATCCTACAGACGCGAAATCTAACCGACAGGAAGACGAAGCTGTGATATTCAAATGATTAGCCTTTCAGAGCATTCACACAAGGTTGGAGCCGGTGGCGACACCTACAACGTGCTGACATAAGGAAAGTTTCCAACCGATCCCTCATACACAAACAGCAGTTGTTCGGCGTTGCCTGGTGAAACGTTGTCGTGATGCCTCGTGCAAGGAGGAGAAATGCGAACCATCACGTTTCCGACTTTGATAAAGGTCGGATTGTAGCCTATCGCGATTGCGGTTTATCGCATCGCGACATTGCTGCTCGCGTTAGTCGAGATTCAATGACTGTTAGCAGAAAATGGAATCGGTGGGATCAGGAGGGTAATACGGAACGCCGTGCTGGATTCCAACGGCCTCGTATCACTAGCAGTCGAGATGACAGACATCTTACCCCCATGGCTGTAACGGATCGTGCAGCCACGTCTCGATTCCTGAGTCAACAGATGGGGACGTTTGCAAGTCAACAACCATCGGCACGAACAGTTCGACGACGTTAGCAGCAGCATGGACTATCAGAGACCATGGCTGCGGTTACCCTTGACGCTGCATCACAGACAGGAGCGCCTGCGATGGTGTACTCAACAACGAACCTGGGTGCACGAATGGAAAAACGTCTTTTTTTCGAATGAATCCAGGTTCTGTTTACAGCATCATGATGGTCGCATCCGTGTTTGGCGACATCGCGGTGAACGCACATTGGAAGCGTGTATTCGTTATCGGCATACTGGCGTATCACCCGGCGTGCTGGTATGGGGTGCCATTGGTTACACGTCTCAGTCACCTCTTGTTCGCATTGACGGAACTTTGAACAGTTACATTTCAAATGTGTTACGGCCTGTGGCTCTACCCTTCATTCGATCCCTGCGAGACGCTACATTTCAGCAGGATAATACACGACCGCATGTTGCAGTTCCTGTACTGGCCTTTTTAGATACAGAAAATGTTCGACTGCTGCCCTGGCCAGCACATTCTCCAGATCTCTCACCAATTGAGAACGTCTGGTTAATGGTGGCCGAGCAACTGGCTCGTCACAATATGCCAGTCACTAATCTTGATGAACTGTGGTATCGTGTTGAAGCTGCATGGGCAGCTGTACCTGTACACGCCATCCAAGCTCAGTTTGACTCAATGCCCAGGCTTATCATGGCCGTTATTACGGCCTGAGGTGGTTGTTCTGGGTACTGATTTCTCGGGGTCTGTGCACCCAAACTGCGTGAAAATGTAATCACATATCAGTTCTAGTATAATATATTTGTCCAATGAATACCCGTTTATCATCCGCATTGCTTGTAGGTGTAGCAATTGTAATGGCCAGTAGTGTAAATGTAACATTTTCTTCACTTCATCTATTACGTAATCCATAATTATGATTGCAAGTTTATCGCTAATGTCATTTCTGTTACTCCTCATTACTTTTGTTTAATCTTACTTATTACTCCACGTTCTGCTCTGGGACAGTACATTCCTTTCCACAGGTCCTTCAATTATTCCTCACTTCGCTGTGGATAGCAATATTATTAATGAGTCTTACCAATGAAATAGTTTCGCCCTGATTTTCAATCGTACTCCAGAACCATGATTCTATCTCTCCCATAGTTTCTTCAGTGTTCAAATTGAACACTAGAGAAAAAAGATTGCGTTCTAGCATTAAGCCTTTTTAATAGGAAAGAGCACGTATTGGTCTCACCGCGGATTTCTAGTACTCAGCCACGCACAATTGATATCATCAAAGTGAAGGGACCTGAAGATGGCGTTGACGCAACATCGAAACTAGTAGCGAAATAAATATGAAATCTTAAGTACAGCTGGAGGAGTTTCACTTTTAATAAAAATAAAAAGAGAAAGGAAGTCATCAGCTGAATATGTTACCGACAATATAAGGCCTGAAAATATATTTTGAAAGACATTTGCCCTATTTGAATGTGCGTTATTGTCCACTTAATTCACAAAATCATGATTTCGGGTTTATAGCCAATCACAAATGTAAAAGGAAAGGTCACAAGTGTCGCATATGCCTCAGTGACATCTCATCGTCAAAATAATATACACCTGGTCTTGCAAGTCGTCTTATTTCATTATATGAGAACATAATATGGCTGAAACTGTGCACAATGAATAGCCATTAAGACTACAATGTGTGTTTGACAGCCTGTACATCTTTGTGACCTGCTGTTAAATATCCATTGTAGTTTATTAATCTTTATTCGCGGTGGACGGTCTCAGCTATACTATGTATGTGTGATATGAACTCATCTCCTGTAGTACAATGACAGGTTTATGAGACTAGACACATATTATTTAAACGAAGGCATGTCCTTTAGGAATGTAAGACATTTGAGAAACTTCAATTTGCACTTAGATGTAGCTGTAAGACTGAAATCTCGACTGTATGAAGTAAATGAATAGTGAGAAATGAAGTAATCTAATGACATAATTGTCCGGAAACTACATCTGAAGTAGTTTGGCCACCTAGAGTAAATCATTTTATTTGATGCCACTTCAGGGACATCATCGCTGATAATAAGGCAACACATCACCCAATCCCCGACTGGATAAAATCTACCTGGCCAGGAATCAAAAACCGAGGTCCCCTACGTACACTGAGCCATTCATACCACCTAGCTACAAAGGACGATAAATGAATAGTAATTTACAGTGAAATGGCTCCGAATTTTAGGAGCATTTGGCATCACGCCCGTGGAAGCCCAATGCTTTGTACTTGCAACATGCCCTATTAACATAACCGTTAGACACAGAGCAACAGCATACTGACTCAAAATGGGAAGACTGGATAACAGGGGATCATATTACGGATATGGAATAACATTGGATCATATTACAGAAACCTACCAGTTAAATCTTTGGAGGGTTGATACATGGAAAAAAGAATAGGAAACATCTGACAAAGGCCGTCGGATTTTCTCCTTCTTCCCGAACTTCCGAGAAGGGTTGAGGCTCAGACACGTTGACACAAGTCGCGGTATGGAACACTTTCTGACGGGCCATAGCCCTTGCCCTACACACCTTCACCGCTTTGTGGGCAACATGGATCGCTCGCACACATAGCTCTAAAATGTGGCACACTCACGCACGTAAGGGAGACGTCGGATGTCGAAGAAATAGGGCAAGCTTAAGAGACCCAGATAACTGGAACATACTTAACCGCATCACTGATGATACGTCAAGAGCGCTAAAAAAGGCTTTTAAGCAACAACGACCATGTAAAGGATCACGACCCGAAACACACCCCGCACGACAACATGATGCATGAGACAACAGAGATTCAAACACTAATATGGAAACAGATGGACATACAGACACAGATGATGGCCTGAACACACCAATATCACCAGATGCATTGAGACATGGTAACAGATCACTTGACTACAACAATAGTATAGGTAATGCAAATATGGAATTTAGAAGTAAGTTAGTAGTAGAAATAAAACAATGAAATTTCCCTGTTTGTACGAGTAAAATAAGTATTTATTTGGTTCGTAGGGTCATTATTTTCCAACATGTAAACGTGTAATTTGTGAAATGTATGAGATCAAAACTGAAAAACATGTGAACTTTATAAACATTGTGCATAAGCGCACATATGCAGTATAATAAGACGTAAATATACAAAAACAATCGCACAACATAAAAAGCGCCCTCCTGTAAGAGGAGGCTCGAGATCACCTAGCGAGGCTCGTCTCCCGCTTACGCCGCGGTTAAGTGGAGGAAACAATTTTGGTAACAAACAGTACTGTCGTACCTTATATTCAAATCCCGTCGAGTTAATATCACAACATTCGTATATATAGTAGTCGCTATGGTAGAGCAGAATATGCTAATTCAAATGAGACTGACTAGAAGTGTTTACCGAAGCCATCTCGCTTGAAATAGTTAGGTAAAATGACCTTTTTTGCTATCTAAATCTTTCCTTTCGGTTAGCATTTATTTATTTATTTATTTATTTTTAATCAGTTTTCTGACTGGTTTCATGCGGCCCGCCACGAATTTCTCTCCTGTGCCAACCTCTTCATCTCATAGTAGCCCTTGCAACCTACGTCCTCAATTGTTTCCTTGATGTATTCCAATCTGTGTCTTACTCTACAGTTTTTGTCCTCTGCAGCTCCCTCGAGTACAACAGATGTCATTCCCTCATGTCTAAACAGATGTCCTATCATCCTTTCCATTCTCTGTATCAGTGTTTACCATGTATCCCTTTCCTGTCCGATTCTGCTCAGAACCTCCTCATTCTCTATCTTATCAGTCCACCTAATTTTCAACATTTATCTGTAGCACCACGTCTGAAATACTTCGATTTTCTTCTGTTCCGATTTTCCCACAGTCTGTGTTTCACAACCATATAATGCTGTGCTCCAGACGTTTATTCTCAGAAATTTCTTCCTCAAATGAAGACCGATATTTGATATTAGTAGACTTCTCTTGGCCAAGAATACCTTTTTCGCCATTTCTAGTCTGCTTTTGATGTCCTCCTTACTCCGCCCTCATTGGTTATTTTACTGTCTAGGTAGCAGAATTCCTTAACTTCATGTACCTCGTTACCATAAATCGTAATGTTAAGCTTCTCGCTGTTCTCATTTCTGTTACTTTTCATTACTTTTGTCTTTCTTCGATTTACTCTCAGTCCAAATTCTGTACTCATTACACTGTTCATTCCATTCAGCAGATCATGTAACTCTGCCGGCCGGGGTGGCCCCTGCGGTTCTAGGCGCTACAGTGTGGAACCGCGCGACCACTACGGTCGCAGGTTCGAATCCTGCCTCGGGCATGGATGTGTGTGATGTCGTTAGGTTAGTTAGGTTTAAGTAGTTCTAAGGTCCAGGGGACTGATGACCTCAGAAGTTAAGTCCCACAATGCTTAGAGTCATTTTGTAATTCTTCTTCACTTTCACTCAGGATAGCAATGTCATCAGCGAATCGTATCATTGATATTCTTTCACCCTGAATTTTAATTCCACTGCTAAACCTTTCTTTATTTCCATCATCGCTTCTTTGATGTACAGGTTCAACAGTAGGGGCAATAGACTACATTCTTCTTATGTATCCCGCGTGTCTCTTTAATTATCTTCTTTAGTTAATAATTCGGTTATATAAAAACAAGAAATCTACTAAAATTCTGAAAATTGTCTATTTTGTAGTAGCAAACGACCCACTGTAGTTACCTAGATAGTGGGTCAGTCTGTAACGTTAATAAATACATATTAATGTCACATTGCGCAATTTTTTTTCCAAAAAGTTCTACATGAAGTCATTCACGAAGACAAAATTTATTATCCGCTAATATCTTTCATTCATTTCATAAACACTTTAAATCGTTCCACTCATTTCGCCAGAATACATTGTAATCTCAGGTCCACAAATTTTCCGGATAGGATGACGATATTTGCAGTTTTCGAATGATTTACAACTTAATGTTCCTTAACGAATGGTCGGGGATACCCTAATGGTAATCCTGGTGCGCGGCGGCTGCGAGAGCAGTGGGCCAAGCAGAACTAGAGCCACTTGTTCCGGAGGGAGCGCTATCGATTATCCGGTTCCGTGGCCGGCCCAGGTGCGGCCCGCAGATATTACCTGGCAGGGACAATTCTCACGTGCTGGCGCGGCGCACCTGCTGTGCCGGGCACTGGGTGGGCGGCGGTGGGCGGCGCCAATTCCGGGAGTGCAGCCACCGGCCCGCAGGGAGACCAGCAGGCGGTTTTTACACAAATTAAATCCGCTACCAGCTCCCCACATCGCAGCACGGGGCAGCGTGGCACCGAACGCAACAGCAGGTACCACAGGAAACGGTGAACATAGGAAACGGTGAACACACACCTGCCAAAGGGTGACTGAAAAGCATGGCCAACACCACGCAGTGCTCTAAACCCAATATCATAGATTTTAATCACAATTTAAAACCAAAGATGAATTTTTCAACAGTGACTTTACCACTCATTTAAGTAGATAGGTTGAAGAAAGGTAATCTACCAGTACAGCAGCTGTATATTTGTAGATAGCTTTCGACAGTTTTGACTGGAATAAACTCTTTGAAATTAAGAAGTTACCCGGGAACAAAAACTTCCAGCGGAATGTTATTTACAGCTTGTGCAAATGGAAGACAACAGTGAAAAAAGTCGAAGAACATGAAAGGGAAGCGGGAGATGAGAAGTGATTTCGCTGGGGTTGTAACATAGTCCCGATGCTATTCGGTGTGTACATTGATGAAACAGTCTAGGAAAGTAATGTAACTAACTTCAGTTTGGGAAAGATTATTTAAGTTCAGGAAAAAGAAATTTAAGATTTGGGGTTTGTCAACTACGGTGCATCTCTGTCAGAGACGAGAAAGGACTTAGAGAATCGGTAGAAAGAAGTGAGATGTTCTTGGAAAGCGGTTACAAAACGAAAGCAAAACAAATAGTACAATGTAGTCTGATAAATGTAGGCGATACTGTGTAATTAGATTAATGAACGAGACACTAAATGTAGAAGACGAGTTTTGTTAATAGGGCAGTGAAATAATTGATGATGGCAGAAGTAGACAGGATAAAAATACACTTCCAATATCGAGAAAAGCTTTCTGGGAAAGAGAAATTTGTTAACTTTTAATATAAAATTGAGTGTTAAGAAATCTTTTACGAAGATATTTATTTGTTCTCTCTGTAACTCCGCGCGGATGTGAAACGTGGACACTAACACTTCAAGAAGAGAATAGAAGGTTTTGAAATGTAGGGCTAGAATTATGAATAATAGATGAACAGGTCGAAGGTGAAGGTAATTAATAGAGCAGGCCATAAAAGAAAGATGTAGTGTGCAGAATCGCAGAAGAAAGAACTATGTGGGAAACACAAAGAGAAGATAGAGGATTGTAGGACATCTATTAACACCTTCCAGGGTATTATGTTGGTGCATAAGTTCGTAGCGTTTTCGTTTAAAGTGTTGGTATTCCGGTTTCTATGATTTTATTTACCGATTGCCAGTTTTATTTGTAGTTCGCTGTTGCTGTTTGAGTTTACATGTTTTCATTCTGTCGTTTTAAGATAGTGAGTGGAGCTGTGGACGCTAGAAAACAGAGTGCCAAGAAGAGAAATAGGAACGTTTCCGGCATATTCTTGTGTTTGAGTTCAATAGGGAGGTGGATTTCTCGTTTTAAGAAGGATCGTTTTGACTTTAGTGGCGCCCCTCGTTCAGGAAGACCTCCGGGGTCTGATGAAGATCGTTCAAATGCATTAATCCACAACTATCCACATCAGGGTACTCGAGCACAGGACGATACTTACCAAAACACAGCCGAGTAGAGAAGACGGGTTGCTGAGGCAACTACTTAGACCTAAAGATGATCAAGAGTGATCGAAATATGTTACCTAATTAAAAATGTGAAACTGAGACGGAACAATAAGTGAGAATTATTTTAAATTATTCCCCATTCTTGCTGAAGTAACCACTTCTCAATTGCACATCCATGTCAATTTAACAGGTAACCACGATTCACGGAGGCCTTTCGTATGTGTTCAAATAGCCAAACGTTCCACTTACCGACAACTACGATGCTGTTTGGTCCACAAATTTCATAAAAGATCCTGTGCTCCTTTTCACCAATGGAGTGAATCACAATAATACTTTTATCCGACTCAACATTTTCAATTTACAATCACAATTTGTAGCAAATTCTTTAGACCATTTATGAGCAAGCCGATGGCTCTGTTGACGCTAAATAGCAAGAAAAGTAAGAGACAATGTGCGCTCAACTTTGAAAGTTCCAGAAACCACAGACGAGTGAGGTGTACAATTTACTACGTCCTGACACCAAAGTTAGCAGTACTCTGTACAGTATCTTCTCGAAAAATTCGAGCTGGAACTTGATGATGGTGTCAGTCCATAACTACACATTGATTAAAAGTGAAAAATCTTCCAAACTTTGGGTGATTTGGTAGAGAACTTGAGGAGTTGCTTTTGTATACTTTTTCACCACTGAAGCAGTAGCTATCGTCTCCTGAACACTTGCTTGGGTTAGACCTCTGTGGTACGCTTGGTGTGGTCGGTAATTGGAGACGTCACACAGTGTCTCGCCAAGTTAACGTCGCGGACACATATGAGTACTCTTGCTGCTGGGACGCCGCTTGGAGTAGGTTGATAGTGCCACCTGCCTCTGTGTGCTGAACGTGGAAACTTAAGTGGGTGTTTTTGTATTTGATGTGATCAGTAACACTTTGTAATACGATTATGACAGAATAATAATTCTATATCAAATTCACAATTACATAATCTTTTCTTGGTAACTGTTATCCAACCACCAACTGATCTGATTTGTGTGTTCAGACCGTAGCCGCGTGCTGTGGACGTAACCCAATCTGATCAGACGGCCTGTGATTTCACGCCATGTACGTGTTCAGGAAGTGGTCGTCTCATCCACATCCGAGAACCTACATATACAGGATGTTCGAAAATTCCCGTTACAAACTTCTAGGACTTGTAGAGAGATGGCAGTACATAGTATTCTGAAATGGAAGCCATGTTCAGAAACATACCGTTTCGGTGCTACAACCATTTGAAAACGTGTTGGTAACGAAACTACTTCTACATGTTACTGATTATCCGTGCTGCAGTACGTAATTTGTTTTACAGGTCCACTCAATAATAGCCACAGAAATTACTCTCGTACTCGTTGACCGGTTCACTTCAAGGTATGCAGTACGGCCTCCTTCAATTCGGGCGTGCGGCATCTCCTTGGAGCATCACAGACACGCCTGCTGAAGGTGTAGCCGACCGTTGTGGCCTAGCGATTCTACGCGCTTCAGTCAGGAACCGCGGTACCGCTACGGTCGCAGGTTCGAATCCTGCCTCGGGCATGGATGTGTGTCATGTCCTTAGGTTAGTTAGGCTTAAGTAGTTCTACGTTATAGGGGACTGATGACCTCGTGACCTCAGATGTTAAGTCCCATAGTGCTCAGAGCCACTTTTTTTTTTACGGTGAATGTATACTTTCTCTGAGTCGTTATTTAACTTTGGCGAAAAGGGTATACGATGAAGTCGGACGTTGTAGAGAACAGTCTTGATAACGGTGAAGAGCAGTTTCTCCACTACAGTGAGCTTCGCCATTCAGAAGAATCATGTCGATGTACTCTACAAACCTATACTCAACCATTTTACTCACAGACACGTGAGTGAAGCCCAATTCAAGTCATACTGGCAGGACAAACATCAATTGACATCAGACGTTCTGACCAAACAACCCTCACAATACCTACACTGCTGCATACCTACCTAGCAAACATGTTTTCAAATGGCTGTAGCATGGAACCGGTGAGTTTCCTAACATTCAAACTTTACATACTCACTCTCCTCTACAAGTCGTAGAAGTTTGCAACGGGATCTTCCGAACAGTCTGTCTTTCATGCAGATATCCTTCGATTAACTTGTGTGATCTGATTCTTCTATTTCTTCCGGCGTATTTCTTGATCGAACTGTCCACGGGTGTACAGCCCGCCCAAAGTGTCCAACGGGCACAATATTTCGGCGATCCGACATGTCCCCTTCGTCAGGTACGCTGACGAACTGAGCTCCTGAGACCAGGCGGCCGTCTTAAATCCCCTCCCCCTTGGAGGCGATCTCCCCGCGGCCCACGCTCGCAGCCAGGGCGCACAAGGCAATTACACCGACGGCACCACAGACGCCGACGCCAGCGCCCCAACGGCCGCCAACTCTCAACCGCAGGCGCGGACCGCGGAGAGAACGCTTGCAGGGGAAGGGGATTTAAGGCGGCCACCCGCCCTCTGGAGCCCCGTTCGTCAGCGTACCTGACGAAGGCGATTTGCCTGATCGCCGAAATGTTGTGGCCGTTGGACACTAAGGACCGGCAGTACACCCGTGGACTGTTCAAGCAACACGTTTGAAGAGACCTTAGTATAGTTTATGTGTCTGAGGCTCTCCTACACGTGGTTGTGATCAACGAGTTTGTGTAAATGAGCCATGAATTTGAGACTTAAAATATAAATGCAGTCCGCTAACTACGTATTACTTTTTCTGATATCAGTATCGGATTAGAAGTGATAAAAAATTTTCACTCACATTACCTTACAACTCCACACTTTCCATTTGCTACTGAAAAACCGCCTTGCGCAAATAAGCGCTGTCGCATTGACAGTAACGCGATTTATTTCAAGTTCATTAAGTTTTAGGGCAACTGAACATGTATTCAGTTCCGCATAGGTATCGGAGTGGGATAGCTAACTATTAAACGAGAGGATTAGATTACGATGTTTCAAAAGCTAAAGCCAAGGTTTAGCGTAGAAAGTCATACAGGCCATAGGGAGTAAAGCTTTGTGTGTTCAGGCAATATTCAGCTTCAGAAACACTTCATTGTTATTGTTGAAATAGTTGCCACACAATGGCTGCTTCATCCAGACATGGAAGAGAGCAGTAAGGGCAGAGGGTGGAGGGGTGGTGGTGTAAGGCAAATGTTCATAGCCCAAAGAAGCGGCATCTGCGTCTAGGCTCTGTTCATAACGAGCTTGGTGGTTTACAGGGAACAGAAGGAGCCGGTTGATGAACAGTCTCCTGCGACTCTTGATCTTGATAGGTTCCTGTTACCTCGTCAAGAATCGTTCCTAACAACCATAATCTGCTATCAAAACACGATGGCACTCTCAAAACACACTGCGCATTCGCCCGCTTACCCAACAACTGCGTGCTTTTACCTTCAAAGCCTGAGGGGAATCCGCATGAGCCCATGGATTTCTTTGTTCCCTAGCCTCAAATTCCTAATGATACTCGCCCATGGCGACAAGACAAAGAAGTCATCGCGTTTCCACTGAGGCAACCATAACGTTTCTGCTGCTACCTCGGTTCGGTAAGCTTTTCAAATGGATGTGAGCACTCGTAGAACGCAGCGGGCGGGAACGTTTATCACATTCAAACTGATCTATGACTGACTTTTACACTCATTCCCACCTCCTCTGCTGTCTTCTATCCCCTCTTACTTTTCCTATTCATCACTGAGAGACGGTCCACCACTTCGTTCTTCGTGATCCAGACTTGTGTGGCTACACTAGAACCATGCGCGAGACCCAACCATTGTGTCATTTGATGGTGCTTTAATGGCGCACACTTACACCAATTTAGCATGGATTATTGCAGGATAGTTCTTCCTCAAAATACCGAAAACCAGTTACAGCACGATGCTCCACTTTATGTGGGTTGCGCCACTTTGTCTTGGCTTCTGTGAGAGAATTTCAATGTGTGCCATGACTGCAGACATGTACTTGCAAGCAAATGATAAAATAATTACATAAGTTTACTAATTGTAGATGATAATTTAAACTTTATGGGTTTCCCTCATCGATTAGTGTTGCCCAGAGCATAAAATCGTGAGGTAAAAATCTTAACAGGCCTCAGGCGTGCACGTTATTCTTACGAAATAGGAAAGCCTGATGTGAACTGCACATCACACGGCAAAGTAGAAGGCTTGAGTATTACCCAACACCTGTATATCTGGGTGTTACCCTGACTGTAAACTGTCCTTCAAGGAACAATGCCATAACACAAGGCTGAAGGCCAGTGAAAGGAACAATATTCTGACGAAGCTCACAATCATCACATGTAGAACTAGTTGTCAGGTCCTGAGAACTTCGGCTCTTGTGTTGCGTGTGTCAGCTGCAGAGTAGGCATTACCTGTGTGAAGTATGTCTGCTCACACCAAGAAGGCTAACACTTAAGGTAGTGGGACTGTCCGAAGCCTGCTGGGATGTTTGAAGTCAGCTGCAGTCGACAAACTCCTCCCAATTGCCTAAAAAGCTCCGTCCAGTGTCATAACGGCTGTCGCTGCCGATGCGGAGTTGGCAAAGCACGTCAGTGATCCACGTCATACATTGCACGCTCATCTACTGTCTATCGACTGGAATCTAGAAAGAGCTTAATGATTAAGACTCATCCTCTGGAGTCTAACCATATCACAAGATGTAAGAGTAAGGTATTATCGGATATCCCTGCGAAGGAAGAGCTATTCCCAGGAAACGATCTGCCTTACACCGTTTGGAGATCACGCAATCTTCTTAGCACCAGTGTCTCTTGTTGGAAGAGCAAAAACAAAAATGGGACAGGCTTCCAGCTAATGGAGACAACACAAGATACG